>NC_087192.1:8910000-8962500 GCF_035594125.1 Scylla paramamosain
CTCCATTTATGCTGCATCATGAAGAATACAGTTTCAAAATTAGCAGTTCTCAGCATTTCACTGTGTCTGTTTCACTCCAGGAGCCGGATACCTAAAAGTCAACCTGCGCATTCAACACTACAAAAGTCTCCATTGATCGTTAACCTGCTTTCTTTCTGTGCCTCTTTGTTGGTGGTGACATCAACAAATACTTTCTCCACACTGACCATTCGGGGTCTTCACTGTAGCCTCATACCCATAAATTCAGATTCAGTTACCTTTTCACAAGTGTCCTTTTGTTCATCTTCTCTATACGCCAAAACAATCGTGTAACACTCCTTGCTTTTCTCGATCAGCCATCTCTCTTCCAACACCAGTTCTCTTACGCATTTACCTATATCTTACTCAAGACATACGCGACACTCGAAAAATATTCCTCGGGTATCTAATCGTCTTCAGACTCAATCCCTCCTCTCCTTCCCTGCTCACTCGTTTCATTTGTGAACTCCATTCAGTGCAAGCGGTACATCATTGCAACGTACTAATAGGTGTTTGCATTAATTTTAAACAAGCTACTGCTAAACTCTCTATTTACGCTTTTGTTACTTCATGTATTCTAAACTTAATATTTACGTCTGTTACCATATTTGCAAAAAAAAAAAAAAAAAAAAAAAAAAAAAAATATATATATATATATATATATATATATATATATATATATATATATATATATATATATATATATATATATATATATATATATATATATATATATATATATATATATATATATATATATATATATATATATATATATATATATATATATATATATATATATATATATCGCGCACAGTGAGGGGTAGGCACAGGAGCCAGCAAAGCGCAAGACTGCAGCAACCACTGTGTGCTATTCTACCCAATGTGCAAGGAGAGGCAGTCGGTCATTTGTAACTGATGGGGTATGGCAGTCATCAAAATAGGAAACGCTTAATCAGTATGGTTCACTGATCAATATCAGTGTCCGGAGATAGCGAGTCCTTGTGCTCCGGCTCCCTTTGTTTCGGGCGGCAATGCTAGCACGGCGAGTATATTACGTAATATAAGTGAAGGCGTGTGGTTCATTAAATCTTCCTGATATGGATACGCTAGTAAAGTACTTCTATATGCCCGTGGCCTGCCACTCCCCACGGCCTGCCCTTCCCGCGGAGTACCCTCCCGGGCATCACTGGGACACCTGACTCAAGGACCGCTTTTTTTTTTTTTTTTATACTACCCTAACACTGCTTTCATGTAGTATACCTAGCATAATTTCAAGTACATATTAAGAGCAATGCTCCACAGGAAAGGGCTCGGCCAGAATTATGTATTCATAATGCTGCAAGTAAATTTTTAGACAGATTTTTTTTTTCTCGTAGATAAGGAGATATTGAAAATTCATAAAAGAGAAACGGGAGAGCTTCATTAAGATCCTTCTGTGAGGAGCTTTCTGAATTTTGTCTATCATGTCTTTTTCCACTGTTCGCTTCTTTCATTTACAGTTGACATTATTATCATTATTATTATTATTAATTATTATTATTATTATTATTATTATTATTATAATTATTATTATTATTATTATCATTATTATTATCATTATTTTACTACTACTACTACTATTACTACTAGTACTACTATTAGACGCCCAATGAAGGAATTCGGGAGAATGTGGCACTGGAGGAGACAGAAAATTAATGAAAGTAAGAGCAAAGTACAACGAAGCCCGTGGGAATGATAGATGAAGGGAGGAAAAATGTATTTACTTAGTTGTTTGAGGAAGTAGACTGTTTTAAACATTTCAGGTCGCATGTTATTTGAGAGGGTGGAGGAGCGGACTTCAAGGTGAGGTTTGGAATGAATGTAGGTGTTGAGTTGTAGGTCATCTGGAATCAGTACAGAATGGAGGTTGCACCATGGTGTAGCCGTACTGACAACATTGTATGGGGATAAAATAAGGAGGACAGGAGCACGTGAGAAGAGACTAAATATAACTAAGATGAGACGTTGTAGGAACATGTATGGAGTAATACCTATATGTAGAGTGAGTAAGAAATGAGGAGATGCGGAAGAGGATTGTATAGTTGCACGAATTTTGGCTGAAGCAGAAGAGCAGTTTTAAGATGACTGGAGCATGTACAAGGAAACAAGGTTAAATCAAGTAAAGTTTTCCCATCATTAAACCGTTATCAGGATGGACAAAGAGTGACTGGTGGAGATGATTGTAGCGAGAGAGAGAGAGAGAGAGAGAGAGAGAGAGAGAGAGAGAGAGAGAGAGAGAGAGAGAGAGAGAGAGAGAGAGAGAGAGAGAGAGAGAGAGAGAGAGAGAGAGAGAGAGAGAGAGAGAGAGAGAGAGAGAGAGAGAGAGAGAGAGAGAGAGAGAGAGAGAGAGAGAGAGAGAGAGAGAGAGAGAGAGAGAGAGAGAGAGAGAGAGAAGCAGATGAATGCGGGGAGACACTGACGCCGCGGGATGAGGTGGAGGTGCTGGGGGTCACTTACGACCGGAAGTTGACCAGAACCCACGTGGAGCGACTCGCCAGAGAGGCCTCGGGGAAGCTGGCATCCCTGAGGAGAATCTCCTACCTCCTTTACGCCAAGGGACTGGAGTTACTTTACAAGGCGCAGGTCCGCTCCTTCTTGGAGTGTGCGTGCCTGGCCTGGGGCGGCGCGGCAAACAAGCACCTCGCTCTCCTGGATAAGGTGCAGGACCGAGCGGCGAGGCTCATCAGGAACAGTGAGCTCGGCCTTCATCCTGCACTGCACACCCTCCAGCACCGGCGAGACGTGGCAGGCCTCACTGTCATGTTCAAGGTGCAACAGCAACGGTTGCCGCACCTACAGGCTCTCCGGCAGCCTGCCCGACATGCCGAAGTCACCACCAGAACTGTCACACGCGCCCCTGGGGAGCTGCTCCAGCCCAGGTGCAGAACGTGGCACCAGCAAAGACAGTTTCTGAACACATACATCGACTGGTGGAACGCGTTTGTTACCGTGCAGCCAAGTGTTGAGGGCTGGACCAGGCAGCAGTTCAAGACTGCAGTGAATGAGTGGTTGCCACAGACAGACAGAGAGAGGCTTTCAGATAGAAGGTATTAACAGTGACTTCTTTAGCCTAATTTGTTGTATTAAATATGTAAAGTATATGTACAGCAACTCTGTAAACACATATGATGTAGATCTGTATAAATAAAAGAGAGAGAGAGAGAGAGAGAGAGAGAGAGAGAGAGAGAGAGAGAGAGAGAGAGAGAGAGAGAGAGAGAGAGAGAGAGAGAGAGAGAGAGAGAGAGAGAGAGAGAGAGAGAGAGAGAGAGAGAGAGCAGGTGGAAGCCTGGACACCTGCTTCAAAACCGGCCTCCAGACCCAGGAATTGGAGGTAGCACTCCCACACCTGATAGAGGCGCAGTTCTTCAGGGTTGTGATGGATGATTGCAGTGGACTCCTCCTCTGTGTCATGTACCGGCCCTCCAGGCAAGGAAGAGCTCCACTTGACTTCCTGACAGAGGAGCTAGACACCCTGCTCCTGCGCCAGAAGTGCTCCCAGGTGATGATAGTGGGGGACTTAAATTTCCACCTGGAGAATGAAGCCTATACCAGCTTACTGACTGTGCAGGGCCTGGTGAATCACGTAACGTTCCCCACTCACGAGCGGGGAGTGCTGCTAGACCCTGTGCTGCCAGGCCTCCCTGAGACCAGTGTCCGTTGCCAGCAGCTAGGACCAGTGGGCAGGTCAGACCACTATGCTCTACTGACACAAGTGGAGCTGAGTGGAGCGAGGGAAGATACTGTCCCGCGCACCATCTGGCTCTGGGAGAGAGCTGACTGGCCATCCATAAAGCACGACATGGCGCACATTGACTGGAGGGTCCTTCTGGTGGGGGATGCTGAGGCCAAGGCACACGCCCTCACCACCAAACCTTCTGGCACTGCTCGGTGACTATCTCCAGGGGAGGACCCTTCGGGTGGTGGTCAACAGGGAGTCATCAGGGCCTTCACCAGTAGAAGCCTCGGTTCCACAGGGTTCAGTGCTGGGCCCAATCCTGTGGAACATTTACATTGATGACCTCCGGCAGCTACCAACAGCGGCAGCGTATGCTGACGACCGTACACTCTCCCGCTCTTACTGCCGCCTCGACAGCCAGCGGGCCATCAATGAGTTGAACAGGCAGCTCAGACTGGTGGAGCATTGGGGAGAAGAGTGGCAGGTCAGCTTTGCTCCAGAGAAGACACAGGCCATGGTCATCTCATGGTCCTCTCAAGCAATCGCAGGACAGCTGTACTTTGGGGGCAAGAGCCTGCCACTTCAAGACCATGTCAAGGTCTTAGGAGTGTCTGTGGATCGTAGCCTGCGCTTTGACCACCACATCGCTGCCGTCGCCAATCAAGCCTCATTGAAGAGTCTCTGCCCTGCGTAGGGTGGCACCAAGCCTCGAATCGCGGGGCATCCTTATCCTATACAAGGCACAAATACGTCCTTGCCTTGAGTACGGTGCCCTGTCCTGGATGTCTGGCGCTGCCACCCACATGCAGAGACTCGATGCAGTCAGCGGCGTGCCCTGCGACTGGTGGCGATCGAGGACGACCAGCAACCATCTTCACCTGTTACGTCCCTGGAGCACCGCAGGGACGTGTCAGCACTGGTGGTGTGCCACAAGGCCCAGGTGCAGGGCGTCCCCCACCTCACCCCACTAAGGCTTCCCCCGCGAGCCGTGCAGAGGCACACGAGGACTGCCCTCTGCAGCGACGAGATGGAGGAGATACCTCGTTCACACTCCAGGCAGCACCAGCGCACATTCACAGCCAGGACATCACGGCTGTGGAACATGTTCACGGCAGCCACGCCCCTGGTACCGAACATGTCCACACACCAAGTGAAGCTGGCTGCCCACAGGTGGCGGAAAACCCTCTCGTCCTCGCTAGTGCTCCACACACAGACACTCATATACACAACTTGTATATATACTTATTGTGCCTTTTTGAGTATGAATTTCATATTTATACCTTATGTACTCGTAATTATTGTATATAGTGGTTTTTAAATAGTTTTACATCCAACGTAAAACTTTAAGCCTTATTGTGGATATGTTTAAATAAAGAGAGAGAGAGAGAGAGAGAGAGAGAGAGAGAGAGAGAGAGAGAGAGAGAGAGAGAGAGAGAGAGAGAGAGAGAGAGAGAGAGAGAGAGAGAGAGAGAGAGAGAGAGAGAGAGAGAGAGAGAGAGAGAGAGAGAGAGAGAGAGAGAGAGAGAGAGAGAGAGAGAGAGAGAGAGAGAGAGAGAGAGAGAGAGAGAGAGAGAGAGAGAGAGAGAGAGAGAGAGAGAGAGAGAGAGAGAGAGAGAGAGAGAGAGAGAGAGAGAGAGAGAGAGAGAGAGAGAGAGAGAGAGAGAGAGAGAGAGAGAGAGAGAGAGAGAGAGAGAGAGAGAGAGAGAGAGAGAGAGAGAGAGAGAGAGAGAGAGAGAGAGAGAGAGAGAGAGAGAGAGAGAGAGAGAGAGAGAGAGAGAGAGAGAGAGAGAGAGAGAGAGAGAGAGAGAGAGAGAGAGAGAGAGAGAGAGAGAGAGAGAGAGAGAGAGAGAGAGAGAGAGAGAGAGAGAGAGAGAGAGAGAGAGAGAGAGAGAGAGAGAGAGAGAGAGAGAGAGAGAGAGACAGAGAGAGAGAGAGAGAGAGAGAGAGAGAGAGAGAGAGAGAGAGAGAGAGAGAGAGAGAGAGAGAGAGAGAGAGAGAGAGACAGAGACAGAGACAGAGACAGAGAGACAGAGAGAGACAGAGACAGTGTGTGCATGCGTGCGTGTGCGTGCATGCGTGCGTGTGCGTGCATGCGTGCGTGTGCGTGCATGTGTGTGTGTGTGTGTGTGTGTGTGTGTGTGTGTGTGTGTGTGTGTGTGTGTGTGTGTGTGTTCCAGAAGGTTGTAAAAAGTGGCAGAATGCAAAACTTGAGCGAGCAGGCTGTCATTCTCATTCATGATGCCCTGCAGTGTTGCACCATCGTTTTCCTCTTCTTACATCACGCCGCTGATAGCATACAGAAGTCTAGCAGGGAGGGGAGGACGCCTCCCCCTTCCACACCAACACGTAGCATAATAACCCTCACCTCGCATGCTGACACGCTCTCACTCCTACCACCCACCTTTATACAACCCTGTTTGTACATGTATATCACTCATAATTTTCTCATGGATCTTTATCTATTAATGTTTTATATGAATATATATATATATATATATATATATATATATATATATATATATATATATATATATATATATATATATATATATATATATATATATATATATATATATATATATATGCATATATATAATTTTTTTTTTTATTTTCTGTGATGGATTATGCCATTTAGGCTTCCTCAAGGGAGCCAGAAAATGTTTAGGTAATCAGTGGAGCGTCTTATTGAAGTATGGGACGATTCAATATCTCTAGTGGGCAATAGCACTATTTCTAATGTTCCGAGGGAACTCACTCGAAATTCTAGAATTAATTACGTATGTTGTTGTATTGTGAAAATTCGGCAACGTTCATGTGAAATGTATATTAGTAAAAATTCCAAACAGACCACCTTAAGGAAGACCCCATGAATTCCCCTGACCCTTAGATGCCCCTCAGACCAAGGCCTCAAATTAGTATGACGGAGCGGAGGCCGGCCAGGTGCGCTGTGGGCTACCATCTCAGTAAAGCTCTTCCTTGCAAAAATACTTCGTTCCATTCGACCACATTCTCCACCCACGGTAACGAAGCTTTGTGGAGGCGAGTGAAAGCTAACGGAAGGGAGGGACCTTCACTGAGCAAAAATGACCCAAGGGCCGACTCTGTCCTCGTTACTTCCAAATGGCCCTCAGTCGACCTTCTTTTCTTCTTCTAATAAAATGAACTTCTCCATAGTACCCTATATAATTTTTCTTTGTTGCTTTTGATTAAATCCTTTTGTTTGTAATCGTGCCGTATACCAGTGACTTCGCTCAGAGGAAAGACAACGGAACTGAGTGACATCGAAAGAAAATCCAACAAAGTATTAAGCTGGTTATGCTAAGTGAAGGTTGTGACTGCCAAATTAAAAAGTTTCTCATCCGAGCAAGAAACCTGTTTGGTTAGAAGCAGAGAGAGAGAGAGAGAGAGAGAGAGAGAGAGAGAGAGAGAGAGAGAGAGAGAGAGAGAGAGAGAGAGAGAGAGAGAGAGAGAGAGAGAGAGAGAGAGAGAGAGAGAGAGAGAGAGAGAGAGAGAGAGAGAGAGAGAGAGAGAGAATCAAGTACACTACTTTTTTTTCTCGGCAATGATCAAGGAAAAACAACCGGATCTGGTTCCTTGCCTCGTCACGCCAACAGTGATTTCTCGCCAGGGTCAGGCGACTCAGGGTCGACGCAGATCGTTGGGGTCACTGTGTGAGAACCTGTCCCTGCTCCGGAAGTCTGTGGTTCCTAGTCAGCTGGGTTATAAAAACCTATGAAAAAAAAAAAAACTCCCGTCAGACCTGTTAAATGAGACAGACAATAGCCCACGCCGTTCATATCGCCCCATGCTCCCCACTAACCGTGGCACCTGTGACGTCTTGCTACAGATTCACACTTGGCACTACATTTGTGAACAGAAAAGAAAAAAATAAAATAAATAAAATATCTTCAATAACCAAGAAAAGCTGAGAATATAGTTATTAGATTTTCAGGTTTTCTAATGTACATATATGAGCATCTCTCTCTCTCTCTCTCTCTCTCTCTCTCTCTCTCTCTCTCTCTCTCTCTCTCTCTCTCTCTCTCTCTCTCTCTCTCTCTCTCTCTCTCTCTCTCTCTCTCTCTCTCTCTCTCTCTCTCTCTCTCTCTCTCTCTCTCTCTCTCTCTCTCTCTCTCTCTCTCTCTCTCTATATATATATATATATATATATATATATATATATATATATATATATATACATATATTCCCTCCACACAAAACTACAAGCACCTAATTACACATTTACCCATCACTCAAAAATTCAAAATTATCATGGCGACTCCTGCACTAGCCTCGGAGTCCTCATCTGGGAAGGGGACCACAAATGTCCCCAGGTCGGACTGCTCTTCTGATAACGACCCTAAGTGTCTTGACACCCCCTCAACTTCTTCTTCATTAACTTCTACAACATTCGCGGTCTTAAATCTAATTTTCAATCTATAGAACACCTCCTCTCCTCTTCTAAACCTCATTTTTTCCTCAGTGAAACTCAGGTGTCTGAGGCAACTGACAGCAGCCCCTTTTCTGTTCCCTCCTACTTTCTCTATCCTCATTTTCAATCCAAAGCTGGATGTTGCGTTTATGTGCGCAACGACTTAACCTGCTCTCGTGCCCACGCTCTTAAATCTTCCGAGTTTTCCACCATCTGGCTACGACTACAGAGTCACTCTTAAACTAAATTTATCTGTGCTGAATACCTCTCACCTAACTTCTCTGACTATAAGAAATTCTTTGACTATTTAACTTCCAAAGTGGAGCACATTCTGACCTTCCCTTTTGCAAAGATCTCCATTCTTCCATTCTTTTTGCAGAAATCTCCATTTTTGGAGACTTCAGTGTTCACCACCAACTTTGGCTTTCCTCTCCCTTCACTGACCATCCTGGTGAACTAGCCTTCAACTTTGCTATCCTCCACGACCTAGAGCAATTGGTGCAACACCCTACTCGTATTCCTCACCGTCTTCGAGATACGCCCAATATTCTGTCACTCTCTCTTCTCCGTTGGGCTCCTCCGATCACAATTTCTTATCTGCATCTTGTCCTATCGCTCCAATCCCTCCTCAGGATCCCTCTGGCGTTTTTCCTCTGCTAGTTGGGGGGACCTGAGGAGGAATTTTTCTGATTTTCCTTGAAATGATTACTGCTTCCGTGTCAGGGACCCGTCTCTGTGTGCCGAGCGCATAACAGAGGTGGAAGTGTCTGGCATGGAGGAGTACATTCCTCCATCTTTTTCTCGACCTAAACCTTCCAATCCTTAGTTTAACAGTCTGTTCTAGTGCTATACTTGATAGAGAGGTGGCCCATAAAATGTACTTAAGCCTTCCATCACCAGAATCTCATGTACTTTATATTTCTGCCCGGAACCATGCCAAGTCTGTTTTCCAACTAACCAAAAACTCCTTCATTAACAGAAAGTGTCAAAATCTTTCAAGATCTAACTCCCCTCGTGACTTCTGGCATCTAGCCAAAAATATCTCCAATAATTTTCTTCTTCTTTCCATCCTTTATTTCAACCAGATGGCACCACTGCTATCACATCTATCTCTAAAGCTGAACTCTTCGCTCAAACCTTTGCTAAAAACTCTACCTTGTACGATTCAGGGCTTGTTCCTCCCTCTCCTCCACCCTCTGACTACTCCATGCTGCCTATTAAAATTCTTTGCAATGTTTTCCATGCCCTCGCTGGCCTCAACCCTCAGAGGGTTTATGGACCTGATGGGGTCCCTCCTATTATTCTATGAAACTGTTCCTCCGTGCTTGCACCTTGCTTAGTCAAACTTTCAACTCTGTCTGTCAACATTTACCTTTCCTTCTTGCTGGAAGTTTGCCTACATTCAGCCTATTCCTAAAAATTGTGACCGTTCTAATCCCTCAAACTACCATCCTATTGCTTTAATTTCTTACCTATCAAATTTTATTTAATCTATCCTCAACAGGAAGATTCTTAAACATCTATCACTTCACAATCTTCTGTCTGATCGCCAGTATGGGTTCTGTCAAGGCCGCTCTACTGGCGATCTTCTGGCTTTCCTTACCGAGTCTGGTTCATCCTATTTTAGAGAAAAAATTCTGCTGTTGCCTTAGACATATCAAAAGCTTTTGATAGAGTCTGGCACAAATCTTTGATTTCCAAACTACTCTCCTACAGCTTCTGTCCTTCTCTCTATAACTTCATCTCAAGTTTCCTTTCTAACCATTCTATTGCTGCAGTGGAAAACGGTCACTGTTGTTCTTCTAAATCTATTAACAGTGGTGTTCCTGTCACACTTTCCTGTTTTCTTATTATTCATTAATGACCTTCTAAACCTAACTTCTTGTACTATCCACTCCTACGCTACTGATACCACCCTGCACTTTTCCACGTCTTTTCATAGACGTCCAATCCTTCAGGAAGTAAATATTTCACGCAGGGAAGCCACAGAACGCCTGACTTCTGAGCTTTCTAAAATTTCTGAGTGGGGCAGAGCAAACTTGGTATTGTTCAATGCCTCAAAAACTCAATTCCTCCATCTATCAACTCGACACAAACTTCCAAACAACTATCCCCCTCTTCTTTAATGACACTCAACTGTCCCCCTCTTCTACACTGAACATCGTCGGTCTGTCCTTTACTTATAATCTAAACTGGAAACTTCAGATCTTATCTCTAGTTAAAACAGCTTCCATGAAGTTAGGTGTTCTGAGACGTCTCCGCCAGTTTTTCTCACCCCCTCCCCAACTGCTGACTCTGCACTTATCCGTCCATGTATGCAGTATGCTTGACATGTCTGGGGGGATTCCACTGATACCGCTCTTCTAGACAGGGCGGAATCAAAAGCTTTTCGTCTCATCAACTCCTCTCCTCTAACTGTCTTCAGCCTCTCTCATCGCCGCAATGTTGCATCTCTAGCTGTCTTCTACCGCTATTTTCATGCTAACTACTCTTCTGATCTTGCTATCTGCATGCCTCCCCTCCTACCGCGGCCTCGCTGCACAAAACTTTCTTCTTTCTCCCACCCCTATTCTGTCCACCTCTCTAATGCAAGAGTTAACCAGTATTCTCAATCATTAATTCCTTTCTCTGGTAAACTCTGGAACTCCCTGCCTGCTTCTGTATTTCCACCTTCCTATGACTTGAATTCCTTCAAGAGGGAAGTTTCAAGACACTTATCCTTCAATTTTTGACTACCGCTACTGCTACCAGTGTCCCTCGTACATAAAAAAAAAAAAAAATATATATATATATATATATATATATATATATATATATATATATATATATATATATATATATATATATATATATATATATATATATATATATATATATATATATATATATATATATATATATATATATATATATATATATATATATATATATATATATATATATATATATATATATATACTTATTTATTTATATATGCATACACACGCATTAAGTGACGGTCTTGACAGTTTTCAAGTGCAAGACTTATTTCTTACGTTTAAAAATGGCAGAGATTGCAATAAATGTTTTATGTAAAATTCATGATGTGTATGTAAATGTCACTTCAAATATTATTTACACACACACACACACACACACACACACACACACACTGTATTCATCTTTTCTTGGTGATCGAAGTTGTCAGTGTTTATCTTCATTTATTCATCTACTTATTTTTATTATCGAGTAAGAATGCCACATATTCCTAAAAACCCCAGACGCCCTGACTTTTAGATCACCAGAGATAGCGTGGTTAGTGAACGATAAAAAAAAAAAAAGCTGGATAACCGTTCCTGTAAAACACATCTCTGCTGTAGATATGTGAGGGAATGGAGAACACGAACAAATATAATCATAATCTTAAGTGAAGGGAGTACTGCATCACAGCTTTCTGAGCGTGTCGATATTCCCGATGGGAAAAAAATTATATGAATTTTCAAGATGTATTTTTCTCTCTTTTAAACAGGACTGAATTTTTCGTTGCTGCCATGGTTGGACATAGTGAGCAAAATGAAAGTGAAGGTTACAATATCTCTAAACATAAGCAATGCACTATTCTCTCTCTCTTTTTTTTTTTTTTTTTTCGGTCGCTAAGGAAACTTCTGCCTGAGGTTCACCTTCCTCATGCAGATAAGTCTATGCAGTGACACGGATTAAGCTGCAAGTCCAGCCACCTGACCCAAACACAAGTCTTAGACTGAAGTCACTGTGGATAGAGAGACTGGCTTACAATACGATTATTTCATAAATGTAATGAAGAAAAAAAAAAAAGAATATCCTTCAATAATGTAGAAGAACATGATTTGATTCACTGGGAAGGAAAGGCCAACCATGAGGGAGCGTTACTTACGCCACTCCAACGTGCACAGATTACTACAGTTTTCTTTTGTACTGGATTGAAAAATAGTTTTAGGTTCTGAGATGTGAAAGTAATAGAACATAAGAACATAAGAAATAAGGGAAGCTGCAAGAAGCGACCAGGCTTACACGTGGCAGTCCCTGTATGAAACACACCTACCTATTTCCATCTGCTATCCCCATCCATAAACTTGTCTAATTTTCTCTTAAAGCTCTCTAGTGTCCTAGCACTAACTACATGATTACTGAGTCCGTTCCACTCATCTACCACTCTATTTGAGAACCAATTTTTTTCCTATCTCCTTCCTAAACCTAAATTTTTCAAGCTTGAACCCGTTATTTCTTGTTTTACCCTGGTTGCTGATCCTAAGAATTTTGCTTACATCTCCCTTGTACATTAGATTAGTCAGTACAGGTCTTTACATTGTCCGTGACAACTCCAGGAACATTACTGAAAAAAAAAAAAAATTATAATGTTGATATGTGTTAACGTAAAAAAAGCTGCTGGAGTTTCCTCCAGCGTGCAGAGCGTGAAGACAGACGACACAGTGCTCATGGTAAAATACGTGTCAGCCAAGGAAGTCACGCCTGACAAAAATATATTGGATGAACGCTTCTTGTGTTGATATGAGTTTTATGACCATGTGAACATTGCCAGATAGTATTTAATGACCTACATCATCAATCATGTGTTAGTAACCTGCATCAAGTAAGACAGACGGCCACTGACGAGTTATTGCATCGAGGATCTATTTTGTAATTACACAATTTTGCATTTACCTTTATTTATAATACATAACTTTAACAAATATAACAAATCAACATAACAAATCAAATATAACAAATCAATAGCGAAACAGAGATCTGCAATATTTGTGTACAACGATAAAATACTAAATTTGCAGCGTACGCCTTCAGACAAGTTCGTCCAAGAGTCACCATTTCTATCTTGTGCGGACATGCTTGCGTCACATCTTACCAATGATGTTTGCATCGGTACTCAATAAACTTCTTTAGCATCTTGCAAAGTCGAGAAAACAATTATGTGTTGCTGGTTTGGTAACATTCCGACAGGCGCACCACACCAGCCGCTGCTCACCTGTAAGCTGTCGTCAGTCGTCGTTCGTCTCTTTAGTACAGTCTGGTTGAACTCTTAAAAAATTTGTCCATTTATCGATCAACACCAAAAAGTTGACTTTGCTCGTATCCTGTTTTCCTTAGTGTGTGCAAGGAGATGTCAGTCCACGAGCGTAGTCAAATATCATATAAAGTTCCGTCTATATAATTCCCCTTGATTTATAAGAAATGTACTTGGTGCTTTTTCCCCTGTTTGAGGCCAGTAGATTAACTTGTGTCTGATTTATGTGATACCTGTCATTAATCAATTAACTCATTTCTGCTCAAGCTGCACATAATTCTGGGGCCAATTTTTTGTCCACAAGGCGACAGTAAGGCATCAACATTGATGCTCTTGTGCATAGCATGAACACATGTTGTTTGGTAAAAGTTTTGGTAGTTTAGACTACAGAAAACACTACCTCTTGTTACATATACCTTCATAACTGTTACGCTACATAAGACAAGAAGAAAATAAACAAACCTTTGCAACTAGATACCAATTCAGATCAGTGCTGATGCGAAGTGCAAAAAATACTGACCCAAAGACGAAAACGAAATAATCACATTTTACTGTGTTTCTTTTTGATTGTGAGTGATTTGTATTATTTCCTCACTTTACAAACTCGGTTTCCCCACTTCACTGTATCCATCACTCTCTATTCCTCCTTTGTCTTTCTCACATCCACATTCCCATCATTTTTTTTTTTTTTTTTTTTGAGTGGACCAGCCTTGATGGAGTGAGAGATGAGGAGGAACCTCTCGGCTATCCTCACTGTATTTGTTAATAATCCCACCTGCAGTAACGAGCCCGCCTTCAGAAATATTCATTTTTTTCCTCACTAGTTTGTTCAATCATCAGGTACATGAAAGCAAGACGGAAGAAGATCTAATCCTGTACTTTAAAACCTGAGATTTATTAAAATCTATGCATTTTACAGGCATATTTGACACTATATTTTTTATTTTTTTATGGTTTGCGGCAGCCCAGTCAGGTAGCCAGGAAAAAATGGGAAGGCTGTCTTTGGTCGGAGTAAGAAAAACATTGAAGTTGAGATGAATTGGCTGACACTAGTCGGCATAGGCTTGGCTGCTAACCTCGGCAGCACCTTTGTTCCTCTTCACTGTTTACGTACAAGCCCAAAACGGTGCGGCCCGTCACCTGTCCGACGCTTCTCTCTGTCCAGGGCATTGTGACGGTCGTCTCAGCTTCCTTGCCTCTTAGGAATCGTGGAGTTTTGGCGTTTTCACAGTTTACCATCATTTACCGTTCCCATATGGTCAATTTCATACCCAGTGATGGTAATGAAACGAGCGAAAACTAATGGAGTGGGAGTGTGAGAGTGCGGTGTGTTAGGCCATCGCCACCCCCAGCACTGATGCTATCTCGCCACGTCCCCACCCTGGCGCGGGCCTCGACGCACTCCGACTCTCCTTTATCCCACTCTTTTTTTCTTCTGCATCATTCTTCTTTGAATATCACAGACAAGATTTTCATTCCTGATGAAAACAAACATTCGAAGGAGCAATGTCAAAGTGTGTATGTTTTTTTTAGGGCGTGAGCGTCTCCAAACAAAGGTTGAGACACCGGGAAGGAGCGTGGCTGGAATGATGTAAATACCTGGCTATGGCCTCACCTTGGACGGATAAAGAAATGAATGGAAGTTTGAATGAATGAATGAATACACATTTACATAGATTACCATGCACATATATGTATGTTTAGTGAGGTAAGAAAAAAATGTGCCAGGCTGGCCACAAGGTTGGCAAAACTTCCCGCCACAGCAGTCAGGTGACAGGTAGACACCTTGGACTGACAGAGAAAAGCAACGCTCATCGAAGAGATTTAGTAGCTATGTCATAGCCTGGACCAGGGTGTCCTCGCCACTCTTAATTAGAATTACGTCTTTCGGAATGATGTGTATCAATAAAATAAGTTATTATATTACTTTCACGTTCCCGGCAGCACACTATGGTGCCAGAGGGTGTTGCGAGGCGCGATGTGGTGAATGCAGAAACACTCTCCAAGGATGAGGAAGAAGGAAAAACACGCGTGTCATCCCAAGTCTTTGTTAAAGCAATATGAAGACTGTAAACAACTCTGGTAGAGAAAGGTGACGCGTCGCTAAGACATATCGATTGCTGAGCAGAAATGCCATTTCTTCTGCGCATTTATTTACTCTTTCATTAATTAGCTAAATGTGCATTCACCATATATATATATATATGTGTATATATATATATATATATATATATATATATATATATATATATATATATATATATATATATATATATATATATATATATATATATATATATATATATATATATATATATATAACTAGAAACATTCAAATACCCCGGGACATCTTACAGTCTGTATCGTTTAAACATTATAAATCTAGTCTTATTTATGATTTTGATCAGATTGAGGTCGTTCTACTGGTGCAGTGGCAGATGGTCACCGTTATTCTAAATCTATGCACAATTGTGGTCCAGAGAATTCTGGACCACACTCTATCACTCACCATATTCCTGTTATTCATAAATAATCTTAGTCAAACTTCTTGTCCCTTTTCTTACGTTGAAGACTCTATCCTTCATTTCTCAACGTCATTTGCCAAATGCCAAACTCTGCAGGAATTGAACAGCTCAAGCGAAGAAGTAACAGAGCGCATCTCTCTCTCTCTCTCTCTCTCTCTCTCTCTCTCTCTCTCTCTCTCTCTCTCTCTCTCTCTCTCTCTCTCTCTCTCTCTCTCTCTCTCTCTCTCTCTCTCTCTCTCTCTCTCTCTCTCTCTCTCTCTCTCTCTCTCTCTCTCTCTCTCCCTCAATTATAATGAATACTTCCACTTCAAGAGAAAACATAAAACATGTTTCTTTTCATGGTAACTGCCAATACATCTCCAAATCTGATCCCAGTATCTTTACACGATTCTTCTAGGCTCAATAAAAAATAGGCTAAATAAAAAAAAAATATCTTATCAGCGTTATCAATTTTATGTGGGAGATTCCTTGAAGGATTTGAACTTAGGACAAATAGTGATCCATTCATACAACAGGAACTTGAGTTCTCCTGTTTTTTTCATAGTTTTTCTTTTGAATGAGGGTTATCAACTATCCAAATTAAATGGTGTTACGTATTAATTTTGTATTCTATACTCGTCCTCACTGCCATGAATATGACTGACAAACAGAGCGAATATAAATAACACAGTGTAACACGATTCTTGTCCTTAGGTAACAACTGCTATTTTCTATTTAGTTATGTCTAGAAAACATGGAAAAACACTGATATTTATTTCTAACTTTGCTTTTGTAGCCAGGATAATGATATCTATGAAATTTATCTATTCCCATTGGGAAAAAGCGACGAATTTGAGCTCTCATTTGCACAAAGTAGAAACAAAACGACACATGATACAAAAGTAGGATTTATTTATCCTAGGATTACAAAAATGAGACAATAAAACAACAATAAAACATTAGAAATAAGTTGTTTTCCGCGATTTTACGCTTATACTGTAAATTACCTTCACGAATCAGCCCCCAAATATAGTCTCCCATTATGTTTTTATTATACGACCCTTGGTGGCGGCGTTCAAAGTCTAACATATCCTGGTGGAAGCGCTCGCCTTTCTCCTCGGAGTACGCCGCCATGTTCTCCTTAAATTTATCAAGATGAGTGTCAAGGAAATGGATTTTGAGAGACATCCTGCAACCCATCTTGCGGTAGTTTCTCACCAAGTTTTTGACAAGCTCCACATAGTTTTCGGTTTTGTGATTCCCTAGGAAGCCAAGAACCACTGCGACAAAGCTGTTCCACGCTGCTCTCTCCGTCTAGTAAGCTTCCTGGGGAGTTCTTTGCACTCCACGACCTTCTTTACTTGTGGAACGACGAAGACACCGGCATCCACTTTTGCCGCAGACAGCTTAGGGAAGAAATCTTGGAGATATTTGAAAACTGCAGACTCCTTATGTTGAGCTCTGACGAATTGTTTTATAAAGCCCAATTTTAAGTGCAGTGGAGTAAACAGTGCCCTTCTGGGGTCCAACAATGGCTCCCATTTGACGTTCTGCCCGACACTAAACTCGGTCCGCTGTGGCCTGTCCTTCTTGTGGTAGTGTGTCGCGGTGTTCCTGCTGTCTCAAAGGCAAAGATAACAAGGAAACTTGGTAAAGCCACCTTGGAGACCCATCAAGAAGGCTATCATTTTGAAGTCTCCGATAACCTCCCAACCGTACTCTTCATATTTCAAGGCATCCAGCAAGATCTTGACACTATTGTAGTCCTATTTGAGCTGAACAGAGTGAACGTGGGGAAGAGATGGGTACATGTTCTCGTTATGAAGCAGCACTACTTTGAGGCTCCTGCACGAGTACTGCCCCGCACCTCCGCTAGTTTCAAAAGGCTCTAATTGAAGTTATACGAGTTTTTTAATGATGTTTCCATGGTTTTAGAGACAGATTAACAATATTTCTACACTATCAACAGGAAAAACATTCTTGATAACCCGGCTTATTATCTCTGTGTCCTTTGAAAATAGTTGTGGTGAGACAGTGTTTCAGAATACGGGCCTTACTCCTAATACACTTTGAATACACTCTGAGGAGTCACCGCTTGGTGGATGCGTGGCGGCACTCTTGACTCGCCTGCATCATGTATTTCCCTCATTAATCTCTTTTTCTGCTTAATTATTATTACTATTATTATTATTATTATCATTATTATTATTATTATTATTATTATTATTTTTATTATTATCATTATTATTATTATCAGTATTATTGTTCTTGTTATTTCCATTATCATTATCGTTTTAATTAATTATTACTATTATTATTATTATTATTATTATTATTATTATTATTATTATTATTATAATAATTATTATCATCATCATCATCATCATTATCATTTCTAATAATCATTATCATCATTGCTATTCTACTATTACCATTATTATCATTATCATTGCTACTATTGGCAAGAAAATTAAGAATAGTAGTAGTAAAAACATATTTCTAAATGTACTAGATTTGTCTGTCTGTCTGTTTTGTGTTTTCTCGCTACTGAGGTCTAATTAGGCAAGAACTGTGTACCAGTGTTCCATCATAATGTATATCATCTTTTCTACTTACTTATTTCGAATTTATTACACATACGCGTACACACACACACACACAGTGCAATATATATATATATATATATATATATATATATATATATATATATATATATATATATATATATATATATATATATATATATATATATATATATATATATATATACATATATACATATACACACACACACACACATATATATATATATATATATATATATATATATATATATATATATATATATATATATATATATATATATATATATATATATATATATATATATATATATATATATATATATATATATATATATATATATATATATATATATATATATATATATATATACATTTTTTTTTTTTTTTTTTTTTTTATGTAGTAAGGACACTGGCCAAGGGCAACAAAAATCCAATAAAAAAATATGCCCGCTGAAATGCCAGTTCCATAAAAGGGTCAAAGCAGTGGTCAAAAATTGATGAATAAGTGTCTTGAAACCTCCCTCTTGAAGGAATTCAAGTCATAGGAAGGTGGAAATACAGAAGCAGGCAGGGAGTTCCAAAGTTTACCAGAGAAAGGGATGAATGATTGAGAATACTGGTTAACTCTTGCGTTACAGAGGTGGACAGAATAGGGGTGAGAGAAAGAAGAAAGTCTTGTGCAGCGAGGCCGCGGAAGGAGGGGAGGCATACAGTTGGCAAGATCAGAAGAGCAGTTAGCATGAAAATAGCGGTAGAAGACAGCTAGATATGCAACATTGCGGCGATGAGAGAGGCTGAAGACAGTCAGTTAGAGGAGAGAAGTTGATGAGACGAAAAGCTTTTGATTCCACCCTGTCTAGAAGAGCAGTATGAATGGAACCCCACAGAAATGTGAAGCATACTACATACATGGACGGATAAGGCCCTTGTACAGAGTTAGCAGCTGGGAGGGGTGAGAAAAACTGGCGGAGACGTCTCAGAACACCTAACTTCATAGAAGCTGTTTTAGCTAAAGATGAGATGTGAAGTTTCCAGTTCAGATTATAAGTAAAGGACAGACCGAGGATGTTCAGTGTAGAAGAGGGGGACAGTTGAGTGTCATTGAAGAAGAGGGGATAGTTGTCTGGAAGGTTGTGTCGAGTTGATAGGATGGAGGAATTGAGTTTTTGAGGCATTAAACAATACCAAGTTTGCTCTGCCCCAATCAGAAATTTTAGAAAGATCAGAAGTCAAGCGTTCTGTGGCTTTCCCTGCCATATATATATATATATATATATATATATATATATATATATATATATATATATATATATATATATATATATATATATATATATATATATATATATATATATATATATATATATATATATATATATATATATATATATATATATATATATATATATATATATATATATATATATATATATATATATATATATATATATATATATATATATATATATATATACATATATATATATGAATTCCAATGAAACCTCAATAAAACCTGATACTGTTTGAGAAATGAGAGAAAATTCTTTCTTGTATTCTGTTTTGTTTAAGTATTATTATTATTATTATTATTATTATTATTATTATTATTATTATTATTATCATTATTATTATTTATTTGTTTATTTATTTATTTATTTAAAAAAAAAATATTCAGGCTTAACGCCTCTGACAGTTAACATACTTTGTGTGTTGTTTACCATCAACCAACAGGAGGTCTCCACGGCAAGATAGTGTTGTGTGTTCATATGTTGATGCAGAGGAGCTAAGGTGGTCCCCAATGTAAGGCTAGCAGGTCAGTTGCTTGCTCCCTCTTTGCAAGGTAAGTATTTTTTAGTAATAATAGACAGTCTGAAGATGTAATTATATTTACCGAAATGTAACCAAGACTATGGAAATGCTGCCACTACTGTGCGTCTACACCTTCCTCTACATATATAATTCCCTGCGGACAAGCCCTTATTCTCACAATATATATATATATATATATATATATATATATATATATATATATATATATATATATATATATATATATATATATATATATATATATATATATATATATATATATATATATATATATATTCGATATATGCGAGTTCAAAATATGCGAATTATATCATATATGACTAAATTAAATGTGCCAAGTATTTTCAATATGCGAGAAAATTCCCTATTACGTGAGTACCGGCAGTGTTGCGACTGGCTGGGGAGGTAGGGGAGTCGACTTGCAAAAGAGGTCAGTGAGTGAAAATGTTTTCCCGTGTTTTCCTTGCACCGCACACAGCTCACAATTTCTACTTTTTTTTTGTATGTATATATATATATATATATATATATATATATATATATATATATATATATATATATATATATATATATATATATATATATATATATATATATATATATATATATATATATATATATATATATATATATATATATATATATATGCGAGTTCAAAATATACTCGTATATATATACACAGTACTAGTCATAAGTATTGGATCCCCTGGCTGCGGGGGTTCAATATTTATGGCGAAAAAAGCATGATCCTCTTGAGAATGAACCATTTTAGGTATAAGTATCAGCCCCTGCCAAGACGTCATCGCATCCCTCAGCTTCACGCCACTGACTCATAGCCTCCCCTTAGCGTGCCGTGGGGCGTGTTGGAGAGCAATAATCTGCCACAACTTTTTTCCACATCCTGGCGAATTTTTGAGCATTAACATCTTGCGATAATTAATTTGTTTGTTATTATGGCTAAAACGAAAGAGTATTCATCCGAGACTATTGCGCAGATAATGGACCTCAAAGAAACAGGTCATTCAGTTAGAGAAATAACTCAACAGTTGGCAGCATCCAGGACAAGTCAAGCGTTAGTCACGGAGGTTCAGGGAGGAAGAAAATCGTGATACGCCTGAACTAAAAAAAAGGTCCAGGTGCCCTTGGAAGATAAATAAGAGGGCTGTTACTGTCTTAGCGTGCGCAGTGGAGTCTGATATCAAAACTATTGGGCGCTTGAAGACCGTAACAAGCCTCTGGGGCGCCCAGACCATTTTTTAAGTTCTCTTCCTCCCCGAACCGCCGTACAACACTTGACATCCTGGATGATGCCAACTTTTCAGTTATTTCAGTTATATATATATATATATATATATATATATATATATATATATATATATATATATATATATATATATATATATATATATATATATATATATATATATATATATATATATATTATCATGCTTATCTAATGCATCAGCGGATATAAATGCTGGGTATTATCAGCGAAATGACTGACAGTACTAGATAAGAAAAAAAAACAAAAATATTCAGTCTTCCGTAAACTTAACACAGACATGTGCAAGTAGGCTTTGCACGACATTAGTTTTTGTTACTAATATTTTTCACACCAATTTTTTTTTACCCAAGTGAGAAACCCTATGGAAAACGAGTTTTACTGTTACTTGATTCCTTACATATTGAGGTTTTTAATACGGAAGTGGTTAAGAGTAGCGGGCGTGGTCTGCTTCACTCCTGCCACTCGGGACCCTAGTAAGGTCAGACTACAATGACCACGGCTGAAAACTTTCAAAGATTTTATCAATTGTATCCCCTTACAAAATAACTGGAAAATGCTTTAATTTCTTTATATTTACGCAAATGAAAGATGCGGAAAGTAATGGAAATAATTTGTCTTGCACAGCCTAACTGCACACGTAGTGTGTGTCCATTTCGGTTCACATCACCCATCTTGTACGTCCTTAATTCACTATGGGACGACGGGAAAATTGATCGTAGTTCTCAAGAAACCTTCCGTGAGTTGGGAGCCGTGGTGCTACTATTTATGGAGCATTACATGCAAAGAAATTTTTAAGTATTCCCAAGGTCTTATTGAAATTTGTTGATAATTTTCTCATCGTGTAAGACTTCTGAACCTTACATAGTGTTAATAGAATAATTCAACATAGATCGCGGCACAAGTACCAGCACCATCTGATGGAAGGTAAACAAAGTAAGCAAGAAGGGTTTTGTCCCCGCGCTCATCGCTCAGTTTCTACAAGATGAAGTCCGTTGCCGCGGGATGAACGCCACTGCTGGAGTCTAACGAGGGCGCGTTAGGCAGCATTGGTTTCACTTCCAGCAGACGTTGCGGTACTGGTGCCTATGGCTCAATTTTAATTTTAGTGATATTATAATACGATTCAAAAGTCTTAGAGGATGCAAAAATAAGAAATACATTTCGATCAGCCTTTGGAAACAGTACAATTTCGCTAATTAAGAACTTCTTTACATGTAGTTTCATGCATTATATATATATATATATATATATATATATATATATATATATATATATATATATATATATATATATATATATATATATATATATATATATATATATATATATATATATATATATATATATATATATATATATATATATATATATATATATATATATATATATATATATATATATATATATATATATATATATATATTAACAGAAAATGTCAAAACCTTTCAAGATCTAACTCCCCTCGTGATTTCTGGCATCTAGCCAAAAATATCTCCAATAACTTTGCTTCTTCTTCTTTCCCTCCTCTATTTCAACCAGATGGCACCACTGCTATCACATCTATTTCTAAAGCTGAACTCTTTGCTCAAACCTTTGCTAAAAACTCTACCTTGGACGATTCTGGGCTTGTTCCTCCCTCTTCTCCACCCTCTGACTACTTCATGCCACGTATTAAAATTCTTCGCAATGATGTTTTCCATGCCCTTGCTGGCTTAAACCCTCGGAAGGCTTATGGACCTGATGGGGTCCCTCCTATTGTTCTCCGAAACTGTGCCTCCGTGCTTGCACCTTGCCTAGTCAAACTCTTTCAGCTCTGTCTGTCAACATCTACCTTTCCTTCTTGCTGGAAGTTTGCCTACATTCAACCTGTTCCTAAAAAGGGTGACCGTTCTAATCCCTCAAACTACCGTCCTGTTGCTTTAATTTCCTGCCTATCTAAAGTTTTTTAATCTATCCTCAACAGGAAGATTCTTAAACATCTATCACTTCACAACCTTCTATCTGATCACCAGTATAGGTTCCGTCAAGGCCGCTCTACTGGTGATCTTCTGGTTTTCCTTACTGAGTCTTGGTCATCCTCTTTTAGAGATTTTGGTGAAACTTTTGCTGTTGCCTTGGACATATCAAAAGCTTTTGATAGAGTCTGGCACAAAGCTTTGATTTCCAAACTACCCTCCTACGGTTTCTATCCTTCTCTCTGTAACTTCATCTCAAGTTTCCTTTCTGACCGTTCTATTGCTGCCGTGGAAGACGGTCACTGTTCTTCTCCTATATCTATTAACAGTGGTGTTCCTCAGGGTTCTGTCCTGTCACCCACTCTCTTCTTATTATTCATTAATGATCTTCTAACCCAAACTTCTTGTCCTATCCACTCCTACGCTGATGATACCACCCTGCACTTTTCCATGTCTTTTCATAGACGTCCAACCCTTCAGGAGGTAAACACATCACGCAGGGAAGCCACAGAACGCTTGACTTCTGATCTTTCTAAAATTTCTGACTGGGGCAGAGCAAACTTGGTATTGTTCAATGCCTGAAAAACTCAATTCCTTCATCTATCAACTCGACACAACCTTTCAGACAACTATCCCCTCTTCTTCAATGACACTCAACTGCCCCCCTCTTCTACACTGAACATCGTCGGTCTGTCCTTTACTTATAATCTGAACTGGAAACTTCACATCTCATCTCTAGCTAAAACAGCTTCTATGAAGTTAGGTGTTCTGAGACGTCTCCTCCAGTTTTTCTCACCCCCCCAGCTGCTAACTCTGTACAAGGGCCTTATCCGTCCATGTATGGAGTATGCTTCACATGTCTGGGGGGGTTCCACTCATACTGCTCTTCTAGACAGGGTGGAATCAAAAGCTTTTCGTCTCATCAACTCCTCTCCTCTAACTGACTGTCTTCAGCCTCTCTCTCACCGCCGCAATGTTGCATATCTAGTTGTCTTCTACCGCTACTCGTATTTTCATGCTAACTGCTCTTCTGATCTTGCTAACTGCATGCCTCCCCTCGTCCCGCGGCCTCGCTGCACAAGACTCTCTTCTTTCTCTCACCCCTATTCTGTCCACCTCTCTAACTCAAGAGTTAACCAGTATTCTCAATCATTCATCCCTTTCTCTGGTAAACTCTGGAACTCCCTGCCTGCTTCTGTATTTCCACCTTCCTATGACTTGAATTCCTTCAAGAGGGAGGTTTCAAGACACTTATTCATCAATTTTTGACCACTGCTTTGACCCTTTTATGGGACTGGCATTTCAGTGGGCATTTTTTATTAGATTTTTGTTGTCCCTGGCCAGTGTCCTTCCTACATAAAAAAAAAAATAAAACACACACACACACACACACACACACACACACACACACACACACACACACACACACACACAGGGTGTAAAACGAGTTTCTGCGTATATTACCAGAGATGAAAGTACAGGCTAATCTAAGTCGAAAATGTTTTATGAACATATGCATTGCAAAGCGTTGTTTAGCTGTGGTATGAAATTCAAGTGTGGCCTGGCTACCTACTGATACAACGGCCGGGCCGGGCGGGTAACCATGGCGGAGAAACACCATATCCTCACTCTCGACATTTAAATTATGCAATATAAGCTGAACGTATTAACTGTCACAGTCTCGGAGGGAAACTGCGTGTGATTGACCAGTAATGTTGCTTTGCTGCTAGCCTCAGTACTTTCCACTTCCTGCCCGGTCAGATGATGCATGGTGCCACGCAGCCTAGTATTTCATTTGTCATTTATTACATCTATACTGTCATTGCGTAATTTTTTTTCGGTAAATAACCTGTATTATGCTATCACAGTAAACCTCCAAAACTAGAAATCATGATTGAATAATTCACAATTTCACCAAGAGACATCCTGGTCTACACATTCCGCCATGGTTATCCGCTTGGCTTAAAATTTCATACCACGGCTAAACAACGCCACAAAATGTATATGTGGATTGAATATTTTCGATTTAGATTAAGCTGTACTTTCACCATATATATATATATATATATATATATATATATATATATATATATATATATATATATATATATATATATATATATATATATATATATATATATATATATATATATATATATATGTATATATATTTCTTCACATATACTGTTCCACAAATAGAGGCACCAGCGCTCCCGTCTCGCGAATGCACAGTAGCCACGCCTATTCCCGCTGCTCATCACACGGATACTCAACAAGTGTGTGTGTGTGTGTGTGTGTGTGTGTGTGTGTGTGTGTGTGTGTGTAGCCAGCTAGGAGAATTATGTAATTAAATTTATCATTAAAATAAAACATGACACGAATCTAGTGGTTCTCTCTCTCTCTCTCTCTCTCTCTCTCTCTCTCTCTCTCTCTCTCTCTCTCTCTCTCTCTCTCTCTCTCTCTCTCTCTCTCTCTCTCTCTCTCTCTCTCTCTCTCTCTCTCATTCAACATTCAGGAATCTGATATTACAAGCACAAGCAGTTCTCCTACATTCTTACACACACACACACACACACACACACACACACACACACACACACACATACACACAAAAGACACTCCCACACTTCCTCATACGTACACGAGGCCCGCAGGTATTTTGCATATATCACTAAGCAGAAATGCAGGTGTGTGTGTGTGTGTGTGTGTGTGTGTGTGTGTGTGTGTGTGTGTGTGTGTGTGTGTGTGTGTGTGTGTGTGTGTGTGTGTGTGTGTGTGTGTGTGCGTGTGTGTGTGTGTGTGTGTGTGAAATGTGAAAGGTGTTTCTTCCCCGCCTAGAATATATATATATATTTTTTTTTTTCAGATTGTTATCCATGTTCTGATTAATATCTATCATTAGTGGAAGCCCAACATGAACTATTTAAAAATGTTCAGTGTTCAGTGCTTAGAATAAAAAGGAGAGAGAGAGAGAGAGAGAGAGAGAGAGAGAGAGAGAGAGAGAGAGAGAGAGAGAGAGAGAGAGAGAGAGAGGATGGGCAGCAGACGGTCGAGGCTTGTGCATGGAAGCGATGGAGGAAGGTGGAGGCATGGGATGTGGCTTGGTCTGTGCCTCATTGTACTGCTGTGCCATGCTACTAAGTGAAGGCAACGGCCAGGTTATGGAGAAGTCAACCACGATTAAGGAAGAGAAAAGACTTGTACCTGTAGTAAAAGGGGAAAATTCCATACCGGTTAAACCTGTCGAGGAAGCCCGGAGTTTGTGGCTGTTTAGTTGTCTAGTGTGTGTGTGTGTGTGTGTGTGTGTGTGTGTGTGTGTGTGTGTGTGTGTGTGTGTGTGATTTTCCTTTTCTGAAAACTTGCATCACGGATCTTCCTTTCCCAGCACGAGTAGTAAAGCAATGCACAGCTGCATCACGTTCATTCTCAGCAAGTAATAAGGTAAGAGGTAGTAAGTTTTCTTGATCTCGCTATTTAGTAGTGGATAATATATATTTCATCATATAGTTGTTCATCATCTTACGAGACCACTAGTTCAGTGACACTAGTTTACCTATAAAGTTGCATTCTGCTTATTAGTGGTTCACTGCGTCTCATTTCACTTAACTGTTACAAAATTTGATCAAAGTAAATACAATAAGTATTCTAATAAAGAATATTTCGCTAGATCCATTAATATATCTCAAAACTGAATATGCGAGGCCTTGTCCAGACAAGATACGCGTGCGGATTGGATGTTACCTGTCACCTGCACGGTTGGCCAACGCGACTTTCTCCTCGCAAAGCTCACCGACTACCAGGATAGTATCATATGTGTGGAACCCACTTGTCGAATGATGGGAACGAATAAAGGTGGGATTAGTGCGCAGCAGCGCCTCTTCTTTACCAACAGATGCAGCAGGAGGATGAGTAGGATAAATGCTTAAGTGTCTGGCTGCTGGAAAGGTGAGGCAGCTGTGAATGGGAAGAAACAACAAAGGAGATGCTTGTTTGCGAAGGAAAGGCTGAAGTGGGAGCGGCTCTGAGCGAGGTAGCCAAGTCCTTGACAACTCTGAGAGAGAGAGAGAGAGAGAGAGAGAGAGAGAGAGAGAGAGAGAGAGAGAGAGAGAGAGAGAGAGAGAGAGAGAGAGAGGAGAGGAGAGGAGAGGAGAGGAGAGAGAGGAGAGAGAGAGAGAGAGAGAGAGAGAGAGAGAGAGAGAGAGAGAGAGAGAGAGAGAGAGAGAGAGAGAGAGAGAGAGAGAGAGAGGAGAGGAGAGGAGAGGAGAGGAGAGGAGAGGAGAGGAGAGAGAGAGAGGAGAGAGAGAGAGAGAGAGAGAGAGAGAGAGAGAGAGAGAGAGAGAGAGAGAGAGAGAGTGGCTCCCTAGACAGCTTGGCTCCTTATGCCTCTCCAGTCTTCACGTGCCTTTCATTATACGAACCAGCTGTTTTTCCAGAAATAAAAAACACCATCACATGATGCTTATGTTGAGGCTTCTTATCAAGATTTGCTACCTACACATACACACACACAGACACACAAACACAGGAAGGTTTGTCCTTGCTCTTCAAAACAGGAAGCTTTCTTCCACTGCCTACTCTATGAATGACAGAAGGCATGTCTGGTGAAAATGGTTGTTATTATTTGGAGATAAGCTCCCCAGGTGTGAGGAGAACACCGACAAAAGGTTAAGCGTGACGTCAGGAGGAGAGAGAGAGAGACTGCGTGGCACCTGACGGGCGTGGCGCATCTAGCCGAACCTTGCTGGTTCGCCTTGTGTGGAGCATAAGAGAAAGGCCACCACGTTCAACTGTTGCAAGAATACAGTTTTCCCTTTATAATGTGAAGACTCCCTTCAAAACATGTCGTTTCTAACTTTCAGTATTATACAACACACGATTCTCGTTCGGTCAAGGTGACCCCTCCTGCTTGGTGCGCACACCTTCCATTTCCGCATGTCACACCAATGCTCCCTAACTCTCCTTCCTCCACGCAACGTGCTGTCCATACTCTCACCACACTTGCAATTCTGAGTTCGCACGCGCGCGTGCGTGCATGTGTGTGTGTGTGTGTGTGTGTGTGTGTGTGTGTTTCAAACCTCTCGCTTTCTCCTACTGCTGACCAGAGGCTTAGGAAATATAATAAGATTAGAACGTTGCGGAGGACTGTTGCACAAAAAGGTGGAACACGTGTGTGTGTGTGTGTGTGTGTGTGTGTGTGTGTGTGTGTGTGTGTGTGTGTGTGTGTGTGTGTGTGTGTGTGTGTGTGTGCGCGCGCGCGCCATAGTAGTAATATTTTCTCCCAATAAAATATCTACCATAAACAAAAACGAATGCATTGTGCGAGAAAGTACAGGTAAGTGAACAAATTGTTTAAAACTTGTATTCAACCTGCTTAAAGTGATGATCGTGTCAAACAGTCATATGCTAAGCTCTCCTATACGGTGATTCTCTTCTCCGTCTCCTTGACCTTTTCAAGCAACTGTGACATAAATCAAGGGATGTAAAGTAACCCATGTGGAGGAGATCAGGAGTGGGTACGTGGCAACTGCGATCCAAACCAGAGGTTCACGTAAGAACATGAGGGAAACTGAGAAGCCAGAAGATCTTCAATATATCAGCTAATTATTCCTGCCTGATAATTTCTTAGTTTCCCACTGACCGATAACATTGTGACAAATGAAGTATATTCCAGTCAACTACTTCCCTATTTGAGACTCAGTTTATTTATATTCACGATGATTTATTTAATTTTAGGAAAGAAGGATAGGTGATGCAATTGTTGTAATGATATTAACCAGATAGTAGCTTTTATATATATCAAGGAATATACAAAAACAAACATCAGTATGAAAATATTAGGATGACACTGTTAAATGTTATACTCCAAAAGAGAAACATTCAGGAATACTAATGAGACCATACTTATTACAGAAAGAAACTTTGCTAATTTTCTATAGCGTTGTTTTCAGGGACATACAAAGCAGTTCATTAAATGCAGCTTCAGTCCACCTGTTAACAATAAAAATTATGAGAGCTGGTAGAACTGATGCTGAAGTACACTTACGCAAATGAGTAATGTCATATTTTGCAAGACGATTCAGATAACACATGACAACAGTATCACACGACAAAATCCACTGAACACGTTCCCAGCTGTTCTTGGTTCATTTAGCGACTTTTATTCTGCTTATAGCCACGAAAGACATTGAATTTTGTAACATCACTGCCTGGGGTAAGTGCACCAGATCAAGACTATTTAATTCTGAGATCAGCGAGAGAAAGCGTCATCCACTCACTGCTCCGACACTTTAACATACGGCCAAAATATTTACCCACTCTCTTGAGCAGACAGGCCATAGGAATGTGAAGGAATAATCTACCATGACATACATCTTTTTCTTCTTTATCTTCTTGCTCCTTGTTCTTGCCTTCTTCCACTCCTTTACAATACTTCTTTTAAAACCAATGTATCCTTGAATATTTAATACTCTTACCACACACACACACACACACACGCACACACACAACTTGTTTGTATACAGAGGAATGTAAATCCATGCGCATACCTTACATCTCAAAAGGAAGGCCATTATGTTAACCTTGCCCTGGGCCATGTATCCCGCCTACACACTTGGAGGAAACAACCGACGTGGTTACTGCGTCAGACACTTCGGATGGGTCAGTGTTCCCAGGTTTGTGGAGAAGGTAAGGAGTAAAAAGTCGAGGGAACAGGTGGTGAGGTTTACAGTAATTCTATTTTTTTGCCTTTGTTATTGCAGCTACTGTTATTGGTGTTATTATTGTTGCTGTCTAGTTGGTAATACATTTATTTGTTAGCGGAGAGAGAGAGAGAGAGAGAGAGAGAGAGAGAGAGAGAATAAAGGGAGGATGGGGAAGGAAGGAGGGAGGGAGGGATAGACTGGAGTGAAAGGGGAAATGAAAAGCGAGTGAGAGAATTGTTGAATAATAGAATACCTGAGCTGGGGAGCGAAGAAACTATTTGAAGGCTGCTTGTGTTGAGCGAGTGACAAAAAATGAAAGAATGAATGAATGATTAATATAGTGGGCGAGGAAGCGGAATGCTGAATAGCTGTGTGAGTGAGAGATTACGAATAAGTGGGTGAACAAATAACTGAGTGAATAATCGAGTTGGTATATGAATGACCAATAAACCAATGAATGAACCACAAAGTGAGTGAAGTGACTGAGTAAATGTGTGAATGTGTATGAATGGAGGAACAACTAAAGGGGTTAACAAGTGGGAGCGAAGTGAGCCAATGAGAGAATGAGCGAGCGAGTGGTGTGAAGGTCTTATGTCTACCACCGACCCGCTCATTCAAGACTAACAACTTTTTCCCGTCAGACACACCAGACACACAAACGCTGTACTGTCTGGGTGCTGGACAGCTAGGTATACATAATATGCATTTGGCAGACCTTCGGTTATTTTCAATACAAAGCTGCTGTGGATTTAAAATACATATCACGTTTAGATTGTCGATGACCGGCCGCCTGCCCCATACTGAACCCCAAGAGAACTTGTGGATCAAGTTTTAATCCTTAGTGAAAGCCTGTCAGATTACTTGAAATCCTACAAAGGAAGTTACACCATAAGGAAGTGGATGTATCAGTGAGGACCGGACGCTAGGTAGGTTCCCCCATGTGACCTGAATAAAACTGTCCCAAATGCCAACTGATTCATTGATACATTATGAACAGGTGAAAAGTTTAATTGAATAGATAGATAGATATAGATGGAGAGAGAGAGAGAGAGAGAGAGAGAGAGAGAGAGAGAGAGAGAGAGAGAGAGAGAGAGAGAGAGAGAATAGTAAGCGAAGTCTACTCCGTGTTATCAGTAATCTGTTCACGTCTTAGGAAGCAGGAAGAACGACCTAATATTTCAAACACCCTTTTTTCTCTTGATTTTGTCGCTCTTTTTCATTCTTGATCATCTTCCTCCTTTTTTCTGCTCCTATAAAATATCGTTTCTTGTTCTATCTTTTCTTCCTGAAGCTTCCACCACCAGCCTGCCGTCCAGGATCCCTTCGCTGCACACCCACCTGTCTCCCGAAGCGGCTTTCCTTGACTCTCCTCTCTCGTCTCTGACAGTGACATTCGGTTGATTATTACTGTCTAGACCACCTATCGAATTTCATGAGATTGCACTTATAACCAACGTCCAACATACGCTTGGCGCAGGAAACCTATCAAACATTTTAATTTTTTTGCCTCCACAACCAAATCCCAAACCTCTCCAGATCCCTAACGCCTTCCTCGCTTTCAGCCTGTGACGCATCACCGTTTCCCTGTGGACTCTCTTATTAATATCTGAACCCAGATAATGATGCTTCATCATCTGCTCTGGTTTCTCACTATTCAGAACTTCATCATCTGCTCTGGTTTCTCACTATTCAGAACTATCTCACTTCGGCTGTCTTAAATCTATACTGCATCACTTCGCTCTTTGCCACATCTAGTAATTTCTTCTACACAACCTCTTATGTTCTAAATGAGCTTCTTCGTATTATCTGTAGAAAGATATATGTCAGCCGTGACAGTGTTAAACCTCGATGTTCTTAAACACTAGCGCCATCCCTCAAACATTCCATCCATGAATGTGTTAAACAGCTATGACAATTTAACGCTGTCATGTGGTGGACCAGTCTTCACGTGGAAATATTCCTTTCACTGCCTAGGTGAACTATTGCCTACTGCAGGGACATGTCCCTAAACGTAGGGACTTTTAGGTAATTTTGACGGCCGTAGGGACGTAGGGACGACTAGGAAAAATTTCCCTTAAACGTAGGGACTTTGAGCAATCATCTATATTTTGTATATTTCCATGTAGCACACACACACACACACACACACACACACACACACACACACACACACACACACACACACACACATTTAAATTTAAAGTAAATAATTACTGCATATATATACGAGTATATATATATATATATATATATATATATATATATATATATATATATATATATATATATATATATATATATATATATATATATATATATATATATATATATATATATATATATATATATATATATATATATATATATAAGCACATATGTATATAAGTACCTCATTCACTTTTTCATTACCTTCGATGATGAGAGGGGGGTGCTGGGAAGATGAGATTAGACACTGGGATTAGGTGGAGGGTCTGAGTGATTCCACTCCTGGATGCTGTGGGGAAGGAATATGTTTTTTTAATGATATGCCACTGCTTGGTGAGTCACGCTGTGGCTGCTTCTATCGTGTAGTTGCGGGGTATAAATGTCATGTTTTTTGTTTACTTGTCTGGGAGTTTGCGCATCTGCTATCTGTGTACTCGTTTTCTTGTTTTCAAGGTGTTTAGTGTGAGTTTTTTTTTCAGTGACATGACAGCTGTAATAATGTCTGTAATCACGCCTGACTCAACTTGCAGCTTTAATATTTATGGTTTCTTTATGTTATTGTGGATAAATGGATCCCATGCAGATGGCGCCGCATTACCTTTGTGTAGCTAAACAAATGTTTTGCATGCTAGAATTTGATGCGTTATGTTAACATTAGGATGTACCGGTACGGTCATGTCACTTCTTTTAGTCCTTATTGTTTGCTCTTTCGCAGACTTCATTCTTTTTCTTTTTCTTTTTTATTTATTTATTTATTTATTTATTTATTTATTTTTTAAGAATCGATTGTTTTATCGTTCTAGAATAATTAATTCTAAGGATGGCTTGCTGACTTAAAGAATGATCCCTATCGTCCTCAGTGTACTGCAAACAACTCTACACTAATAGCTGGTTACAGTGACCTGCTGAAACATTCCAAGTGAAAGTCCCACAAGAAGGAATATCAAAAGACAGCGGTCTGTTGGAAGATACCTTGAAAGTAGTAGGCCTAGAGTGCAACAGTCTAACTTGGATGTCAAGAAGCTGGAGATTATTCTAAGTAATGTGTTTTCAGGACACATTTCTATGAACACAAGTGGAAGCTTTGAAGATTGGTATCCCAGATTCAGATATTGTTAAAGGTGTACGCTTAAACAGAACAAAATGTTCAAGCACTGAGAAATTTAATTGTAAAGGCAAACAAGAACAAACTGATATAAATACTGAAAAATAACAAGTTTTCCATTTTGGTAGATGAAAGCACAGACATATCTAGAGTAAAGATCATAGCTGTATTAGTTAGGTATTTCTTTGATGATGAAAGAAGAGTTGTAACTCAACTTTTGGAATGCACTTCTCATGATGCAAAAAGTAGTACATCACAAGCTCTATTTGAAGCTGTAAAGTCATGTTTTGTAGAAAAGGGACTACCTTTACATAATATCATTGCTATGGCAATTGACAATGCAAGTGTTTTAGTTGGGAAAACAACTCTCTGATGAAGCTACAGGCAGATGCAGATAAGGGTTTCTTTGCAATAGGGTGCACATGTCATTCGCTATATGTTGTTGCAAGTAAAGCTTCAACAAATTTACCCCGAAGTTTGGAAGATTTTGTTCTCAATGTTGCCACATATTTCAGTCATAGTTAAAAGAGACATGCAGAACTTAGTGAGCTCCTGGAATTTCTATCTGCTGAGCAACTGAAAATGTTGAGGCTTGTTGATATAAAGTGGCTAGTGTTGCAACACTGCACTGAACGGATTCTAAGTCAGTGGTAACTTTAAAATTTTTTTTTTCTTTCATGATCAGACTAAAGATAAAGTGTATTTAAACTGAGATTATGAGGGGATACTACAATCCCAATTGAAAAGCTTACCTGTTCTTTCTGAAATATGTCTTAGGATATTTCAATCAAATGAATGCTCACTTTCAGATTAAAGGCTGCTTGATAACAATCTTACAAGAAAAATCATAAAAATGACAAGGATAATTTGTAGGAATTTCATCAAGCCGTAGTTTCTTGATGATTTGTCAGACTGAACCCGACAATGGGAATCAACTTCCTTCTTTTGATCAAGTTGGTCTACGTAGAGTGTGAGGCAATCTTGTCATCTCTTGAGGATTATGAAAGTAATGAGCATTTCAAGAAGTGCCTCTCCTTTTATTAGACTCCGTTTGTTGAGCTCAAGAAAATGTTGCCTTTCTTTGATTCCCTGCTTCAATAAATGAAATTCCTATCTCCTAAATTTGAACTATAGCTTCATTCCGGAACAGTTTTACCTAAACTAGACACCTTAATAATGAAGTATGGGCATCTGGTAGACTCACAAGCTGATATTCAACAAGAATGGTCTGATTTGATATTCATCAGTGCTGATGAACGCAGCCTGCTTCTTAAGAATAGCTGTGAAGAGTTCTGGGAGTATCTTTCTAAGTTGCATAACTTTTCAAATTTGTATTTAACAGTATTGCTTATCTAGCAAAGTTGATCCTGACTTTGCCTTATTCAAATGCAGAAACTGAGAGGATCTTTTCCCTAATGTCAGATGCCAAAACGAAAAAGGGAAATAGGATGGGACCAGAATTATTAGATTCTTTGTTGTTCATCAACTCAAATATGAAATCAAAGTACAAGGACTGTATTGATTTTACAAAGGGCATTGGAGAGGGACTTAACTTTTCTCAACTAGCAAATGTATGACTTCTAGGAGTAATTATTATTATTTTTTTTTTTATTCTACTACTGTTTTTGCAGCCTGCTTCTCAGGAAAAATTGTGTAGAAATTTTGGTTTGTTTTTAGGATCAGTGCTTCTTACTCTGGAATTATATCTTTTAAAACAAGAAAGAGCAAGAGGATGGAACCTGAATCCTGAATAATTAGTTAATATGTTGTTAATTTCAGTTAAACATACTAAACTATGTTACAAAATGTACAATTGTTTGTATCAGTTGGATAGGTTAGTGATATACACTTCTCCATGGTTAGCTTGTGTTAAAAACATCAGTAATGAGTGTGGATTTTAAGGTATGTGGCTGTGTCAAACGATTCCTAATGTAACATGGATGAAAAAAGCTGTATAACAAAGACTGAAAGATCAATGGCTTGTAACTTGACATAAAAATTTAGCAACGAAATCCTTATGTAGCAGCTGCACACTGTTCATGATACACCATGGAATGGAAACATATCTTGAAAAATTTTCAGTGACAGAACTGAACAGAGAGGCCCGGGTCTGTGACCAGTGTGATGCTGGTGTTGTGAGTGTTGAGTTTCATGGTTTTTTTTTTGATGTACTGACAGAGATATTAAGGTTACAAGCAATGTATTTACCTTATTATTATACATTTAGACTAACTTATTATAAATACGCTTCTTTTATGGAAAATATAAACATAAATGTTATGAATAAATTATCTTTATTTTTGAGCTTGGTGCTAAATAGGTTTAGGTAAAGCGTTTGTGTAACCAGTCATTATTTTCTTTCTCTCTTCTTTTACTATGTTTTGTTTAATTTGTGTTTAATACAGTAACTGGCAATCTTTTCGAATTTGTTATTATTATTATTATTATTATTATTATTATTATCATTATTATTATTATTATTGTTATTATAATTAGTCGTAGTAGTAGTAGTAGTAGTAGTAGTAGTAGTAGTAGTAGTAGTAGTAGTAGTAGTAGTAGTAGTAGTAGCAGTAGTAGTAGTAGTAGTAGTAGTAGTATCATTATTAGTTTACTGAACACAAATTTGAAATTAAATAAAATGTGTATCCAAATAACATATTGTCAAATGTTTAAATTTTGTAAGAGTTGTGCTCCATACATTTTTATAAAGTCAGAGTTTATCAATAAATTAAATTCAGTTCAATTCGATTCAATTAACACACACACACACGCACACACACACACGCACACACACACACACACACACACAATCAGGACGCTCGCTGCTAATGAGCAATATTCTAACGTGAATCGTGTCTTGCGAGTTTTTTGGGGGTGATTGGGGGGTGAGTTAAGTTTGCTTCCAAGTCATATTCCATCGCTGCGAACTTAAAGCTTAACGCGGGGATGTGCTGCAACAAGCAGCAAGCCCGTAAAGGCGGAATAGGAAGCATAAATGCCGGGGAAGCGAGCGGTCCGCCGCCGACGCCGCGAGCCCTGCCAGGCAGGCATAGTGAGAGGGGCGGCCTGCATTCGCCGCCACCGCTATGGACAACAACGTGCACTTAGTGAGAAGGGCGCGCTCCAGCTGGCACTGCCGCCGCCGCGAGTTCACTTACAAAAGGGGCGGGCTGCCGTCACCACCATCCACAGCGATATCAACAGTGTACATTTCGTTATTCTTGGTAACGTTTCGGGAAATGCAACAATCCCATCTTCAGACCGTCGACTAAAAATAGGTAATAACTATTAATATTATTAATACTATTAATACTAAAACACACTTCTCTTGAAGAGAGGGAGGAAGCGACTGACCTGCTGGGAATCACCTAACTACCTGGCTCCTGCACACCACCATATGAACACACAACACCATCTTGCCGTGGAGGGCTCCTATTGATTGATGGTAAACAACACACAGAGTACGTTAACTGTCAGAGGCGCTAAGCCTAAATACGTAAAAAAAAAATAAATAAATAAATAAAAGATCATACTTAAAACAGAATACAAGAAAAATTGAATTATTTTATTTTTATTTTTACCTTTTATTTATTTATTTATTTATTTATTTATTTTTTGTTTGGTATGGATTGTATTGATCTTTTGTGTTTACCGAGTCTTAGCGTCTCTCGCTCTCTCGTGAATTTCACCTATAAGCATCATCTTGTGCACCTCATTAGAAAACACGAATTAAAAAAAAAAAAAACTTCACTTTTGATTTGATAATCGAATTTAAACACATTTTAAAAGCAATCGATTTTCAGCGTCTTGTAACTGTAGACGGGAACACACAAGAAATATAAAAAGCCCAACAAGGAAAGGAAAATAATTCATACAGCACAGAAACATTACGATGGCAAAACCATTCATACCAAGAAAATTTTCAATAACAACCCACCAAAAGCAAACGACAAGCATCTCCTGACTGTCACTTCATTAGCCAGACGCTTTCCCGCCAAATCAGCCAAATTAGCCAGGCGCTTTCCCGGCAAATCAGCGCACTACCACAACCACTTCAGCTGCGGAAGGGAAGGACACAAAAGGAGTATATTAGACGTGGGTGTTATCTGATTCGGTGTTTTCGCCAAAAACAAACATTGCAACATCTTTTTTTTTCATATATATTGAGGAAAAGTTATTATCATAGTATAAAGCAAATTATAATAGTATAAACAAAGAATTATGATGTAGTAATCATCGTTATGTTAACAGTAAGTTAAAAAATACGAGGACTAGTACGCGGAAAATGATATACATGTAATGCTTTAAGCAAACACAATTCCACAACGCAGCCACTGATGTGATGCGTGTGGTAACTTTTCACGGTCATGGTGATTATGATCGTCTGGCAACACAACCTTAGTGTGTTCAATGCTGACAGCACGACACCCGGGCGCTTATACCTACTACTATGAAAACACCTACTCCTCGCTTATGACTGTCTAGAGCTTTACAGAATAATGTAATGTTTTGTGTATACCTATGTTTATGGCATATATATATATATATATATATATATATATATATATATATATATATATATATATATATATATATATATATATATATATATATATATATATATATACTTTTATATTTGCAGACCAGCAGGTTAATGTAATGCCTCGGTTGTCTGCAGGCACCCTATTGTATCTTTTATTATATGCAACAAAAAAGTGATACACATACACACCTAGAGCACTACAACATCCAGTCCTGCTTTTTAGTATCAATGCGAAACAAAGAGCGGCACAAAAGATTATTTTGTGGCGGACTCCAGCCTCGGCCTACGGGTCCTACATGGCTGCACCCCTTCGCAGGCTCGCTCCCGCGGAGGCTCGCTCGCCAGCACTCCTCTACCCTGAAGTAGTACCTCAACCATACGCATGCAAACATAAACATTGGCACTCAAATACACTACATTGCGCGTAAATTTCTATAATAAATACATCAACGCAACAATACCAAGAACACAAGAAGAAATTAAAACCTCGTTCCTACTACTGTAAATATGGCATGAACCTCCGTTTATATTAGCGCAGTCATGAAGATAAAAATGTTCAGCATTCTATTATTTTCAATTTTTCCATCATTACTTAAGTTTCCGACTGTGCTTAATATTGTGCTATGCGCTTCGGAAAGTTAAGCATGGCGTGGTTAACTTTTGTGCTAACTTAAAAAAGCAATATGTCCGACCGACAAGGAACCCGACCCCGGCACCTCAAGAATCATTGGCCCCAGAAGTATGTCCTCGGTGACCTGAGTGACTCTGAATTGTCGAAAATATATAGACTAGACCTGCGGGGACAGATTTGGTGTTAGATGATTATAAAAAGACCGACATCATACACTCAAATCCTTAGAATACCGAGGGTGTCTTTTGGCTATCGCCCCACAAAAAAGCACTACATAATATCATGAAATTAAACGTAAAATATCACGGTTTTGCATTGCCATAATTTTATAATGTCTTGGTTCTATGCTGAAATTTTATGCATAATTCTAAGAATCTTGTGCACATCGGCTTTTTTCTTCACAGTTTCCTTCATTGTGCTGCCCACCACCGGATTCTCTAACGTTCTAGAAATTGATTAAAACAAATTTCCGACAGATTTCTTTAAACAAATATGACGACAAACAAAATTTTGAAACTAAGTAGAAGAATGAGTAAAATAAATTAAAGAAGGAAAGTATATATCAACCACTGTCTTATTGGCACGTGGTAGAACACGTGCCAATAAGTGTAGTCCTCCCTAAGTGTTAGAAAACGTACGCCAACTCCATCAAGTTTAAATCACAACCATTGTAGGATGCTACATTACCTTACCGTTGATTGTGATTCCATTGAAATTACGTAGGGTCCTGCCGGTTCACTCTCTTGTGGTGGTGGTGATAATGGTCAGGTTCATCACTCCGCAGGTGGGTTCAGAAGGGTGGGGATGTCAGCTGGACCTTGCCTGCCCGAGGAGCTTGGATGAAGAAATGGAGATGCACCTTTTCCTTGATGTCATAAATAAAATAGCAATTGCTGAGCACTGTTTTAGATATTCACTTCTTACCCGGACGCAGGCAGACAATGGGTGTTCGAGTTGTTGCTTGTAATAAAATCTGAATTATATGTTTATATGACTTATGTTGCAATTTGCTAAACGTTCGTCTGGAGTCACTGTAGAATATACTTCAAGACCGCATGCACTACACCATGATGAATACTAGATACTGTACGAGATACTGTACTGTACTCCTGAACAACGAGTGGAGCAATGAAGCGCTTCGAAATCAGTTCTGTTCCGCCAGACATTCAAACTCGTCTAGGGAGACGACCGCAGTTGTATGTTCGCTCTGTGAATAGATTTGATTGTCTCTTCAGAAAGGAAACTTCGCCAGTCAATACACGCGCAGAGATTAAAGAAAGAAAAATAGTTTTATGATTTATACATATTAAGCCATTAGTATTAATAAATCGCACTACAGCGGAGGGTTTAAAGTGAGGTCCATAAAAAAAATTGTTACAACTTACAATGCCCTTTTTTTCTGATAATATAAGCTTTTTCGTTCACCGGCCACAATATCAGATATGTCTCTTTTTCCTTCAATATACACTGGAGATTCATTCTTAGTTTAAGTAATAATTTCTAATTACAGATTTCCAGTATTTCTACAGGCATCCACCGCACACCGTAGCCATCTTGATACTGCCAGGAAATCGGAACAGAAAGCTTCACAAATCCGATGCACCGGAATCTCGTAACACGTGTGAATCTCTGAATTTTCTACCATAATTTCGCTACGATATTATTTGCAGTCAATAAAGACTTCTGAAATTCTTCTATCAAATATTTAATAAAACTTGAAATGTGTGATAAAATCAGCTAGTATGTCTGAAGTATGAAACAAATACTCCCATACGTGAACAATAAATTAGAACTTGCAATGCATAGAGGCCAGAAACAGGGCAAATAGGGTATTAGGATTCATTTTTAGGAATATTAAAAGTAGAAGGACCGAAGTAATATTAAAGTTATATTTGACGTTGATCAGACCTCATCTAGACTACGCTGTGCAGTTTTGATCCCACACTACAGGAAAGATATAGGCCTATTAGAATTAATACAAAGGAGAATGACAAAAAGGATACAGGGGGGATGAGGAGTATTCCTTACGAGGCGAGAATGAAGCTGTTAAATTTGCATTCTTTAGAGAGACGTAGGTTAAGAGGGGACCTGATAGAAGTCTGTAAGTGGTATAAGGGTTATAACAAGGGGGATGTAAGCAAAATTCTTACGATCAGCAACCAGGATAGAACAAAAAATAACGGATTCAAACTTGAATAATTTAGGTTTAAAAAAGAGATAGGAAGAAATTGGTTTTCAAATAGAGTGGTAGATGAGAGGAACGGACTCAGTAACCATGTTGTTCGTGCTAAGACATTAGGGAGCTTTAAGAGGAGATTAGACGGGTTTATGGATGGGGATGATAGGTGGAAATAGGTAGATATATTTCATACAGGGACTGCCACGTGTAAGCCTGGTCGCTTCTTGCAGCTTCCCTTATTTCTTATGTTCTTACGTTCTTATAATAGTTTCGCAAAATGCAGCCAATGAAAGGCAGACATGCCACAAATAATTCCAGCACAGCTATGCTATGCTTCTCGTCGCCGCTGACTCAATCACTAGTAACTTCTTTCATTTGTTCTCGTGGTGACTGGAATTTTCAAGTACAAATTACTTGTTTCGTTGCTCATCTCAGCCGAGACTCAGGGTTTTTCATCAATCCTTCAAGATTGTTAGAAAGGAGAGGAAGACGTAACACAGAAGTGAGGCTAACGCAACAAAATCTTTGAGACAAAAAATATTAAAATCAATCTTTTCATAACGCAAATCACAAGATCAAAAGAAAAAAAGCGTGTAAAATGTGCTGACGAGCACAAGAGAAGTGACTGAATATTGTGTATTTACTTAACAGTGCGGGACAGGAGCTCTCAAAAATAATAACGGTATCTCATCACTGTATTTCATGCATATATACATTTATTACCTCCAGGATGATTACGAATAGGTAAAAAAAAAAAAAAAAAATTGACAAAAGCAGGATTATGTTAAAAAAAAAAAAAATAAACACGGACGATCTGCTACTGACTAATTGAAACAAACCTACACAGTTTAGGGAAAACTGTGCTTTGCTTACGCAGTCTATTACTATTATTACTATTATTATTATTATTATTATTATTATTATTATTATTATTATTATCGTCGTCGTCACTGTTGTTTTTGCTGTTTGTTGTTGTTACAGTATCGATATATTAATACATTTGTACAGTACCTTCGTTGCTCCGTGTGTCACGCCTTGATATATCTACGTACACATACTGACTAAGTCCTCTACACCTCCTCCTTCCTTCTTCTACACTTCTTCCTCCTCCTCCTTTTCCTCTTCCTCCTCCTCTTCGTCTTCCTCCTCGCCCTTCTCTTCCTCTTCCTTTTAAGTATACATATCAAACGTTGTAAAAGTTAGATTATCCTACCGCGGTGTATACACAGCTCCGGAGAGAGGCGGGGATGTGTGAGTGAAAGTGAGAGGGAAGTGGGTAGCTGACGAATTTGGATGAAAAAAAAAAAAGAGTGTGTGTGTGTGAGAGAGAGAGAGAGAGAGAGAGAGAGAGAGAGAGAGAGAGAGAGAGAGAGAGAGAGAGAGAGAGAGAGAGATTTTTTATTGATTATATTTATTTGGCCATTAGTCAAGTTACATTTGATTACTATGCAGCTAGATCCAATAGGCTACACCTTTCGTAGAACCTGAATAATGTTTACTAAAGTTAGTGTGACATAGCAAGGGACAGGTTTCGGCCTCTCATGTTTTTTAATAAATAATTAACAGAATATACAAGATTATATACAAAAACAGCAAAGCATATATAGCAATTGTACGAATATATGTACAAATATATAAGTAACCAGAGAGAGAGGGAGAGAGAGAGAGAGAGTTGCCGTCTTGAATACATTATAAAAAGTACGAACTAACGCAAGTATGTCAAGAGACTTTCGTAGTTGTCGTATAAACACTTAACTCAACGGACAAGTAAAGCATCGAGCAATTAAAAAAATCGGCATCGCATCTTGCTGATTTCAACAAGCTCGAGTGGAAACAAGTGATGCTTTCAAGTAAGTTTTCATTATTCTACCAACAGTTTAGCAAGAATTCTACAGTATTATTGAGAACACCAACATTGAGAATACTTTATTATGTAGCCTGCGTTTCATAATCCGGGCCAAGCTCAACATAAGGGAGTCAGAGCGAGATGTATGTAGTTCCACCAGGACCATGTACAGCAACGGTTTCTAGTCTTCGTTCTATAACAGAAAGATTAATAAAGCCAGCAGAACGTACACTTATAGCCAGCAAACGTGAAACATGAAAAGCGACAAAATGAATGGAAAAAAGTTAAGAACAACATGGAAGACATTAAAGAGATAAGTTTTTTGGGTTTACTCTACGAGGTAGGAGATCAAGATGAATACAGGAACACACCGCATCATATAAGTTAATAAAACATGAAAACTGAAAATGGGCAGGACATTTTTCTTGAAAGACCAATTACAGAACAAAGCAGAAAACTGAATGGCTGAACCAGAGCATCAAGCTGAATGGACTCCAAAAAAGGAAACAGCGATAAAGAAAGATCAGACAAGATGAATATTTAAACTTTATTCGTTATAGTACAGGCATGGCCAAAAACTCCTTCATTAATAGAAAGTGTCAAAATCTTTCAAGATCTAACTCCCCTCGTGACTTCTGGCACCTAGCCAAAAACATCTCCAATAACTTTGCTTCTTCTTCTTTCCCTCCTTTATTTCAACCAGATGGCACCACTGCTATCACATCTATCTCCAAAGCTAAACTCTTCGCTCACTCCTTTGCTAAAAAAAACTCTACCTTGGAAGATTCAAGGCTTTGTTCCTCCCTCACCTCCACCCTCTGACTACTTCATGTTACCTATTAAAATTTTTCGCAATTTTGTTTTCCATGTCCTCGTTGGCCTAAACCCTCGGAAGGCTTGCGGACCTGATGGGGACCTTCTTATTTTCCGAAACTGCGCCTCCGTGCTTGCACCTTGGCTAGTCAAAATCTTTCAACTCTGTTTGTCATCATCTATCTTTTCTTCTTGCTGGAAGTTTGCCTACATTCAGCATGTTCCTAAAAAAGGGTAACCGTTCTAATCCCTCAAACTACCGTCCTATTGCTTTAATTTCCTGTTTATCTAAAGTGTGCAGATAGATACTGTAGATGGTCTGACCGTCGAAATAATGAGTGCTGTTAGATACACAACGTTAATTTTGAGCGTGATGAAGAATTTGCCTGTATCTTTTACAAATGCAGAAGACAATAACAGCAGCGCTTAGTACCATATTCTGAAACACTTCAGCGTCGCAATTCCACTACATTCAAAAGGCTCTACTTAAAGTTATACAAGTTTTGAAGGGTATTTTTTTTATGGTTCTAATGTGATTAACAATATTTCTACATCACTAACAGGAAACACACTCTTAAGAACTCAGTTAATTATCTCTGTGGCCTTGGAAAATAGTGGTGGTGAGAGGGCAAAGCGTTTCTAAATAGTGGGTTACAGTAATATGACACGACAGACAAGTGCTTCTAGCAAGGAGGAGCTGACACCGAGTACCATAAAATATATATGGCTTCAAAGGTTAATAGGCTAATATATATATATATATATATATATATATATATATATATATATATATATATATATATATATATATATATATATATATATATATATATATATATATATATATATATATATATATATATATATATATATATATATATATATATATATATATATATATATATATATATATATATATATATATATATATATATATATATATATATATATATATATATATATTTTATTTTGAGAAGGGAATTTAAGTAGCGACTTTCATTTTATTTTTAGTAGGCAAACTCCAAGTGCGGGGACGCCGCAACATTAAGTGTACTGGTAATGATATATATTCTTCTCCTAAATCTATTAACAGTGGTGTTCCTCAGGGTTCTGTCATGTCACCCACTCTCTTCTTATTATTCATTAATGATCTTCTAAAACAAACTTCTTGTCCTATCCACTCCTATGCTGATGATACCACCCTGCACTTTTCCACGTCTTTTCATAGACGTCCAACCCTTCAGGAGGTAAACATATCACGCAGGGAAGCCACAGAACGCCTGACTTCTGATCTTTCTAAAATTTCTGATTGGGGCAGAGCAAACTTGGTATTGTTCAATGCCTCAAAAACTCAATTCCTCCATCTATCAACTCGACACAATCTTCCAGACAACTATCCCCTCTTCTTCAATGACACTCAACTATCCCCCTCTTCTACACTGAACATCCTCGGTCTGTCCTTTACTTATAATCTGAACTGGAAACTTCACATCTCATCTCTAGCTAAAACAGCTTCCATGAAGTTAGGTGTTCTGAGACGTCTCCGCCAGTTTTTCTCACCCCCGCAGCTGCTAACTCTGTACAAGGGCCTTATCCGTCCATGTATGGAGTATGCTTCACATGTCTGGGGGGGTTCCACTCATACTGCTGTTCTAGACAGGGTGGAATCAAAAGCTTTTCGTCTCATCAACTCCTCTCCTCTAACTGACTGTCTTCAGCCTCTCTCTCACCGCCGCAATGTTGCATCTCTAGCTGTCTTCTACCGCTATTTTCATGCTAACTGCTCTTCTGATCTTGCTAACTGCATGCCTCCCCTCCTTCCGCGGCCTCGCTGCACAAGACTTTCTTCTTTCTCTCACTCCTATTCTGTCCACCTCTCTAACGCAAGAGTTAACCAGTATTCTCAATCATTCATCCCTTTCTCTGGTAAACTCTGGAACTCCTTGCCTGCTTCTGTATTTCCACCTTCCTATGACTTGAATTCCTTCAAGAGGGAGGTTTCAAGACACTTATCCACCAATTTTTGACCACTGCTTTGACCCTTTTAGGGACTGGCATTTCAGTGGGCATTTTTTTTATTAGATTTTTGTTGCCCTTGGCCAGTATCCTTCCTACATAAAAAAAAAAAAAATATATATATATATATATATATATATATATATATATATATATATATATATATATATATATATATATATATATATATATATATATATATATATATATATATATATATAATATTTTTTTTTTTTTTTTTATGTAGGAGGGCCACTGGCCAAGGGCAACAAAAATCCAATAAAAAAAAAGCTCACTGAGATGCCAGTCCCATAAAAGGGTCCAAAGTAGTAATAAAAAATTGAAGAATGAGTGTCTTGAAACCTCCCTCTTGAAGGAATTCAAGTCATAGGAACGTAAAAATAAAGAAGCAGGCTGGGAGTTCCAGAGTTTACCAGAGAAAGGGATGAATGACTGAGAATATTGGTTAACTCTTGTATTAGAGAGGTGGACAGAATTGGGGTGAGAGAAAGAAGAAGGTCTTGTGCAGCGAGGCCGCGGGAGGAGGGAGGCATGCAGTTAGCAAGATAAGAAGAGCAGTTAGCATGAAAATAGCGGTAGAAGACAGCTAGAGATGCAACACTGCGGCGGTGAGAGAGAGGCTGAAGACAGTCAGTTAGAGGAGAGGAGTTGATGAGACGAAAAGCTTTTGATTCCACCCTGTCTAGAAGAGCGGTATGGGTGGAACCCCCCAGACATGTGAAGCATACTCCATACATAGACGGATAAGGCCCTTGTACAGAGTTAGCAGCTTTGGGGGGGGGGGTGAGAAAAAACTGGCGGAGACGTCTCAGAGCGCCTAACTTCATAGAAGCTGTTTTAGCTAGAGATGAGATGTGAAGTTTCCAGTTCAGATTATAAGTAAAGGACACACCGAGGATGTTCAGTGTAGAAGAGGGGGACAGTTGAGTGTCATTGGAGAAGAGGGGATAGTTGTCTGGAACGTTGTATTGAGTTGATTGATGGAGGAATTGAGTTTTTGAGGCATTGAACAATACCAAGTTTGCTCTGCCCCAGTCAGAAATTTTAGAAAGGTCAGAAGTCAGGCGTTCTGTGGCTTTCCTGCGTGAAATGTTTACTTCCTGAAGGGTTGGACGTCTTTGAAAAGACGTGGAAAAGTGCAGGGTGGTATCATCAGCGCAGGAGTGGATAGGACAAGAAGTTTGGTTTAAAAGGTCATTGATGAATAATAAGAAGACAGTGGTTAACAGGACAGAACCCTGAGGAACACCACTGTTAATAGATTTAGGAGAAGAACAGAGACCGTCTACCACAGCAGCAATAGAACGGTCAGAAAGGAAACTTGAGATTAAGTTACAGAGAGAAGGATAGAAGCCGTGGGAAGATAGTTTGGAAATCAAAGCTTTGTGCCAGACTCTATCTAAAGCTTTTCATACATCAAAGGCAACAGCAAAAGTTTCACCAAAATCTCTAAAATAGGATGACCCAGACTCGGTAAGGAAAGCCAGAAGATCACCAGTAGAGCGGCCTTGACGGAACCCATACTGGCGATCAGATAGAAGGTTGTGAAGTAATAGATGTTTAAGAATCTTCCTGTTGAGGATAGATTAAAAAACTTTATATAGGCAGGAAATTAAAGGAATAGGACGATAGTTTGAGGGATTAGAACGGTCACCCTTTTTAGGAACAGGCTGAATGTAGGCAAACTTCCAGCAAGAAGGAAAGGTAGATGTTGACAGACAGAGCTGAAAGATTTTGACTAAGCAAGGTGCAAGCACAGAGGCACAGTTTCGGAGAACAATAGGAGAGACCCCATCAGGTCCAAAAGCCTTCCGAGTGTTTAGGCCAGCAAGGGCATGGGAAACATCATTACGAAGAATTTTAATTTAGAAACAGATGTTATAGCAGTGGTGCCATCTGGTTGAAATAAAGGAGGGAAAGAAGAAGAAGCAAAGTTATTGGAGATATTTTTGGCTAGATGCCAGAAGTCACGAGGGGAGTTAGATCTTGAAAGATTTTCTGTTAATAAAGGAATTTTTGGCTAGTTGGAGAGCAGACTTGGCATGGTTCCGGGCAGAAATATAAAGTGCATGAGATTCTGGTGATGGAAGGCTTAAATACCTTTTGTGGGCCACCTCTCTATCATGTATAGCACGAGAACAGGCTGTTAAACTAACGTTTGGAAGGTTAAGGTCGAGAAAAAGAGTGAGGAATGTACGCCTCCATGTCAGACACTATCACCTTTGTTATGCTCTCAGCACACAAAGACGGGTCTCTGACACGGAAGCAGTAGTCATTCCAAGGAAAATCTGCAAAATACCTCCTAAGGTTCCCCCAGCTAGCAGAGGCAAAGCGCCAGAGGCACCTTCGCTTAGGGGGATCCTGAGGAGGGATTGGAGCGATAGGACAAGATACAGATATGAGATTGTGGTCGGAGGAGCCCAACGGAGAAGAGAGGGTGACAGCATAAGCAGAAGGATTAGAGGTCAGGAAAAGGTCAAGAATTTTGGGCGTATCTCCGAGACGGTCAGGAATACGAGTAGGGTGCTGCACCAATTGCTCTAGGTCATGGAGGATAGCATTGGTTTATTTATTTATATTATATATTTATCCTATATATTTATATTTTGTTTTTTATCGACATTTTTCTGAAAATTCTTGAGTATACGTCAGTAAGTCAGGTCCTCTTTGCTTGACGTAGGGCTAATGAAGAAGAATTTGGCTATAGTAATCACAGCCTTTCCTTGGCAAACGTGACCAATCTGTATTAGAGCTAATCTTTATGATTACTTAAGACCTATAAAAAGACACATAGTATTGTAGGAAGGATAAACTATTGTCAAGGATTGTGTGAGAAATATACAGTACAGAACAATAAAAAAAAATAAATAAATAAAAAAACACACACAATATCTTCGAATTTATGAATAGCAGTTACAATAAAAGGCAGAATATTTAAGAGAAGATAACAGAAAGAGGTATGATGAAGAGGAGGAAAATGTAAAAATTGTTATAAATATATTTATTCAGTGTGTGTAAGTACTTAACACACGATGTGAAGTGATACCCGTAATGGAAGACCCGTATTTTAGTGGGAAAGATGATATTGATAACATAGATCAACTAAGAATGAAGAAAAATAAGAAAATGAAATACCAACTTAGATATTTAAAGTGCGTGTTGAAACTAAATACACCATGACACACACACACACACACACACACACCACAAGTAAGTAAGTAAGCAGACTGATGGAGCAAGGACTGTTACACACCACTTTTAATGAGAAGGAACATGACCTACATAATGAGGAACCATTAATTCCAGGCGACTAGAATCGTAAACTCTTACATGAATTAGGAAGACATCTTTAGAAGTAGAAACAGTGGACACGATATCGTGGGTTTCAGAACCAGACAATCCTGAGTCATAAACTTAGTTTTTGCAGCGGAACTTCATGCAGTATGATACGAATACTAGCAAAAGAAAAGTGATACGACTGTGTTAATTCGTCAAAAAAATAAATAAATAAAAATAAAATAACGGTGTATTACAGCACATACGATTTTGAAGAAAACGCGAAAGACTGGCGTCTCTTGTTTCAAATGGAAAGATAAATGAAAACACTGGGACGCAAATATTATAGTTAGATGTAAAGCGCGGCGTCTACATGTTATTTTACTATAATACATGTACACTTCTGAGCCCGCTTTTCAAAATGCACGTCACTAAAAAGAAAATCTTAACTAAAACGAAAGATAAAAAAAAAAATTAAACCTTTCAATAAGAGGCCACAGCTTAAAACTTTTATAAACAACAAAGGACAGTTTTCCAAGTAGATAATGGTGATTTTAAGAACAAGTTACTATAAGAGACAGTGTGGCATAAAAATCTTTATGGTCATGACTAGTTTGACTTAATCCAGTAAGAATAGAATTAGGTAAGAACAGTTACTGACACACACACACACACACACACACACACACACACACACAATAGTATGTAACCCCATTGTCTGACAGAAAGGACCATACTCTGAAACGTTTCGGCATCTCATCTCGGATACTTTCACCAAGTTCTAGTAGAAGTTTGTTGTTTTCAGTGGTGGTTTTATGGTGGTAATTATACTGTAGTTTAACAAGGATTCTCTATCACCAGTGGCAAAAATGTGTATAAGAACACACACACACACACACACACACACACACACACACACACACACACACACACACACACAGTCGGTTTGAACCTAATTCGTCGAGAACCTTAGTTGTTGCTTCCCTCCGAGGATATGCCGGAGGAAGAGGAGGAGCGGGTGGTGGTGTCGCCGCTGGGGCCCTGCAGCCTGTTCGTCATCATCACCATGGTGACGACCTTCCGTAGTGTCAGGCCTTGCTTCGCCTCCTCCTCTTCGTACTTCTACAAGGTCAAAGAAACAAGAAGAGCAAAGTTAGAGAAAACATTGGAGTTTATATACATACATATATATATATATATATATATATATATATATATATATATATATATATATATATATATATATATATATATATATATATATATATATATATATATATATATATATATATATATATATATATATATATATATATATATATATATATATGAAGAAAGTTCTAGACTTTACCAGTTATCAGTAATTAGTAATGTGGACAGAATAGGAGTAAGGGCAAGTAGGAAATCTCGTGTATCGATGCCACGAAAGGGAAAGTAGGAAGGAATACAACAGTTCAGAGGAGTTGTAACTATGGAAATTATGGTAGAAGATGGTAAGAGATGCAACACCGCGGCGGTGAGTGAGAGAATGAAGTCTGTTACAGAGATCGACGAGACGTTGTATGTTGATGTACAAAGAGAGAGAGAGAGAGAGAGAGAGAGAGAGAGAGAGAGAGAGAGAGAGAGAGAGAGAGAGAGAGAGAGAGAGAGAGAGAGAGAGAGAGAGAGAGATAGGTAGTTCTGATAACTCAACGTCATTCCCACAGACTACACTGCCACAACGCTACTCTACACATGCTGCAATACTGCCATCGTCGATGAGGTTCACAGCGGTGGATGGGTGTCTTCGGGCACCCGTCACATGCCTACATGGTACACAGCCACTGCAAGGAATTCCCAAGGCACTATACCACAATGTTTAGATATATTATCCCTCTAAAGGGCTCCATGGGCTCTATCTACCATACACGCAAAGATAATAGTATGCCACACTACAAGGGGCGCTACTACATTCCTCAAAAGGTCGACACTACTTTTCATCCACTGTTGTGGTTATCCTTTGGTCATCCTACGCGGTGGGTCTAAGATAATTCAAATAATTCTACAATACTCGAAGCAAAGTTCAATGGGCTTTGAAGTGATACGAATACTCTACGGTGCATTCAAATGTTTTACGAAAGAGGATTACGATATTCTGAGTGGCTCTATGCCTGAGCAGCAACACTACAGCCTATTAGAACACACGCACACCTACATTAGACACAACTTACATCTTCCTCCTATGCCGTCGTTTTAGAAAAATATATATTTTAATATCGGACATCATAATATCATGTGTATATTTTAGTTACTATATCACAACACTGTAAACATTGTAAACAAGTAAATAAATAATGCATAAAATGTAGTTGCCTTCCATTTGCACAAAATGTTCCAAAACTATGACGTGTTTTCATGAAGAAAACACACACACTCACACACACACACTAGAAAAGCAAAACCCATGGCAGCTTCCGTGGAAGGCAGCACTGTGTCGTGTTAGTAGTGGTCCCCTTGCTCCCAGCTCTCCGCTCTTCGTTGGCAAACGAAAGCTTGATTGCTGTGAACACTATATAGGGTCTGTTTCATCCATATATATGGTTTATCTTTTAACCAAGTCTTCAGCCATGTTGATGACAGCGTGTTGTGTTCCTAGCTATGCTCTTGTATGCTATTATCCGCCCGCGAACAGAAACTAATGTTTAAAAACAAAGGCATGTTGATAAACATATCTGGCCACTGCTGTCCACAACACCATGGCTGAAAAATTTATTAAAAGATCAGCCAAATATAAGGATGAAAATATCCTGTAAAGTGTTCACAGCAATCAGGCTTTTATTTGTAAACAAAGAGCGGACAGCTGCGAATACCACTACGGAGCAAGGCGCAGGCGGGGAGACTCGCCTGCACGGCACGACTCGGACTAGCGTTAGATTAGAGAGGAGATGGAGAGAGAGAGAGAGAGAGAGAGAGAGAGAGAGAGAGAGAGAGAGAGAGAGAGAGAGAGAGAGAGAGAGAGAGAGAGAGAGAGAAGGCGAACTGACCTTGAGGTTCCTGGAAGGCAGGTCAGCGAGGTAGTCCCTGATGCCATGTCGCGTGGGGTCCGCGATGGTGAGGGTGGAGACGCAGCCGTCTACAGTACCCAGCACGATAGTCCGCCCGTCCTCGCTGCCTGCAATGGCCGTCAGCTCGGCCTGTACTCGGTAGTTAGCGATCATCTTCCCGTCCGTCAGCCTGCAGCATCATGTGTTAGTAAGTATGGAACTTTGTCATGTAAAATTCTTCATATCGCAGACACGCAATTAATTCATAGAACGACTCGAGTTGAGAAGCTTCATAGAGCAAACCCCATGTTGGCTGATATGGAGGGTGAGGCCATGAAGTGAGAGAGGGGCAAGACTGGGCTGGGGAGATCGGGTGATGGACGGGCAGTTTGACCCGAAGCAGTATTGTACAGTCACTCATAAAAGAAAACCCTAGCCTAACGTCAGACAATAATATTAGCAGCCAGCATTGTTGGTAACAATGCATATGATGTTAGAGACATGAAGGGGAGAAGAATCACGTTTGAGGAAAAGCGGTGCTGCAAATCTCAAACACTGAAAACATTGGTTTAATGCACATCTAGTGACTACTGTTATACTCTCTCTCTCTCTCTCTCTCTCTCTCTCTCTCTCTCTCTCTCTCTCTCTCTCTCTCTCTCTCTCTATGGCCGACATTACTTGCTTCTAAAAATTTAGCCAGTGATGAACATTACCGCCATCGCATACACGCTCACATAACAGAGATATGGTTATCTCAAATACTGAGTAGAGTTGTCAGT
>NC_087192.1:8967500-8985000 GCF_035594125.1 Scylla paramamosain
CTAAAAATTCTCATATTTTGAGTAAATAGCAGTCTCAAAGCAAAGAAAAAAAAAAAAAGAAAAAAGAAAAATATATATATATATATATATATATATATATATATATATATATATATATATATATATATATATATATATATATATATATATATATACGAGTATATATATATATATATATATATATATACTCGTATATAATTTTTTTTTTTTTTTCCGTTCCCGTATTAAGCTTACTAAGCGCGAACATTGTCTTCCAGACAGCAGGAAAAAGTGTCCACAGTAGCGATTCCGTTCCGTAACACCACATAGCGATTCCGTTCCGTAACACAAGTTGGTCTTGAATTAGAATGAATGAATGAATGAATGAATAAATTAATTAATAAACAAGTGGATTAGATGAACTGAATCAAACTATAAGCCCAAGCCTTGATAGAGTGTCGTCACTCAGTTGTGGGGATCATTGTGCTGAGATCTTAGAGACCTCAGCACAAACACCATATTCTTTCACACCGGCAATTTCATGTATAAAGAAAATTAATCCAGTCGACCAATGAAAACGGCTTGTATCAACGATTCACTTCTTCCGAACTGATTCTGTAGAGAGAGATAAAAAAAAAAAAAAAAGAAAAGGCCAAGGGGAAGGGCGTGACATTATGATGCAACAAAACTGGTAATTGTTAGGGAAAAGAATATATCACATGGCAAAGGACACAGCAAGCAAGCGTTCAAGAGAGTAAAGAGAAAGAGAAAGTAGACAGGAGTGTGGGAAGCATCGGACATGGAGACAAACCTGACTCCTTGGACAAGGCCAAGGACGAGATGAAGCCTACAGGTGATGCCCAGGATTGGCTCAGGGCAACACTGACACTGGCCATTCCTTAGCCACGCATGTCCCATGCTTCCACTTTTCTATCATCGCTGCATTTAGTCTTTACCGTCGAAAAATCGCTAAGAATTACGCCACGAATTCGTGAAGATAGTTACACACGAAAACTTGCAACTCTCCGATATGAAGCAGTGTCCCATGTGAAGCTTTCCACATTTTCTTTGAGCGTCTGATAATATTTTAGAATGGACTGAGGTAGTTTAGCAGTATTTGTACAGATAAATGAATTAACCAATGTTTTTATTTATTTAGTTATTCATTAATGTATCTAAGGTGAAAGTATAAACAAATGGTATAGTTATGAAACATTTGTTTAACTAGAGAGAGAGAGAGAGAGAGAGAGAGAGAGAGAGAGAGAGAGAGAGAGAGAGAGAGAGAGAGAGAGAGAGAGAGAGAGAGAGAGAGAGAGAGAGAGAGAGAGAGAGAGAGAGAGAGAGAGAATTATTATATGTAAATTTTTCAAGTTTCAATTTATCTGTATACTCGGTATTGTGCGGTGCACGTGCAATGCGAATAATGTTGATGGAAAAAAAAAGTATGTTGAAAGAGCGTACACGAGATATTGATAGCCAAAGAAAACATTACTCTTGGCTATGGACACATCTTCCATTGTTTTTTTTTTTTTTTTCACAGAACGCTCATGTCACGCTCACGTAACTGTTTATCCTCATCCCGTAATCCTCACAGTGTGCCTCAGTCTTCCTTTCACATTTTTTTTACTCCATTTTTATTTGCTTTCTTGTTCCTTCTTATACGGTCTCCAGATCCCCTTTTATTACCCTCTCTTCTTCTTTTATCTATCAACCTTACCTTTCATCCTCCCCGTTCACTTTCCACTCCCTTGTCACTCCCCCTCCTCACCTTGATGCCTTCAATGGTGGGGATGACAAGGAAGAGGCCATCTGCTGTTACTGCAATCTGCCGAAAGCTGCGCATCGGGTACTCCAGCTCGTAGACCAAAGCCCCCGTCGGGATGGAACGAGTGGCTACGTAGCAGGAGAGTTCACCCGTTTCCAGTGCCACCTGTGAAGAAAGGATGGCTGTTGGGAAGTGGTAAATGATTCTGGGATTGCATTCTCTAACATTTTGTTACCATAACTTCACTACTTTAAAGACGCTCTAGCAGAAGGTAGTGGGATTTTTTTAAAAGTGTTTGTATGATTCTTGTAACAGTTTAACAAGGATTCTGCATCAATTAAGGAAATAAATACTTATGAGAATTTGATTTATCACCTGTGACCTTTGAAAATAGTCCTGTAAGTCCAAAACTTTTCGAATTTGGAGCTCAAAAGCATATCCTGGGAAAGTCATTATCATCACCATCCTCATCATCATAATCATCACCACCACTGCCAACACCAACACTAATACCACTCCACAATCACTAATTATCATCATCACCACCTCCACCACCACTACCAACAACAATAATACCACTCCACAGTCACAAATCATCACCATCACCAACAACAACAACAATAACACCACTCCAGTCATTATCATCATCACCAATATCACCACTACCAACACCAACAAAAATAATACCACTCCACGGTCACTAACACTACTGTCCTTGACTGTCACTGCCACACGCCGCCATGATATTACCTTGGACACCGTAACAAACTTAGTATCGTCATCGAGTAGCAGCAATTGTTGTACGTTTTTTTGCTCTGCTTTGAACACCACCGCCTCGGCTCGCACATTCCAGATCAACACGTTGCCGGACTCGGTGGATACGATGTACCTGTAGCAGAAAATGGAGGAGTCATACACAGGATGCAAGTCTGTACGCTAATTTGAGATGTCTAATAAAGAAACAAGCTTTTTGACCTCAAAATGCTCTTAAATATAAACTTAAAATCTCTACAATACAAATCAAATACAACTGCGATATCTTAAAAATGATGCGTTTTATTGTAACACCAAAACCACTTTTCCATATGCGGTTTACATTCCTAGACATTTATGTAATTATTCCCAAAGTGAAATAAATGTCTAAGACCTTTACCCAGCGGCCTGCAGTAAATCCAACGCCACAGATTACATCTTCACCTTCGCACTCCCGCTGCCTCATCATTAGGCTTGGGATGATTGTGCACTTTAGAATGGCGAAAATTGCATGCAAATATGCAGTAAAAGCTGACAAGATGTTCACTTGATATATAAGGAAATAAATATTTCCTACAGTAATTACTTAACCAGGTAATAAGTGCTTTAAACTGTGGAGGAACTTAAAGGACATTTCCCCCAGCGGCGGGGGGAGGGGGGAGTCTAATTTTTAGACGCGTCGCAGACCTGGTCATATGGATCCCGCCTGCAGACTTGAAATAGCAATTTTTACATGCGATGAAAACCTAAATGTGCTTCTGGCTAAATCATCGTTGTACAGTCCAGGGGCCAGGTGCAGCGGTGGGTTGTAGAGATGTGCGATAACAAATATAAGAACCCACTCCTCACTGACTAAGTTTAGCAACAACTTACTTTCAGTAATTTCCCAAAATTTAGTTCCCACAAAACATCTTGCTGTCAAGTATCTTCATAAAGGTTTACATTACGGAACCAAGGAACGTTTATGGATAAAGATTCCTTGTGCAGAACACAATAAACTGACAGTTAAGTGTCATTGAAGAAGAGGGGATAGTTGTCTGGAAGGTTGTATCGAGTTGATTGATGGAGGAATGGAGTTTTTTTTGACGCAATGAACAATACTAAGTTTGCTCTGCCCGAATCAAAAATTTTAGAGAGATCAGAAGTGAGGTGTTATGTGGCTTCCCTACGTGAACTGTTGACTTCCCGAAGGGTTAGACGTTTATGAAAAGATGCGGAAAAGTTGTTACCCTACCCAACCATGCAGCAACAGACGTGCCAGCCTTTTCAGTCTCTTCTCATCATCTGTCTCCCTCCCACTATACTCTTCCTTAATTTACGCAGCACTAACATTATATATATATATATATATATATATATATATATATATATATATATATATATATATATATATATATATATATATATATATATATATATATATATATATATATATATATATATATTAGTGGTATGTGCTGTGTAAATTATAAAATTATTAAAGAATTATCAAGATAATTTATGGCGATAACGATATCAGGTCATCGTTTATCCGATAATTAATTTTCCCGCGTCATCGATTCATCAGTATCGCCGATACTTTTGGTTCCAAACTAGTGATAATCGATAATTTTAGTTTTGGAGCATGAGTATGTTTAAGTTTTAAACTTTCAAAATCAAATGTAGTTATTTTCTTAAAACAATACTTTCCATTAGTGAAGAGACAGAAAATAAATTGAATCTGAAATTTTTACTAAGTTTTCTAAGATAAATATAATATAAAGATTTTGTATTTATCGATTTTTTTTTTAATTTAAAATATCAATATGATCATCGCTAGTATGGAAATTTCGGAGTTATCGAGTTATCGGTTATGGGTTATCGGGAGATAAATTTATCACCATTTATCGATTATCGGTTATCACCGATAAGGCTATCGTTATCGATTTATTGGTTATCGTGATATATGATTTTTTTTTTTTTTTTCATTATCACGCCCAGCTATGCAAATTACCTACTTGTAGATAATTACTCATAGGTTGGGAACCACTGAGAAGACACACACACACACACACACACACACACACACACATTCATTTCGCTATGATACAACGTGTAAGTGTAGCTTCTATCTTCCATCGGGGGAGGGTGTAAGATTTTTGGACAGAGCTGCACCACCAATACTTGAGGACTCTGCCAACTCCTCTGGATAATACACATGCATGACTCACTCAGCCCCTAAATATCTGCCATCAAAATGTCAGCGGAAAGAGTTGTTTTGGCCGCGTCTCACCTGGACTCCCTGGTGATGCCTGCATGGGTGACGATGGCCCCAAGAGGCGAGTCAGCCAGCTTGCACACTAGCTTTCCAAGACGCAGGTTCCAAATGCCCACACAGTTCCTCGTGACGGTGACGGCCAGTGGACGGGTCGGGGACAGGCTGTGGATTATTATTATTATTATTATTATTATTATTATTATTATTATTATTATTATTATTATTATTATTATCACCATCATCATCACCATCATTACTACCTCTTCTAACCACCACTATCATAACTATTCTTACTGTTCTTCTGGAAAATGCAGAAGAAGGCTACCCATAGTGTAGTGAAAGAGTTAGTGGCATGAGCGAAATGGAAAACGGAGGAAGACAGTGGTGAATGCGAAATGAAGGGCTGGGAGGCACTTCATCTACAACTCACGAAGAAAAAGATCAGAAGATTCTTAGATCAGCTGATCTAAGAATACCCGACAGCAAGCGCCAGAAAAAAAAAAAAATAGTTATTAGTCAGTCTGTCAGTCAGACCGTTAAATACAGGTAAACCAATTTATACAAATGGTTTTTGCGTGGGTACTAAACTGCAAGTTTCTTGTTTGTAGTACTCCAGGGTGTTTATGGTGTGCTTAGGGTGTTGCAGAGAGACTCAGTGGTAACAGGTAAAAAAAAAAAAAACTTGATACATCGAGTGCCAGTCCGCCAAGTCTAGGCCCAAGGCCACCAGAGATTTGACTGTCAAGCGCGGGACAAGGACAAGGCGTGTGGGAGGACGCCACACAGCTCCCGCCAAAAAAGCGTAAGGAGGTGGCGGACAAAATGCGGGGCTGTGTCCGAACCGGGACATAGCTTGGCCACACATCTGAGGCATGCCCTCATGCCTTGCAAAACATAATATGGGGACACGTGAGTGACACGCAGGTCACAAATTAAAATGAATGCATGTGTTTGTATGTAATGTCTGAACAAAAGACATAAATGATAAGAAAGTGTATAAATGTGTAAATCGTGCTTATCTATGTAAATCACGAGGAAATAACATGATGACATCACTGGGTATCTCAAAGAAGGAAAATACGGCGCTTCTAAGTTAAATGAATTGCAAAAATAACACTGCACTGGTAATACACTAATATCACACACGACGACAATGCGAAAACTGACGGCTGAAAAGTCCAAAGTCTTGAAGTGACGGGAACAGCAGTAATAAAAATCGATGATGCAGTATTACAGCGAAGACTGATGGCTGAGAAGTCCAAAGTCTTGAAGCGACAGGAACAACAGCAGTGAAGCAGTCGAGATGCAGCAGTGAAGTGAAGACTGATGGCTGAGAAGTCCAAGATCTTGAAGTGACAGGAACTGTTGCATTGAAGTAAAAGAGATGCAGCATTGAAGCAAAGACTGACGGCTGAGAAGTCCAGAGTCTTGAGGCGACAGGAACAACAACATTGAAGCAGTCGAGATGCAGCACTGAAGTGACTAAATTGAAGACTAAAGTATGAGAAGTCCAAGATCTTGAAGCGACAGGAACAGCAACACTAAAGCAATCGAGATGCGTCGATGACGGCTTGAAGTCGTACGGGAACACAGGCTGACGGGTAGGCTAGCAGGAGAAAGCTTAACAGACGCCACGAAGCAGCTGAAGGCACTGTAGACATGGTAGTTTATGTAACAGTAACAAGTGGGTCAGAAGAACGGCCAAGGCAGCAACAGAGGCTGCCTTGGCCAGCTAGCTAGCGAGCAGGCAGGACACGGGTGGGCAGGAGACAGGCACGGGAATCCTCCATCCCACCGCTACCACTAAACTGTAACTTTTTTTTATTTATTTTATTTATTTATTTATTTTTTTTTATGTAGGAGGGACACCGGCCAAGGGCAACAAAAATCCGTAAAAAAAAAAAAAAGCCCACTGCCACTGAGATGCCGGTCCTCGAATAAGGTCCGAAGCGGTACTCAAAAACTTAAGGCTAAGCGTCTTGAAACCTCCCTCTTGAAGGAATTCAAGTCATAAAAAGGTGAAAATACAGAAGTAGGCAGGGAGTTCATCAGAAAAAGATGAATGATTGAGAATACTGGTTAACTCTTGCATTAGGGAGATGGACAGAATAGGGGTGAGAGAAAGAAGAAAGTCTTGTGCAGCGAGGACGAGGGAGGAGGGGAGGCATGCAGTTAGCAAGATTAGAGGAGCAATGAGCATGAAAATAGCGGTAGAAGATATCCAGAGATGCAACATCGTGGCGATAAGAAAAAGGCTGAAGACAGTCAGTTTGAGGAAAGGAGTTTATGAGACGAAAAGCTTTTGATTCCATCTTGTCTAAAAGAGCGATATGAGTGGACCCCCCCAAAACATGTGAAGCATATACCATACATAGACAGACAAGGATCTTGTACAGAGTTAGCAGCTGGAGGGTGTGAGAAAAACTGGCGGAGACGTCTCAGAACACCTAACTTCATAAAAGCTGTTTTAGCTAGAGATGCCTTTAGCTGAAGTTTCCAGTTTAGATTATAAGAAAAGGACAGACCGAGAATGTTCAGTGTAGGAAAGGGGGACAGTTTGAGTGTCATTGAAGAGGAGGGGATAGTTGCCTGGAAGGTTGTGTCGAGTTGATAGATGGAGAAATTGATTTTTTGAGGCACTGAGCAATACCAAGTTTGCTGTCCCAATCAGAAATTTTAGAGAGATCAGAACTCAGACGTTCTGTGGTGGTTCTGTAGTCAAAGAATTTCTCATAGTCAGAGGAGTTAGGTAAAAGGTATCCAGCACAGATAAATTTAGTTTGAGAGTGACTCTGTAGTCGTAGCCAGATGGTGGAAAAATCGAAAGATTGAAGAGCGTGGGCACGAGAGCAGGTTAAGTCGTTGCGCACATGAACACAATATTCAGCTTTGGATTGAAAATAAGGATAGAGAAAGTAGGAGGGAACAGAAAAGGGGCTACTGTCAGTTGCCTCAGACACCTGAGTTTCACTGAGGAAAAGAATATGAGGTTTAGAAGAGGTGATCTTAGCTAGTGATCTTAGTATACGGTGGTATTATTATTATTATTATTATTATTAGTAGTAGTAGTAGTAGTAGTAGTAGTAGTAGTAGTAGTAGTAGTAGTAGTAGTAGTAGTAGTAGTAGTAGTAGCAGTAGTAGTAGTAGTAATTGTTGTCATTACATGAGTTGGATAATCTATGTAATAACATCACTCAATTCAGTGGTAGCTAGCGTTAAATATAAATCCGTGACTGTATGAGGCTATGTGTCAGGGATGTGGTGCTAGCTCCTACGGTGTGGTTGTGCTCAGTGGTCTCGTCTTTCTCAGATAGCGAACATCCTGTGTAATCATGTAAAATAGGCTGTTTGGCCCCGCCTTCAAGGAGTCATTTTAGATTTTTTTTTTCAAAATATTTTAGCGTGTAAATTGTGTTTATTCTATATCTAGCGTGTTTTGATTACTCACTTTGGTACGAATATTTGGAGAACTTCGTAAAAATTTTTCCTTTTTTTTTAAGTTTCGTAAGTTTCGTTTAATGTCATATGAAATTTCAAGTTGGCAATGCTTCTAAGCAAAAAAGTGCAAATGTCTCGTGTTGGACGTGCACTTCCTTCCCTTGTTTGCAAAACTGAAGACGTGGAGAGAGAGAGAGAGAGAGAGAGAGAGAGAGAGAGAGAGAGAGAGAGAGAGAGAGAGAGAGAGAGAGAGAGAGAGATCCGCCATCAGCATCGTCATCATCAGCACCATTTTACTAGCAGATATGCTTCTACTTACACTGTACTACTATCAAGAAGTATTAGCGGAATAGTGGTGGTGATGGCTTAAATTCTATCATGGAATAAACGTCGGCGACAAGTTTATACAATTTTGAGGTTTTGCACTTAAGTACGAAAGTTTTCTCCAGAGTTATTCTAATATTTGCAGTTTAAACAGCCTTATGTAACTGTAGGAATATTCAGAATATATAATCCATAATAGATGTAAGGTCTTGTATCCCATTAACTAATAATAATAATTTCTATTCATAAAATCACCGATTTTTATTTTTTTTATGTAGGAAGGACACTGGCCAAGGGCAACAAAAATCCAATAAAAAAAAAATGCCCACTGAAACGCCAGTCCCATAAAAGGATCAAAGCAGTAGTCAAAAATTGATGAATAAGTGTCTTGAAACCTCCCTCTTGAAGGAATTCAAGTCATAGGAAGGTGGAAATACAGAAGCAGGCAGGGAGTTCCAGAGTTTACCAGAGAAAGGGATGAATGATTGAGAATACTAGTTAACTCTTGCGTTAGAGAGGTGGACAGAATAGGGGTGAGAGAAAGAAGAAAGTCTTGTTAGCTAGAACAGAAAATAAAGACACACAAGATGAGATTATTCGTAATACGTTGATTCAGAAAAAATATAATTCTATGCAGAATAAACCAAAAAGCTACAAATAGTTTCAATACGTTGGTAGATTTACTGTTGCTAAAAAAAGAATATACATTATATATTGTTTGGCTTTGTGGCAATGCATGTACGTAAATTGATTTTAGTCTGTTGTGTTTAGCTAAATGATCCTTTTTTTTTTTTTTTTTTGTACTTCACCTTCACGGGTATCTGAACACAAAGAAGAGAGCAAATAGAAATAGTGGTATTGAATAGGTTGGTATGAATAGGTTGGTAATGATGTTATTGTTGTTGTTACAGGTGATGTAGCAACAACGGTGAAAAAAAGAGTAAAGGCCCGTCCTCGCTCACCTTATATCATCTATCTGTAGCTCGTGGCGGTCAATCACATGAACCTGTTCGAAGATGTTGTTGATGTTCCACACCTTGACGGTCCTGTCCAGCGAGGATGTAATGACCTATGGAAGGAAAAAAAAAAAAAAAAAAAAAAACAATAGAAAACACAGGATGAAGAAATAAGAATTGTTGTCAATGAAATTAAAGAAGACGAAGAGGATGATGCGAAGAAAAGGAATAGTTCTGGCTATTATGAAATTTATGAAAACGGAGAGGATAATTAAGGCCCCAATATTCGAACGTTGAGAATTTCTGTTGCGAAAACAATATGAACAAATTAGACAAAACCTCATTCTGAAAAACAATATATCAACTGATTCTATAATCAATACCCCATAGATGTGTGGAAAGGGGGTATATATATATATATATATATATATATATATATATATATATATATATATATATATATATATATATATATATATATATATATATATATATATATATATTGTTATTTTTCTTATATAAGAGGGACACTGGCCAAGGGCAACATAAACGTAAGAAGAAAAAAAAAAGCCCACTAGAGTGCCAGTACCCAAAAGAAAGATTACCGAAAAACGAAGGACAAGCGTCTTGAAACCCTCCTCTTGAAAGAGTTCGAGCTATAGGAAGGAGGAAATACAGCAGACTGGGACAGCAGATTGGGAGGTCCAGAGTTAATCAGGAAAGGGAATGAATGATTGAGAATACCGATTAACTCTTGCATTAGAGAGGTGGACAGAATATGGTGAGAGAGTCCTCAGCCTCATTCTCATCGCCGCAGTGTTACAGCTTTTGCTATTTTCTACTTTTTTTTTTTTTTCACGCTAACTGCTCTTCTGATCTTGGAAACTGCATGTCTCCCCTCCTCCCGCGGCCTCGCTACACATGACTTTCTACCTCTCTACATCTCTCTTTTATAATGCAAGAGTTAACAAGTATTCTCAATCATTCATTCCCTCTTCTGATAAACTGTAGAACTCCCTGCCTGTCTCTGTATTTCCTCCATGAGGAAATGTTGCATGAAAAATGCATGAGCAAGCTTGCACACCAGTGGAGCCGTGAAGACCACAGGTCCTGGTGTAGAACCAGAGACGGGTCTGGGAGGAGGAGTAGGAAGAGGAGAAAGAAGAAACGGCAGTCAAAGTTGAAGGGCCTAGTGGGCGCCCTATTATTTCTAGTTGTGTATTAATTATTCATGTCAGTGCTACAGTGGCCTTCCATGTTTTGTGATGAACATGCACCCCTTGCTTAAGTCTGATGATGTGCTCGACAAGTGTTATTTTTTTTATTTGTTGTCTCCTAAAAGTTCCGTAAGCTTTCGTATATCTTCAGAAAATTTTCATTTTATGAGGGGGCGTATAATGTACAGCGAGATAACGCAATGAAAAAAGTAAGAATGATGAAAGAGTTAAGATAATAAACGAGAATAGAGAGAGAGAGAGAGAGAGAGAGAGAGAGAGAGAGAGAGAGAGAGAGAGAGAGAGAAAGAGAGGGGGGGGTGTTAGGGTACGGTTAATAGTGCCAGCTTGCTGACACTAACTTAAAAATTTTCGCTCCCAGACACACTCCCTTTTCCGATTAATTTACCTTATTTTCCTTTGATCAATTAGTTTGAGCCACACACAGTTCACAGCAGAAGAATTGCTCTTGACAAAGAAACTATCATTATTCATTTAGCCTTCCCCCCTTTGTTTGATCAGAAGAATTTTTAAAAGTAAAGTGTTTTTACTCAAGTAGATACTGCGCAGGAGGCAGGTGTGTGTGTGTGTGTGTGTGTGTGTGTGTCTCTCTCTCTCTCATTCTCTCTCTCTCTCTCTCTCTCTCTCTCTCTCTCTCTCTCTCTCTCTCTCTCTCTCTCTCTCTCTCTCTCTCTCTGTCGCACCCCCCCTCTCGCCCCTTTAGCAGCGGCGCGGAAAGGCGGTGGGAGCACTCCCACGGCAGTCACTACCTAGTCGTTGGAAGAAGTTGCCCGAGACGTACTCCAGCATTTACCGGAGACAAAGGCGGGATACAAGGTAGCGGGGTCAGTTGCCTTATCGGGATAAGTGAGTCATTATCGGCCATACGCCCCGTCCCATTTATATAGGAGTCTCCGTTGTAGTCTGCCAGTAAGTGTAGTTGTGAATTACACACAACACCCAGGGAAGCAACTCCTCGGCTGTATAAGTGTACAAAGTCGAGTTTGCGCAGTGAGCGGTGACTGACCTTCCTCTGTATTCGTTAGCACTCTTGCATAATATTTATTTATTTATTTAGCTATTTTTATTTTATTTTATTTTATTTTATTTTATTTATTTATTTTTTTTTTTTGTCGTTTAGTAATCTGTTTTGTCTTAAATGCTACTGCGAGCTGATGGAGTTCTGCTGCAGAGGACCTAAGTAATTAGCCGCATAGTAAACTTTACTCCCTCCCCTGGTCCTGACAAGGCCTGTCGCCCAGGAGACAATAAACGATACTACTCGGCTTGAGGCTGTAACACTGTTGGACAGTGGGAGGACTGTCACGATGGGTGGAAGCCCAACGAGCTATTATACCTTGATCGTATGCGTGTTATAGTGTGTTAATTCTTTTTTCTAGATGTGGTTGTCGGTTCTTCTGCAGCGGTGGGTGTTAAGTGCTGTTTGGACAATCTCCCTTGTCTGTGGGTAGGTAAAACATACTGGCGACCTCAAATTAGTGTGACCTGGAGTTACAACAGTTGTGGGAAGGGTGCAGGAGTCACAAGGGATCCTGTACACCCGTATTTGAGCCCTGCACTGAGTTCATGTAGGAGGTGACTCAGTGAAGCTAGTCCAGGTGCGGCAGGGGCAGGATTTGTGCTTTATTATATATATATATATATATATATATATATATATATATATATATATATATATATATATATATATATATATATATATATATATATATCATGTAGGAGGGACACCGGCTAAGGGCAACAAAAATCTAATAAAAAAAAAAAAAAAAAAGAGCCCACTGAGATGCCGGTCCCTGAATAGGGTCCGAAGCGGTAGCCAAAAATTGAAGGAGTTCAATTCATAGGCAGGTGGAAATACAGAAGCAGGCAGGGAGTTCCAGAGTTTACCAGAGAAAGGGATGAATGATTGAGAATATTGGTTAACTCTTGCATCAGAGAGGTGGACAGAATGGGGGTGAGAGAAAGAATAAAGTCTTGTGCAGCGAGGCCGCGGGAGGAGGGGAGGCATGCATTTAGCAAGATCAGAAGAGCAGTTAGCATGAAAACAGCGGCGATGAGAAAGAGGCTGAAGACAGTCAGAGAGGAGCTGACTGCTGGAGGCGTCTCAGAACGCCTAACTTCATAAAAGAAAAGAAGACGAGAATGTTCAGTATAAAATAGGGGGAGAGTTGTCACTGAAGAAGAGGGAATAGTTGTCTGGAAGGTTGTGTCGAGTTGATAGATGGAGGAATTGAGTTTTTGAGGCACTGAACAGTGCCAAATTTGTTCAGCACAAATCAGAAATTTTAGAGAGATCAATAGTCAAACGTCCTGTGGCTTCCCTGCGTGAGCTGTTTACTTACTGAAGGGTTGGACGTCTGTGAAAAGAAGTGGGAAAGGGGTGAGGGTGGTATCATCAGCGTAGGAGTGGATAGGACAAGGTCTGGTTTTGAAGATCATTGATGAATAATAGGAAGAGAGTGGGTGACAGGACAGAACCCTGAGAAACACCACTGTTAATAGATTTACGAGAAGAGCAGTGACCGTCTACCACAGCAGCAATAGAACGGTCAGAAAGGAAACTTGAGATTAAGTTACAGAGAGAAGGATAGAAGCTGTAGGAGGGTATTTTGGAAATCAAAGGTTTGTGCCAGACTCTATCAAAACCTTTTGATATGTCTAAGGCAACAGCAAAAGTTCCACCAAAATCTCTAAAAGAGGATGACCAAGACTCAGTAAGGAAAGCCAGAACATCACCGACCTTGACAGAACCCGTACCCCTCTCCTACATTGAACATCTTCGGTCTGTCCTTTTCTTATAATCTAAACTGGAAACTTAACATCTCATCTCTAGCTAAAACAGCTTCTATGAAGTTAGGTGTTCTGAGTCGCCTCCGCCAGTTCTTTTTACCCCCCTCTTGAAGCTGCTAACTCTGTACAGGGACCTTATCCGTCCATGTATGGAATATGCTTCTTGTGTATGGGGGAAGGGGGAAGTTCCACTCATACCGCTCTTTTAGACAGGGTGGATTGAATCCTTTTCGTCTGAACTGAATATCCTTTTTCTGTCCTTTACTTATAATCTAAACCGGAAACTTCACATCTCACCTTTAGCTAAAACAGCTTCTAGCAAGCAGTAGTTTGTGTTTGAGTCGTTTCCGCTATTTTTTTTTTTTTTTTTTTCTCTCATCTCCCTACTACTAGCTCTGTAGAAGTTCCTTATCAGTCCATGTATGGAGTACACTTCACATGTATGGGGGTTCCACTTATATCGCTTTTTTAGATAAAGTGTACTCAAAAGCATTTCGTCTTACCAACTTCTCTAACTGACTGTCTTCAGCCTCTTTCTTATCGCCGCACTGCTGAATCTCTTGCTATCTTCTACCGCTATTTTCATGAAAACTGCTCTTCTGACTTTGCTAGCCGCATGCCTCCCCTTTTCCCCGCGGCCTCGCTGCTCAAGATTTTCTTCTTTCTCCGACCCCTATTCTGTCCACCTCTCTAATGCAAGAGTTAACTAGTATTCACAGTCATTCATCCCTTACTCTGGTAGATTCTGGAACACCCCTCTTGCTTCTGTATTTCCTCCTTCCTATAACTTGAACTCCTTCAAGAAGGATGTTTCAAGACACTTATTCTGTTCAGGGAGCGGCACCTCAATGGGCCTTTCTTTTCTTTTTTTTTTTTTTGCAGTTTTTGTTTCCCCGGTGTCCTTCCTGCATAATATATATATATATATATATATATATATATATATATATATATATATATATATATATATATATATATATATATATATATATATATATATATATATATATATATATATATATATATATATATATATATATAGTTACAAGCACGGGTAGAAGTTGGTTGACTAGGTGTGTGTTGTACCCTCTCTTGTAGCATAAGGTAGTGAAACGAGTATGAAATAAAACTTACAATCATTATTAAACTAAATATCCACTACCTGAAGCGGGCATAGCGCGTGCAACTTATTTAGGACACAGTAATCCCGCTTAGGTTCAAGTAAGTATGTACAGTTAACATAACATACACAAGCTAGTGAACAATGAAGGAAACCAAAGGTGACGAAACATATACAAGTTAATAAGCAACAAAGTGAATGTAACACGTACCAAATAATAAGCTATAAAGGAAAACAAATATATAACGAAAATGCAACACAAATATAAGCAGCTCAGGCGTGTACGTAATGAAGAGTGTGAGTGTACGTGTGTGAGTGTTTGTGTTTGTGTTCGTGACGTCTCCTTCTAACTGACGTCGATGTAACCGAATCCAGGCAGCAGGAGGGAGGATGGTTCCAACTGCGAGAAGCGAGTGAGATTGAGGCGGTATGGAGGTGGAAATCAGTCGTCAGCTCGGTTAGCTCGATCGAGACGCGAGTCGAGACGTGTTTCCAAAGCTTCGTCTTTATGGTACCGCCACGGTGTAGTCGAGACAGTATTCAAAATCGATGATTAGTTGGAGAAGTTAGTGGTTGGCAAGGCGGGAACGAGGACCGTAATAATGTACAAACCTTGAATTATTCAGAGTTGAACTTTTAGCAAGGATTTGAACAAATAGTTAAGCTTTTAGAGATAGATGAGATAGCAGTGATGCCATTAAGTCGAAAAAAGGAGAGGGAAAGATAAAGAAAAGTTGATAGGAAAATTTTTAATAGAAGGCATTAAAAGTTGGAGGATAAAGGAGAGGAAGGAACATACCTTGAATTATTTAGAATTGGAGTTTTAGCAAAGGTTTGAACAAATAGTTAAGCTTTAGAGATAGATGAAATAGCAGTGATGCCATCGGGTGGAAAAAAGAAGAGGGAAAGAAAAAAGAAAAGTTGATAGAAGTATTTTTGAATAGTACAATAAATCATGAAGGGAATTAGATCGAGAGAGATTTTGACATTTTCTATTAGTGACAGAGTTTTTGATTAGTTGAAGAACCGTTCTGGGATGACTAGAAACAGAAATGCAAAGGGCATGATTATCAGGTAATGGAAAGCTCAGGTACAGTGTGTGGGCTGAGAAAACCAAGGTTTGGAAGGTTTAGGGTGAGAGAAGGAGTGAGGAAAGTACGCCTCCATGCCAGACACCGTCACCTTTGCACATACAGACAGGTTTCTGACACAGCAGCAGCAGTCATTCCATGGAAAATCAGGATAATACCTCATCAGGTTCCCTAATTAGGAGAGACTAAACGCCAAAGGCACCTCAGCTTTGAATGATCCTGAGGAGGAACTGGAGCGATAGAGCAAGATATAGATATGAGGTTGTGATCGGAGGACCCCAACGAAGAAGATAGAGTGACAGCATAAGTAAAAGGATTAGAGGTCAGGAAAAGGTCAAGTGTTGAGCAAATCTCCATGACGGCCAGGTATACGAGTAGGGTGTTGCACTAATTTGCTCCAGGTCGTGAAGGATAGCAAAGTTAAAGGGTAGTCCACCAGGATGGTCAGTGAAGGGAAAGGAAAGCTAAAGCTGGCGGTGAACATATAAGTCTCCTAGAATAGACAGCAAAAGGGAAGCAAATCAGAATGTGCTCCACTCTGGAAGCTAAAAAGTCTATGAATCTGTTATAGCTAGGGAAGTTAGATGAGATATAAACAACAAAGATGAATTTTGTCAGAGAATGACTGAAGTTGAAGCCAGATGGTAGAAAATTTGTAAGACTCAAGGGCGTGGGCACTAGAGCAAGTTAGGCTGTTGTGCACGAGACACAACATCTAACTTTGAACTTAAAGTGACGATAGACAAAGTAGGAGGGAACAGAAAAAGGGTTGCTGACATTTTTCTTATGCAAGAGGGAGACTGAGCAACAAAACAGAAGAAAGAAAAAAGGCGCATTGAGGGAACAGTCCCTAAAAGAGAAAGCCAAAAGACTTCTCAAAATAACTGGATGATGAGTGTCTTGAAACCTCCCTCTTGAAAAAGTTCAAGTCATAGAAAGAGGAACTACAGAAGCAAGCAAGGAGTTCCAAAATATATCTGGAAAAGGGATAAAAGATTGAGACTGCTGATTAACTCTTGGATCTGAGAAGACAGAATAGGGGTGAAAGAAAGTAGAAAGTCTTGTGTACCGAGGCAGCGGAAGGAGGAAAGACAAGTAATTACCAAGATCACATCAGTTAGCGTGAAAGTAGTATCAGAAGACATCAAGAGATGCAACATTGCGGCGAAAAAAGAGAGAGGTTGATGACAGTTATTTAGAGGAGAAGAGTTGATAAGATGAAATGTTTTTTTTATTCTACTATGTTCAAAAGAGTACTGTGAATGGAACCCTCTATGTACTCATGTGTGAGACGTACTCCATACATGGACATATAAGGCCCTTGTATAGAGTTAGCAGTCTGGGGAACGAGAAAAACTTGGCAAAGACGACTCAGAATGCCTAAGTTCATAGAAACTGTTATGGGAAGAGTCGTGCGTCTCAGTGAGGAAAGATGAGGAGATGTGATAATCTACAGACTGAAAGCTGAACTCAAGACCACGAGTGCTGTAGAAGTTAATGTAGAAGAGGTAATGTGGGAATGAACGTGGTAATGGTCCGAACTAGAGATATTTCCGTTCCCCTTCCCATATAGGGAAATAGTAAATAAATAAGCAAATAAATAAATATGCTGAGTAAGTGAATACACACACACACGCACACAAACAGACACATACAATATATATATATATATATATATATATATATATATATATATATATATATATATATATATATATATATATATATATATATATATATATATATATATATATGAGAGAGAGAGAGAGAGAGAGAGAGAGAGAGAGAGAGA
>NC_087192.1:8987500-8990000 GCF_035594125.1 Scylla paramamosain
TACTAAGTTTGATCTGTTTCAGTCAAAAATTTTAGAGAGATCAGATGCCAGGTGTTCAGTGGTTTCCCTGCCTGAGCTGTTTACTTCCTGAAGGCTTAGATGTCTACGAAAAGACTTGGAAGAGTGCAGGGTGGTTAGAACAGAAAGTTTGGTTTAGAAAATCATTGATGAATAATAAGAGGAGAGTGGGTGACAGGACAGAACCCTAACGAACACCACTGATAATAGACTTAGGAGAAGAACAGTGACCGTCTACCACAGCAGTAAACAGATCAAGGCTTACTATATCGTGTAAGTAATGAAAGAATGAGGACCAAGGTTGGAGAATCCTGTGCAGTGAGGATCGGGGATGAGGTGCAGAAAATGGTCGTGTGGTGTGAAAGCAAAGCATTTCTGAATACGGGTTTCTGACCTGTGGAAATCAACAATAGGGAAGGTCTGGCCACCCTCCACCGTGTAGATCAAGAGGTTCTTGTCCTCGAAGTCCCCCGACCAGCAGACAAGGCTGTAGTCAGTGGAACTCACGAAATCCATGAAGAGGATGGGCTTGTCCACTGGTGAAGAGACTCGCTCTCGCTCCTCGCCTCGTAGAGTATATAGAACCCAGGATCTGCACAGCACATCCTCATTACCATACTACTGTATCTGTATCTGTGTACCTGCCCTACACAATCTTGGGACAGATAAGGGACTCAACACGTGCACACCACAACATTTTACTTAATGACTACATTATTTGCACACCATCTTACCCAATCCATGATCAACAAATTCATTCATTCATTAATTCATTCATTCATTCTCTCTCTCTCTCTCTCTCTCTCTCTCTCTCTCTCTCTCTCTCTCTCTCTCTCTCTTACTTCTCGCCGTGGATGAGGGCACATGTGTCTGACAGTAGCGTTCCTATCACTTTTTCGCCCGGCATTGGGTTCTCCAGCAGGAAAAACTCGCTAGTGAGCATATTGAGCAGCACTGTCTGTAAGAGAGCCAAAGATTAACCCAAGTGAAGGAAGAACTGATGTGTGTAGACATATGACTACGTACACTAGATAAAAAAAAAAATAGAGATAGGAAGGAACTGGTTCTCAAATAGAGTTGTAGATAAACGGAATGAACTCAGTAAATTAGGATCTTAGTGCTGAGTCATTAGGGAACTTTAAAAGATTAGACAAATTTATGGATGAGGATGATAGTGGAGATAGGGAGACAGGTTTGTCACGTGTAGACCTGATGGCTTCTTGCATCTTCGCCTACTTTCTTTGACTCTCATGGTGTGTGTGTGTGTGTGTGTGTGTGCGCGTAGAGAGAGAGAGAGAGAGAGAGAGAGAGAGAGAGAGAGAGAGAGAGAGAGAGAGAGAGAGAGAGAGAGAGAGAGAGAGAGAGAGAGAGAGAGAGAGAGAGAGAGAGAGAGAGAGAGAGAGAGATCAGACATAACCAGATTTAAAAAAAATAATAATAATAATCAGGATGGGACAAGGCAGTGTTGAACGATTTTTACCTGACTGTTATTAGTGTGGGCGATGGAATATTTGTTGTCGGGGGAAAGCACCAGGTCCTGCATGATACCCTCGATGCCTGGGATGACCTCGCGGGTTAGGTCAGAGGTGGAGAGGTCCCATGTGATGAATTTATTAGATACACTCACGATATAACGTAAGTCTTGGGTCAACCGGAAACCAAACACCGCAAACTGGTGGCCCTCCAGCGAATACTGAAAAGTTAAAAAGAAGCAATTGTGGCTGAATAAGAAAGATCAAGGGTCAGTGTGGTAAATACTCATACGATTGAAAGGAATGGAATGAAAAGTTAAAACGTTTACAGTATATGTTGAAGTCAGGCACGCTGATCTTCAGGAAGTCCACTTCGTTATTGTAAAGGTGAATCAGGAAGGTCAATGGTCATATGAATTAGAAAAATTTTAAAAAGAAAAGTTTAAAGATGATCACAGAATATCACGTGATAGTTAGCTAAGACCATAATGTTCCTCTCCTTTTACAAAAGCATGGACAGAGTAAAGTTGCAGCGTCTTTTGAGGATAGACTCTAAAACTTTAGAAAGACAGGATGTCAATGCTACAGGTCGGTAGTTTGAGGGGTTGGTGCGGTAAGTCCTTATAAGAACAGTTTGAATGCCAGCAAACTTACAACAAGAAGGAAAGGTGGATGTTGACATTGTCAGAAGAGTTTGACCACGCAAGGAGTGAATATGGAAGCATAGTTAGGGAGAATGACATGAGGAACTCCATGAAGGCCACAAGCATTCCGAAGATTAAGGCCAGAGAAGACTTACAGAACATCGTAACGAAGAATTTCAACAACAAGCATAATGTAGTCAGACGGAGAAAGTGAAGAGAGAAAAAACCCAGAAACATTCAGTGTGTAATTATTAACCAAGGTTTGAAAGAGGTCAGCTTTAGAGATGTGGATGGTGGCGGAAAGGAGATGACTTGATGGAAATTTATTTCATCTTCTTGCCTGTGTTCCATTATCACAGTGTACTC
>NC_087192.1:8992500-9015000 GCF_035594125.1 Scylla paramamosain
TACTACTGTTATTACTACAGTTACTGCTACTACTACTTTAAGTACTATAGTACCATTTCTAATACTTTATTCCAGGACGTTGACATGTTCTTCTCCTGTGCTTACTCATATTTACTTCAAGAATCTATGTTTAAAGGTTTAAAGTGCGCCACACTCATGGAACCCTTATCCGTTAAAGCGCCGTCACATTAACACATTTTTCGTCAACCTTTTTTTAACTCTGAAAATCGACAATTTCTTGATCGCGCTTCGTCACACAGCCAGCCGTTCACCTGCACTTTCGTCGACAGTAAACAAACATGGCTGCTCTGACGCACAGGCAAGCAGTCGCTGCTATGCACTTTATTACAAGTTTTGTAAATTGAAGACGAGTCAAATGAGGTAAAATGATATTTAGAGTGCAGGAATAGAGAAACAGAGACCTTCCATAAATGTAAATATCTATCGAGTCCTGCAAGCCACTGTTTGCTGTTATATATCCACAAGTTAGATATAACGACATGAAATTAAGCAATTTTACATTTTCCTTTATCTAAAATCTTTAATTTCAATTTTTTTTTTTTTTTACTTAACATATCTTTATATCATAAACAATGCAATTTCATTTGACAACAGAGGTTGACGATAACCCTCCTCCGTGAAGACAATCACTTCCGTTTGACGATGCAGACGGAAAAAGACGACGGAACGAGGCAAAAGTTGACGGAAACCGGTGTTGATAAAAAAAAAAAAAAAAAGACGGAAAATGTGCGAGTGTGACGGTGCCTTTACTTACCCAGTTCGAGTTTTCCATATTTTCATCCAAAATCTAATTCAAAATAATTTATGCTAACCTTTGACTAACACTGCAGGGAATACATTAAACGTATAAGGCGGAAAGCACATGCCTGATTTGATCTCGATCATCGATGTGTGCTGACGCGTCCTCGAAATCCGAGAGCACAGCCTGCAGCGGACACGAGCTCAGTTTTGCGTGCAGCCACTGGTAGTTGAAGAGCACGTGTGTGTACAGGTCCTCAAAGCGCCGCGCACGCACCAGGTGGAAAGGCAACTCTCCAAACTGCGTGAGTATGAGAGCAAGGTGTGAGTGTGTGAAATAATAATAACAATAACATTCGGTTTAGTAATCTTCCAGCCTTATAGCTGAAAATCCAAAAAAAAAAAAAAATGTTACATATTAACTTATTTACTAATATACATGTAACATCTCAAATATACATTAACCCAAAGGAAGTATCTTGCAATTTAATACTGTGGCTGTTAGATGGCGCCGGTCAACCTAGTAAACTAGGCACGGGATTATCAGGCCATCCCGTGTGTATTTTTTTTTTTTTCTTTCGAGTTTCTCCTACTTAAACAGCGGGCCACAGCTCCCGACTTATATCAGGTACCTAATCACTGCTAGGTGAACAGGGGATATACTACAAAGAAGTAAGCCCAAAGATTTGTGTGTGTGTGTGTGTGTGTGTGTGTGTGTGTGTGTGTGTGTGTGTGTGTGTGTGTGTGTGTGTGTGTGTGTGTGTGTGTGTGTGTGTGTGTGTGTGTGTGTGTGGAATCACATAAGGTTTCAGACATACTAATAACAATAGTGACAAAAGCCACCATAGCTTCCTTGAATCAAATAAAATTTCTGTGAATATGTGGCAATACCTTCCTAAGATTGTAGCGGGTAATCTTGCCCTCCTTGTTGTAGTACACGAGGGGTTGAGCAGGCACCTTCCTGTCCGCTAAGCCCTCCTTGCTCTTGAGATTGAACCTGAGGGCGGGACACATGATGAGGACTTCCGTTGTGCTGCAGGCTGTCATATCTTGGAGCAGCGGTGCCGTCTCTTTCACAGTGAAAAGGAGAGATAATAATTTGAGGGATTAAATAGACTAATTGATTATATTCTCTTCCGGAGATTTCGATAGATGATAATTTCGTGGTTATGCAGTTGTTGGTGAGCAGAGGGCAGGAGCATTTACCGCAGTAATATGAAGAAACGAACCTCGCCGCAAATCAAATACACCCATGCCACCACAACTCTCACGCAAGGCCTGAAGCAACATTTTTTTTTCCCCTGTTACTATTTCCATGCATAACTTCCTTTATCTTTTCCTGACGTCAGGGGTCTCACAAACAGATTATCTATTTCGCTCATATTTGCTCTTTCCTCACTCAGGAACAAAATTGTTTTCCTACAATAAGAAGGTGCTAGACACCTCAATCTAATTAATAATCCCGCAATCAATCACTCATTCAGCTGCTATTGTTCTTTATTATTATTATTATTATTATTAGTAGTAGTAGTAGTAGTAGTAGTAGTATAATACACGCGATAATAACCGAACATTAACAGTTTTGATAAATTTCCTTATATTTCTCCCCTAAAATTCTTTGATGTTGTGTGGCGGCAGGCTGGCGTGCAGACAAGGGGTCACCTAAGATAACGCTCGGACATTAAGACACTTCGGAGATGTCTTTGTGCACACACTCCTACCTGTATTTGTGAGCCCAAGTAATCACCTGTGTCGCTGGATTTCAGTGTACTTGAAGGGCTTGGGCACTCCTCCGCCCCACATACCCAGGAAATAGTCAGCGATCATCGAGTAGAAGTACATGGCCTGATTCTGGTTGGTGAAGTATCGCTTTCGTGCAGCTTCGTTGAATTGTCTGAAAGGAGGGAAGAGAAAGGAAAGACGACAATGAAGGACACCACTAGAAAGTATAAATCAGGGACTAAATAAGTGACACAGCAAGAGCGAAAAGTAAGACGGATGCAAGGGTTAACAAGTCATTCAGAGAATATACGAAAGACAAGAAGCCAATCATGTGCTGCTATAAAAAAAAAAAAAAAAAAATTAATAAATAAAAAATAAACAAATAAATAAATTTAGTATCGTTAGCTGTTAAGCCAGCGGTTATCGAATCGAAGAAAAAACGTGATTAAATGCCGTTATGCTCTACTATAGTGCGGTACTTATACATGTACTCATATATTTTACAATTATATTATTCACTGTCAGCAATATTTAACTCACTCGTCCTTTTACATGATTAATAATGTCACAAACGCCCATATGCACATGCGCGCACACACACATGCACACACCCACGCGCACTCCCGCGCGCACGCACGCACGCACGCACGCGCGCACGCACGCACGCACGCACACACACACACACACACACACACACACACACACACACACACACACACACACACACACACACACACACACACAGGATTATGAACTCATTAGTACTCAATAGTCACAATAAACAAACAAAAAATATTTTACGCCTGAAATACGCGTGTTTCGCATGCATCATCACGACCACATTCGGTAGTGAAAGTCTGACTATATATATATATATATATATATATATATATATATATATATATATATATATATATATATATATATATGTGTGTGTGTGTGTGTCTGTGTGTGTGTGTGTGTGTGTGTGTGTGTGTGTGTGTGTGTGTGTTTTATGTAGGAGGGACACCGGTCAAGGGCAACAAAAATTTGACAAAAAAGCCCACTGAGATGCCGGTCCCCGAATAGGATCCGAAATGGTAGTCGAAAATTGAAACATAAGTGTCTTGAAACCTCCCTCTTGAAGGAGTTTAAGTCATAAGAAGGTGGAAATACAGAAGTAGGCAGGGAGTTTCAGAGCTTACCAGAGAAAGGGATGAATGATTGAGAATACTGGTTAACTCTTGCATTAGAGAGGTGGACAGAATAGGGGTGAGAGAAAGAAGAAAATCTTGTGCAACGAGGCTGCGGAAGGAGGGGAGGCATGCATTTAGCAAGATCAGAAGAGCAATTAGCATGAAAATAGCGGTAGAAGATAGCTGGAGATGCAATATTGCGGCGATGAGAAAGAGGCTGAAGACAGCCAGTTAGAGGAGAGGAGTTGATGAGACGAAAAGCTTTTCATTCCACCCTGTCTAAAAGAGCGGTATGAGTGGAACCCCTCAGACATGTGAAGCATACTCCATACATGGACGGATAAGGCCCTTGTACAGAGTTAGCAGCTGTGAGGGTGAGAAAAACTGGTGGAAACGACTCAGAGCACCTAACTTCATAGAAGCTGTTTTAGCTAGAGATGAGATGTGAAGTTTCCTGTTTAGATTATAAGAAAAGGACAGACCGAGGATGACAGCCTCACTCAGTACTGCCTCTCGACGCTGCGCCGTGACGCTCACGTCAGCTGCAACATTCTCACAGCTCCAACCAGAAGGAGGAATCGGGTTAACAATATCTCCTACAATCCCCATACCAGGGAAAATAAAACCACCTATAGCACAGGGGAGAGGGGTCCCAGGCAAGAGGTAATCAGGCTTACCAGCCCGAACAACGCGGCTACATCCAACAAATGTGCTCACAACAGTCCACCAAAACTGCCTCAACTGCTCCCGAGTCAATCCGACTCCAAAACGGCCAAATACAGGGTTGCTACTTGCTACCTGCGTACGTGCCTCCTTCCCAAAGCCGCGTCTCCACCTCGCCACAATGTTAGACACTAAAATAAACTGGTTCCTATACGTGCCCGTACAGACAGGTACAAAAACAGTGCCATCCCAACAATAGTGAAAATCATAAATAATGAACTCAAAGTAATCTCAAGTGCACATTTCATATGTATTAGCTTAAGTATTATCTTAAGTATTTCATTAGTATCAGTACATATTAACCACATGTATATGTATATTTTTCAGCTCTCGAGCTGCTTATTATTGTTTAATAAATCGTTTACTATTAATATTAATTATTATTATTATTATTATATTATTATTAACATTAACTACAGATGGCACAACAAACTGGAGCTTCAAACTTCTGTCCTCTCTCAACCGGCTATTTAAAATATTACCTTCTACTAACACTGCCCGATCTTCTACCTCCTTACTGCCCTCTCCACTCTTGGCAAGGAGTAGTAGTGCCTGTAGTAACAGGAATAAAAATGGGTGGCTCACTACGTGGGCAAACACCCAACATGTCTAACACCTGACACTGGCAGGTCTTCCAGTAGTACCACTCGCGCCTCCCCTCCTCCGTGGTCACTAGAGGCGCACAAGCCTCATCTTCGTGGTGAAGCTCTCTCCGGCGCCAGTTCCCCGGGACCACACAGGTTTGTCTGAGGCAACTGGCCTCAAAGTTTTTAATGTGCTTTTTAATTATGGATTACAAACTCCTTCTTACAGCAGACGCAGCACCAAAAGATGAATTACTTACAGGATTTCGTTTTTATTCTAGGAATCTCCTCACGGAACGAAACGTTACTGGTTGTTTATCGTTTGAAGAGTTCCTCGGTGCGATACCTGCTGTAAAAAGAGAATTCATAAGACAAATAGCAACAATTCATCAGCAACTTAACATTGCTGAAGTAGCTCTCTCTCTCTCTCTCTCTCTCTCTCTCTCTCTCTCTCTCTCTCTCTCTCTCTCTCTCTCTCTCTCTCTCTCTCTCTCTCTCTCACCGACAGAATAAGACCAACAAACACACACACACACACACACACACACATAGCTCACTGTATCGCAGACTGGCTGTTAATTAAGCCCAACATCCTCACGCAGTTGGGTCGAGGCGGGGAATATTCAAGTTACAGAAAGTGAGTGTAATTTGGGATAAAGAATAAGGCTGAGCTGGAAGATTAATTCTACAATGATAGGAGAAAAGTTACCTTCAATTAAATATTCTTGGTGCTCACCAAGGTGTGTACGAGCAAAACTAAAGAAAATATGCGCACTTTAAAAACTCAAACATATCTGAAGAGCGACTCTCACGCTGCTTACCACCACTGACCGGTTACAGTCATTTGGTACTGATGCGAAAGATACTCAGATGATCATTTATTTAGTAAGCTAGTTTGTGTGTGTGTGTGTGTGTGTGTGTGTGTGTGTGTGTGTGTGTGTGTGAAAACTACTTAATAAAAAAAACGCAATAAAAGATTACGATAATTATGAAACAGAGATATTTGCTGAAAAGAAGAAAATAAAGAAATGACAAACACAATAAAACTGTAAAGGAAATAGTTCAGAGATGGAGAGGGAAGTAAAAGTGCATAAACTGTGAAAAACAAGAAAAAAAAATGTAAAATAAAAAAAAAAAGTAAAACAAAGGTAAGTAAAAAAAATTAATTAGGAAACATATCCATATTTCATAATAAAATTTCCCACTAACAAAACAGAAGGGAAGGAGGATTAACGAGTGACACTTTAATTCATCAAGTACACCAAAAAAAAAAAAATATAAGGTACAGAAGCTCGGCACATTGCAGTAAAATGCTGGGCCGATTATGGAGTGGAGAAAGAGCTGGCCGAGTTTGGAGTAGGGGGGAGAAGAGTTGGGCCGCGTTTTGAGTGGGATGGAGAAGAGTTAGGCCGATTATCGAGTGTGGGGGAGAGAAGCCGTACCTGTGATACCAATTCAGCACGGACACCCCATCAGCCTCGCAATCTGACAGGTAGTTGGGAAGGTCGTTCCTGATCCTGGTCCAGAGGAGGGGCGGGATGCGCCTCACTGGAGGCATGTGGTACTGGTACACGTCATCTAACACCTGTACAACGGAAAACATGTAGCCCTAATGATTCTCACACACACACACACACACACACACACACACACACACACACACACACACACACACTTTATACAATAACAGAGAGAGAGAGAGAGAGAGAGTCTACAAAGCAATTTTCTGAATAACAATGAGATTACAGTAACTCATGGGAGTTCCGACCTGCTAAGAGGGGGATGAAAAATAATAATATAATACAGTATATATATATATATATATATATATATATATATATATATATATATATATATATATATATATATATATATATATATATATATATATATATATATATATATATATATATATATATATATATATATATATATATATATATATATATATATATATATATATATATATATATATATATATATATATATATCATAATTTGTCAATATCCGTAGCCTCATACATACTGTTCTGTGCAGCCTCATACACACTGTTATGTGCAGCCTCATACACACTGTTATGTGCAGCCTCATACACACTGTTCTGTGCAGCCTCATACACACTGTTCTTTGCAGCCTCATACACACTGTTCTGTGCAGCCTCATACACACTGTTCTGTGTAGCCTCATACACACTGTTCTTTGCAGCCTCATACACACTGTTCTGTGCAGCCTCATACACACTGTTCTATGCAGCCTCATACACACTGTTCTGTGTAGCCTCATACACACTGTTCTTTGCAGCCTCATACACACTGTTCTGTGCAGCCTCATACACACTGTTCTGTGCAGCTTCATACACACTGTTCTAGAAAGATTAAAAATTTGTGAGACACGATTTCCATTTTTATGAAATCATTGCGTCAGCAAATAATTCATGGTTATATCCCCGTACATGTTCATATATTATTTCAGCTATGGAAGACCACCATACTGTAGCTAATATTGGACTAAAAAGATAATAACTTTATAATTTCACTTCCATATCCCTTTTGTATATTGGAACTACACCGGCCTGTCTTCACAAACTAGGTACTACACACGTGTTTTCTACTGACTTGTCATGGCTACACGAAGCATGTTCGTGGCACGAGGGAAATGTTTTCGTCTGGCTCCGGTGATTAACTTTTATTGATGTTCTCTTTCCGTGAAGATGTTTTCCCTAGCAATGTTAATAATCAAGAATTCTTCCTCTTACTTTTCCATGAACATGGTCCACTTCGGCCAGATATGTGAAAAATTTCGTGAGTAAAAACTGAAAGGATGTGATCGTTCAATGTCTCAATCACGGCTCCGCTACTGGCAAGAAAGCAAATTGATAGGTGTGCACAGTATACGGTGACGTATGAAGTCAAGCTGAACATAAAAATGACGCCCATTTAATTGACATCATTGACAATTTTTCACACAATACACCCTTTTCGATTAGGACGTGTTGAATATATTCGACTATAAAACAGTATGCATTCTGCGGTTTTCTGCCCACCGTAAATAACTCGTTGGAAAATATGAATATTGTTACGAACGTGCCTTGCGGGATATTGTGTACATGCGTGTATAAATGCCTGGGCGTCCGTGAAGATAACAATGTGAACCACTATTAGCCGAAAGTGGCGGGAAAGTGGCGTAGGTTGTGGTGTCACCCGAGCCCTCAGTTAGTTGATCAGTGTTGCCACAAGTTGTTTTTTTATACAAGACTTTTTTTTTTTTTTTTTTTACCTTGATCTTTGAGTCTTGGAGTTTTTATGTCAGGATCCAGTAAATCTTGGAGTTTTAACCCTTAAACTCCAATGGACATCATAAAAAAAAAAGAAAAAAAAGAAAAGGCGAAAACCTAAATCTGAAAGCATATAATGAATGAGAATATTTTTATGTGAACTATTACAAAAGATGAAAGTGATACATGAATTATTAGACCAAATATAATGCAGTCAAAGTCTGGTGACTTTCAAAAAGTGCACGAAAATGTGACTTGTCGGATAGGATGACGGCTCCGAGGGGAGGACATGATAGCTACGGGCGGGAGACAGCTGTATTCTCTCTCTCTCTCTCTCTCTCTCTCTCTCTCTCTCTCTCTCTCTCTCTCTCTCTCTCTCTCTCTCTCTCTCTCTCTCTCTCTCTCTCTCTCTCTCTCTCTCAATCCAAATTTGACGAACTCTCAAGGTTTGTGATTTAATGGCACTGTCACATTCTTTAGTTGAGAGAGTGTTCCCTGAACTAAATATCATTAAAACCGAGCAAACAGACTTTGAACTGGCATGGTAGCAGACAGGCCTCTAGCAAAACAATCCATAGCAAGACAGGAAGTGCCTTGCTATGAATGGGAGCCTTCTATAGAATTATCTCAGAAGTTAAGAATGAGTAAATGTCGAAAGCGTTACGAAGATAAATGGAGAAAAAAAGGAACAGGCAATTGTACTTTCAGCCTCAGGGAAAGATGCCAGTGACTCCTTTGCAGGTTTTTCTACTTTAAGGTGAGACATTATACAACTTATTTCACCTATTTCGTATTAGGGCATCATTAACGGTAGATCTGGGAACCTTGGAGTTTTGAGTAAAGCAACTTTGGATATTTTAATTTCAGCTTTCTCGTAGGCCGTTTGCTCTATCTTGTAGCATATTATAGTGCTTCGTGCTTTTACTTCCTGGGGGAGGATGGGCGTGAATCCTTGGTCTTTCAGTTTCTGGGTTACTGCTGTTCTAGTATTTTGTCAGCTTTGTCCGTGGCAGCATGAATTATGTATCCGTCGTGAGCTTCATGTAGGGCAGTGGCGTAGACGTCGGCCGGAGCGAGGATCTCAAGGAGTTTTAACTTGTTTCGTCTTTCCTTTGGATTGCCATCACACTTTATTTTAATTCTGGCCATTTTAGCATCCTACTAGGTGCTAAGGCCCGAATGCTCGACACAGCTAAGATAGAATATAAAAGGAGCCTGCCTATGCAGATCAGTTTAATGACCCGGCTACTAATAGCCGTCGCAGCCAACCTGATCTTCGCCTACACCTATTCGAGTTTTGCCAGACCTGGCCGGTGGGCTTAAAGCAGCCCTTCTAAGGTGGCCCCCTTGGTAAGCCGCGGGGTTCACCTTCACACCACCAGTGGACACTAAGGGCAAAAATTAAGTACAGTAAGAGGAGAAAAGAAGCTGCACAGGGACGGGCTTTCAACCAAGAGGGAGAGCCCCGTTGCACAAGTGCAGTGTGGTCAATTGTCTATATGCACTCCACGGGGTCAACGTTTTTAGTAGTAAACTGCAACGGTGGGCCAAGGGTTATGAAAACAGTGAGGTGAACAGTCACCCATCCAGGTCCTACTCAGACCCACCGGTACTTAACCTCACTGATCGCTTAAAGTAGTGAGTGTGAGTGAATTCTGTGAAGTCTGAGCTGTAGTGTAATGGAATGAGGACTCCCTCGGTGGCGCAGCCTCTTTTAAATAGCCGCGGATGGGCAGTGCTATGCAATTCAAGGTCAACCACGCTTTCCGTAAGATTCTCATGAGGTGACAACTTTTATGATCGATAATGAACACTTAAGTAAAATCAAAATAGGTCTTCGTATCCTTTCTTAAAGACAATCATACGGCTAACGTAACAAATCCGAAGAGGAATGGCTATTGTAGGCATATCTGCCTCAGAGTTCAAGTCACAAAGGGACGCCAAACGAAGGAAAATTGTCTGGGCACTTATTTTGAAACCTTTCTTTCTTTCGTCAGGATTATTTCCCAAAGGTTGCAGAGATGATCATTCAGCTTATGATGAACTGTTGAACTATCACTAGATTGACAAAAAAAAAAAAAAAAAAAAAAAAACACCCGTGAAAACCCTTCAACTTTCACCAGAGCCTGTTCAAAAGGAGAGTTAAGTGTTTGAGAATGTGGTCCACTATCAGGATAGTTAATATGATAGCTTGTATGTTCATATGATTCATTCTCTGTTCATCATTCTCTTACAACATGATTGCTAAAGAAACAGGTAAATGGCCAGTCGCACATCCTTCTGTGGAAATGAGTAAAGAAAAGAGATTGGAAGATAAGGTGAAAGATAAGGAAGAGTAAACAAACAGTAGGCTTATTGGTAATCAGGGAAATGAAAGCTGTAAAAATATTGTCTTTGGGGCAAATAATAAGTAGGAAGAAAAGAGGATATTCTGTTTGGGCTCTCTCTCTCTCTCTCTCTCTCTCTCTCTCTCTCTCTCTCTCTCTCTCTCTCTCTCTCTCTCACCTTGTCGTCGAGGGAGATAAGATCCTCCAACTCAGACTCAGAGAGACCGTTCTTACTGGCGGTGATGTAGGCAAGGGCGTGTGACACCAGCAGGCGACCATGCTGCAGAGGAGACGTGGGAGAGATGAGCGTGGGCACAGGAGGGGCTGATGGCTAAGGGAGGGAGTCATGATAAGACACTAGAATAGGGGTTCCCAACGTTTTAGTTCCTCTGTACTCCTTGGACATTTTTATGGGTTCATATGTACCTACAAGTAAATTAATAATAAAAAAAATGGAAGTGTTTTATTTTTATATTATTTTATCATGAAATTTGTATGTGTAGACTGCATATGAATCTTAAAGGTGACAACATCAATAAACTAAACTCAAGTAATTTAGAAAATATCTTAATCCATTACATATATATCTTTCTTATAATTATCTACAATGATCATTACGTCCCGTGTCTGATCCTTTCCGGCCCAGCACAGATTGCAGCCACGGTTAGTTCCATAATTGTGAAAACCAAATGGTATTCGCCCTACTTTTCATATAATTTAGACGCTTTTGCTTACTAATATGAGTAAACTGGAAAAAAAAAAAAACACGACATTGTGCAATCTGACTGCAGATTACAACAACACAGCAGTGGTCATTCTCTGACACCTTATGTGCCCCCTGAGAAGTGCAAATGCATCACTGGGGGTACGTGTACCCCAGGTTGGAAACCCCTGCGCTAGAATGAAAGGGGGTAATGACAGAATTCAAAGGATGTGTCCCGAGGTGAGTGAATGTAAAGTCGAGATGAACGTGTTCCCCAGGAAAGGGCATGAAAAAAAGATAAGTAGAGATGAAAGGCGATAATGAATGAGAAACAGAGATGAGAGAAAGGAGGTGGCGAGGAGAGAGAAGAATTAAAGTGGGAATAGTGAGAGGAGGAAATTATGGAAGATAAAATAGCTTGAACATGATCATCATAAACACTACTTCAATGATCATTAGAATAATCAAGCATACTCTCTCTCTCTCTCTCTCTCTCTCTCTCTCTCTCTCTCTCTCTCTCTCTCTCTCTCTCTCTCTCTCTCTCTCTCTCTCTCTCTCTCTCTCTCTCTGTCCTCCTTCGCACTTCTCCCATAAATATTTTCCTCACCTTGACTTCCACCTTGGAGAAGAGCATCATGATGGAGTCCATGACGTTCGAGGCGAGATAGGTGTCCTGAGGCTTGCTGTAGCTCTTCCACCGGCAAATTTCAGCGAAGACTAACTTGACGAAAATGGGCAGCGAACAGCGAGAGATAGCATTGCTTACTACACGCCACTGGTAGTTATTGAGATCCCTTTTGGCTGTGTGCATCCACTTCCTGCGGCGAGATACGTACAGTGTGTGTGTGTGTGTGTGTGTGTGTATTGATCCCAGGATCCTGTTCGCATACTTGGGCGACGAAAATATACACTTTGCTTATCTTATTTTCAGCTTTCCATTTTCACTTTCCTATTCTCTCACCTGACAGTGGCTCCCTCCTCCCTCTCTTATCTAGATAATGATCCTGATATACTTCTTTCTCTATTTCTTCCTTCTTTCTTCCACAACATATCAATTTTGTATCTTGTCCTCTCATTCCCTATCTTTGGCTCTCTCTTCCTTCCGTTTTATCACTTCTTCCTCCTTCCCTTTTGCATTCCATCGTTCTCTCTTTTAATGTTCTTCTCTTCCTTCATACTTCCCTAATGGTCGCTTTTCTTCTTCCCCCTATTTGCTAATTTTTCCAACTTCTTTCCATCCGTCTCTACTTCTCGTCGGCTAGACTATAAGTGACTGACGCGAGATTCACTCAACAGGCCAAATTTAAGTGGTGAGCCAAGTCAGCCATACAGGCAGGTGGTAATAATTATGGTGGTTATTACTGAAACAGAAGACTTTCGTGTACAGAGCATGTGCTTGATATCTGAAGTGATAAGTGGTGTAATCTGAAATGAAGACAACCAAGGGGCATTTCTAAAAAAATCAATAATCACCAGTCGAATAAATCGTTTCGAGGGCACAGATTTTTTTTTTCTTTTTTTCTTTACGAATTTAAGCTGGTGACTTCAACTACACGAGGTGGAAGAAAATTCTAAGGCTGTAATTTTCAAATACTGAACAAAAGTTTACACTTTTGGTTTGTAGTACAGAACCAACCGCAGGAAATATCACAAATACCATGTCCACTTAAGACTTTCGCAACACTGGAAAATCAAGCTGAAGCTTCATAAAATGCTACATGAACCTTGATATTTGGGCATTATACAGGGCTTCGCTTCCACCTGCAGGTGCTGCTTCCCTTAAGTTCCCATTTTTTAACGTTAACACTTAAGAACTCTCCTGTTATGCACACAAGATTCTTATGTGCAGCACTTACTTACACAAAGCCGCTTGGAAGAACAACAACGAACCTCGCCGCTCAATTTAACTCACTTGATAATGTCCATGGCGAGGTCCTCGCCTAGTGCTGTAACCTCAAGAAAGTTGTCCACGTTGTCAATCATCCGCCTCAGCAAGATGTAGTCCTTAGAGAGCTCCGGGTCCCCCTCCTCTGATACGCACGATACCACGATCTGCGACAAAACTACCATTATTGTTGTATAATTATGCTGCTGGTGCTAGGCTGGTATATTACAACTACAACAAGAACTACTAGTATTACTATCACTTTTTCTTCTTCTTCTTCTTCTTCTTCTTCTTCTTCTTCTTCTTCTTCTTCTTCTTTTCTTACTGTTCCTTGGTAAAAAAAATAATTAATTAATTAAATAAATAAATAAAAAATTTCTATCATTTTCACTCCGTCCACCTTACTAGTCCAAGATTTGTCCGTACTTTCACTTATTTATCGGAGTACCGAGAAAATGTACTTAACAAACTATAATTTCATCATTATTTATTATTGTGTATCTATTTACATATTTACTGATTTACTTATTACTTTTTATAGCATCATCAGTCCCACAAAGCTGATACATTTCTTTGCCATGTTGGTGCTCGAAAACAAAAAACTAACGGATTTATCTCAATATCTTTGTATTCATCAGAAAAACTGACAGCGTCATCTTGTGAAAGGATGACGACGACGATAACAGCAACAACAACAACGGAGTTAGCGAGGCTGTGGGAAGGGAAGAGGCATGCAGTTAGCAAATTCTAAACAGCAATCAGCATAAAGATAGCGATATAAGACAACAAAAGATACAGTACTGCAGCGAAGTGAGAGAGGTTGAAGGGTCAGTCGGAGTGAGGAGTTGATGAGGCGAAAAGCTTACGCTAAACTTCAGGTGAACATAGCATAGAGATGAAGAAAGATTTGTACTTGTCTTTTACATGTAATGAGAAAATATTTTATGAAGTGAAACATGAAGATTTAATCTATATGTTGAAGAAATTTGGATAGAATGTAAAGGAGGTAAGAATAAAAATTATACAAGTTATATTGGAATTAGAAAGTGGCAGTAAGAGTGGGAGATCAGAGTGACTGGATCACTATTAAGAAGAGGAAAATACAGGGATGCAGCCCCCGGGTCTGTTTTCCCTGTATAAGGAGATGATTGTGAGATTACTTGAAGGACGGGAAATATTTAGCATTAAAGATTAAATTTAAGCATTATAAGATACGCTAGTGATACGGTGCTGATTACTGACATTCAGAAGAAGTTTCAAGATAACTTGATAGTGATAAAAGAGACAGGGGAAGAAAAAAACATAACAATTCGTGGAGCAGGCAGTAGGCACCTGCAGAAACAATAATTACTCCCAGTGAGGTCTAAACCACTGGATCAGGGGGTGCTGTGAACTTATCATTAAACCCAGCTTTGACCTCACTGAACGTTTTCCTTTGTGTCTCATAACACAAGGGGGCAGTCACAGCATGCCCTCAAAAGACAACTCTCTTCCTCCACACAAAACTACAAGCACCTAATAACACACACACACCCTTCACTCAAAAATTCAAAATTATCATGGCGACTCCTACACCAGCCTCGGAGTCCCCATCTGGGGAGGGGACCAAAAATGTCCCCAGGTTGGACTGTCCTTCTGACAACGACCCTAAGTGTCTTGACATCCCCCCCCACCCTCAACTTTTTTTTTCATTAACTAATGCAACATTCGCGGTCTAAGATCTAATTTTCAATCTGTAGAACACCACGTCTTCTCTTCTAAACCTCATCTTATTTTTCTCAATGAAACACAGGTGTCTGAGGCAACTGACAGTAGCCCCTTTTCTGTTTTCTCCTACTTTCTCTATCCTCATTTTCAATCCAAAGTTTAATGTTACGTTTATGTGCGCAACGACTTAACCTGCTCTCGTGCCCACGCTCTTGAATCTTCGGAATTTTCCACCATCTGGCTACGACTACAGAGTCACTCTCAAACTAAATTTATCTGTGGTGGATACCTCTCACCTAACTCCTCTGACTATAAGAAATTCTTTGACTACCTAACTACCAAAGTGGAGCACATTCTGACTCTCTTCCCTTTTGCAGAGATCTCCATTCTTGGAGACTTCAATGTTCACCAGCTTTGACTTCCCTCTCCCTTCACTGACCATCCTGGTGAACTAGCCTTCAACTTTGCTATCCTCCACGACCTAGAGCAATTGGTGCAACTCGTATTCCTGACTGTCTTGGAGATAGGCCCAACATTCTTGACCTTTTCCTGACCTCTAATCCTTCTGTTTATGCTGTCACCCTTTCTTCTCCGTTGGGTTTCTCCGATCACAATCTCATATTTGTATCTTGTCCTATCGCTCCAATCCCTCCTCAGGATCCCCCTAAGCCAAGCTGCCTCTGGCGTTTTGCCTTTACTAGTTGGGGGTACCTGAGGAGGTATTTTGCAGATTTTCCTTGGAATGACTACTGCTTCCGTGTCAGAGACCTGCCTTTGTATGCAGAGCGCATAACAGAGGTGATACTGTTGATACTGGTGATACTGATATCCGTCCATGCATGGAGTATGCTTCACATATCTGGGAGTTCCACTCATACCGCTCTTCTAGACAGGGTGGAATCAAAAGCTTTTCGTCTCAACTCCTCTCCTCTAACTGACTGTCTTCAGCCTCTCTCTCACAGCCGCAATGTTGCATCTCTAGCTATCTTCTACCACTATTTTCATGCTAACTGCTCTTCTGATCTTGCTAACTGCATGCCTCCCCTCCTCCCGCGCCCTCGCTGCACAAGACTTTCTTCTTTCTCTCACCCCTATTCTGTCCACCTTTCTAATGCAAGAGTTAACCAGTATTTTCAATCATTCATCCCTTTCTCTGATAAAATCTGGAACTCCTTGCCTGCTTCTGTGTTTCCACCTTCCCATGACTTGAATTCCTTCAAGAGGGAGGTATCAAGACACTTATCCTTTAATTTTTGACTACCACTTTGGACCCTTTTCTGAGACTGGCATCTCAGTGGACTTTTTTTTTTTTTTTTTATTGGATTTTTGTTGCCCTTGGCCAGTGTCCCTCCTACATAAGAAAAAAAAAAAAATAATGTGAACAAAAGGCAAGTACTGGTAGTCAGTAAGAAGGCACAGGTTCTTAGGTGCAGTGTAAGATCAATTAACAAGGTGATTAAAAACGCGAGAAGAGTTTGGTGCTTGGGAAGCTACGGTACAGAGGACGGGAGATTAGACGAAGAAATTGAATATAAATTGAAAAATTGAAAGAAATTGAAATTGAAGTGAAGAAGACACTTCAGGAGATGAAAAACATCTTCTGAAGTGTCTTCTTCTGTAATGGATTCCTATCAATACGGAAAAGAATAAGAACCATTATGAAAATGAGAACAAGTCCAAACCGTCTTCGACTGGGTGAGGAACAAAACTCTAACCAATTCGCTATCGTCTATCACAACTGCATACGAAACCAGTAATGGAAAATCTAAAAAGGAAAGAAATATTGGCCACCATGATTTGAAGTAATGGAACGTATAAATAATTAAGGCGCAAAATCAAATGAAATCTGCAGTGGAAAAAAATAAATAAATAAATAACGGGAAACGAAGAAGAACAATGATCCTGAAAACCTGAAGACGCGTGTCGCTCACCTTCACATTGGGCGGAAGGCGAGTGGGTATCCAAGACATCCTGTTGGCATCCGTCGCCCCTGTCACTTGGTCCACACTATCCAGAAAAATAAGCAACGGCTGCAAAGTAAGAAGCAGAAGCGGAGAGGAAACCATGAGACTGGTCGTAATTCATGAATATCGTATCTAGTGTTATTATTGCTGCTGCTGCTGCTACTGCTGCTGCTGCAGCAGAAGAGTCAAACACCTTCAAGAGCCAGAGAGGAATACTTGCAGTGACTTAGAAGTGGTAAGATGAGAGACTCAGTGAAACACAGAAATATAAGAGAAAGTAGAACACTAAAATTTATTTAAATGACTACAAACAAAATTAATTACGAAAAATTTAATTAATCATTGAGTGTAAGTCTAGAAATAAAGGCATGGACACTTTTTGGAAGGATGTTAATTGTAGGACGAAAAGGTAAAATTTTTTACCGAGGAACAGATGGCAAAAGTGAAAACAGTGATATTCTTGAAATGAAAAATAATAATAATAATAATAATAATAATAATAATAATAATAATAATAATAATAATAATAATAATAATAATAACAATAATAATAATAATAATAATAATAATAATAATAATAATAATAACAATAATAATAATAATAATAATAATAATAATAATAAATAAATAAATAAATAAATAAATAAATGTGCTGATGGTATTGATCAAGATGAGATACATTTTATTATTTTTCTTTCAATTAAACTTGGTCGATTGATGAAAAATTCAATTTATGCATCACCGATATGAGGACTGAGGAAATCATAAAACCATCATATCTTGCAGGAAGGCATGATGGAGTGCACCATTCCTTCTTTGGTTGGTGAAACTGGATTATTCAATCGTGATTTCACCAAGTTTTGGGAGTATTACTACCTACACTACATTCATGGTAATGGTGCCTATGAGCAAATAACTTTACTAACAAATAACTCTATTGTTTCTCTATTATTATTATTATTATTATTATTATTATTATTATTATTATTATTATTATTATTATTACTACTACTACTACTACTAGTACTACTACTACTACTACTACTACTACTACTACTACTACTACTCTTGCTTCACTCACCATTTGTGACGTGGCGCAGTTCAGGAGCTCCTTCAGGTGTGCGGTGAGAGGAACCAGGTCGTCAGGGATGTCCTCGAAAGGCAGCATATAGTTATAAGATATCTGCAGGAAGAATGTATGATTGATTAAAAAAGAAGGCAGAGAAGGCGCTGCATCTGCAGGGAGAGAAACACAGCAAAAAAATATTAGAGGGAGTGAAGGCACTACATCTGCAGGGGGAGAGACACAGCAAAAAATATTAGTGTTCTTGGAAAAAAAAAAAAAAATAGATAAATAATAAATGGCATCAGGAAAATGAAAATACATCACACACTTTAAATTAGGAAAAAAGTAGCACATACTAAATGAAGGTATCGATAATTTATTTTGGATCTTCCCTTTGTTTTTTTTTCATATTTTCACTTGTATATATATATATATATATATATATATATATATATATATATATATATATATATATATATATATATATATATATATATATATATATATATATATATATATATATATATATATATATATATATATATATATATATATATATATATATATATATGAGTTAGAAATTTTAATAGGAACATGTAGAATAGGAACAAGACAGCAGTTTGTAAGTGAGGTAACTATGCAAAAAGAAAACGAAGTACAGGGTGTAGGTGTAAAAATAAGATGACGAAGGCAGGATGTAAGACACCGTGCAGTCTGTAGAAAGGGAAGTTGTATTATATAAAAAATCAGTCCAAGCTCTCTCTCTCTCTCTCTCTCTCTCTCTCTCTCTCTCTCTCTCTCTCTCTCTCTCTCTCTCTCTCTCTCTCTCTCTCTCTCTCTCTCTCTCTCTCTCTCTCAAAATATTGACGACAAAAGCAATGGCCTCCTTTGACTTTTATTCATCACATAATAATACTGATGAGCCTCTCATCACTGGAGATTGAAGAGTGTAGCAGGAGCATTCCCCCATAGTTTTCACTCCATCCGTGCAATGGCTTTACGTAGATGAGGTGCTTACTGACATGATGCGCTCAATGATAATTGTTTATGTGTAAGCTTCTGACTACCACCATATATTGTTGACGTAAGCAAATAAATTATCATTAATACTATGACTACGTTCCAGTTTTCTTCAGTAAACCAGTGGTTACGTAATTCATGGTAAACTTTTAAAGGATAATTAGGATAGGCTACTGGACATGCTCTTCATTTGAACTTACCACAGTAATATTAACGCAGCACCATATGGTAGCATAGTTGTTGTGCCAAAATGAATCACTGGACTACTATGGTTTCTCATGCTTGACAAGCTCAGGTCATAATTTTGAACGATGTAACAGAAAGCCAAAAATGTTGAAGCAGTTCAAATTTTCCAGAGCCTGTGCTTTAATTCTTGCTCAGTAAAATCGGAAAAGGTTATTCAAATTAAAGTAGATGTCATATTGTCATAAATAAAGGGTTCAGTAAATGGATGAATCAATTTAAAATCACTAAAGAAAATTATAATTATTGTCCCAAACACATACCTGGTGACAGATGGAAGTGAGCAGGGGCGTGAGGGCCGTGGACTCTGGGGAGGTGCCCACGAACCGTATCACCAGGATAGGCTTGGTGTGTGACAGCCACTCCACGCAGCTGGAAGCACACTTGGCAAGGAGAGAGGTCTTTCCACAGCCGCCCGCCCCGTGCAGCAGCAGAGGGTTCACCGAGGGGCCCTTGATGTAGTCCTCCACCTTCTTGACCTCCTCTTCTCGCCCATAGAACACCTGTGTCGCATGAAAATATACGAGTGAAGGAGCTAATAATAGAATTACAAAATTACTAAGCTACAAATTCATAAGTGTAATTTACTAGGATTTTCGTCAGTTTGCTATACAAAATTATCTTTTTACTGCTTCCATTCAAAGTAATATTAATGTTATCTCATATATATATATATATATATATATATATATATATATATATATATATATATATATATATATATATATATATATATATATATATATATATATATATATATATATATATATATATATATATATATATATATATATATATATATATATATATATATATATATATATATATATATATATAAAGAAAGCAAATTATGTAAACTCTTGACATCTGCTACACACATGGACCCCTGAGGTGCTCAGGTAGACCTAACGCAGGCCGCCCAAAAAATGCATTGCATCACACATGAGAAAAGTTCATCTGCGTACGTGATATGAGTGCAATGCCTCTATTACTTTGTTATTTCGCATAAATCCCACGCACTTGTATGTATTTCCAAGAACACCAAACATGACATGGTATCAGTTCAGCATATTCTGCGGTAGACGTGTAAAAAAGAAGTGAATGAACAAATAAATAAATACTTCTAAAATACTCATGACCTTCTCCATCCGCCTACACTCACTCAAAGGGTTAGCACCTCAGGCCAGAGGCACAGCAACCCTTACCGTAACCGAGTTCTTGCAGGCGTGAAGGTGTTGGAGGATCTCGGTTATGATTTGGCCTTGAGCTGACGAGTCCTCCTTCCTCATGGCGCGGTCAATCAGTTTGGTCATGCCCTTGTAGAAATCGGTACAGAACTGCTGTAGATACTCCCCATGCGTCTCTTTGGCCAGGCCCTCACGCCCTATCCACTCCACCGTGTATCTGAAGGTGGAGTAGGTTGGAGGAGAATGAGGAGGGCAGAATTTAAAAAAAAAAAAAAATCTCCAGGAAAGCATTATTTTCTTTTGACGACAATCAAGTGCATTTAAAATCAATGGCATATGAAAGTACATACGGAAATCAGACACACATTACTGCAAAATGATTTTGAATGTCACAGTAAACGATTTAAAAGGATTATAATGCACGCCGTCTTGAAACAGCTCTGACCACCATCATAACTAGTTGTTTCATATAGGCAAGATTCCGTATGTCGTGCCAGGATTCATGGAGGTCAAGATAATAAGAAATCTAAATCGCTACAAGTCATACTAATTAACCAGGCTTGGTGAAGAAACTGTTTGCGTGCAAAAGCGGCGGTACAAGGCATTTTTCTATAACATGTTAGCCATTTTTGTTAATTGTTACTTGTTTTGGTGGCAAAATTATATTGCGACAATTATAGACAATGCATTTGAAAGAACAGTATCAATGATATTACTAATAAATCATGGTGTTATTTAATTATTTTATTTTTTTTATGGTAAAAAACAAATGAGAGCGTGTTCGAGCACTCATCTGAGAAACCATATTAGTAGCAAAACCGTTATCCATTTCTTCTCCAAAAGCTACAGTCCTGCTGCTTTCTAATCATTTTCAATAGAAAAGTACAAAATAAGAAGCAAAAACGGGTGATACTTGTTACTGAAAAATGTCTTCTGTGCAGCCACCTTAATCTTTTACTCTAGCAAGATAGTATTAAACTCACCGAGATATACAGTCCGCTTTACGAAGAGCTCAGCCAGACACAGGCTGACAGTGACGCAAGAAGAAAGTGCCTTCAACAATCAGGCAAACAACAGTGAAAATCTCTCACCTGTGATAATTAGTACTTTCAATCCTTGCAGGTAATCTCACGTCCCTGAGATCGGAGAGCAGTTTCATGGCCTCCCCGTCGATCTGTCTGTTAACAATATCGATGAAGTTCGCAGCTCGACGAAGGTTCTGCAGATTGATGTTGTTTATGTAGCGGACGAGGGCAAGGGAGTGATTCTTAGTGTTTTTTACCGCGAGGATGCCCTTGATGACCTCACGCTCTGTGACTGTAATAGAGGAAGGGAAGAGGGCGTTGTAGAGAGAGAGAGAGAGAGAGAGAGATAGGAGAGAGAGAGAGAGAGAGAGAGAGAGAGAGAGAGAGAGAGAGAGAGAGAGAGAGAGAGAGAGAGAGAGAGAGAGAGAGAGAGAGAGAAAAAAATCACTGCTCATTTATAATCAGTTCTGTCGAGTCCTCCTGACAAGGCGCCTCACGGCATCCTCTCTGTCTGAAAACTCGGCAGGATCGATCGACTAGTTCCACTCATGAGTTTTGTGGATGTTCCCTTAGTCTCGTCTATTATTCTTTTTACACATGTGATCCTGTGAGCAGAATCGACTTCCGGAAAGACAGAATACATAAAGTGCAGTCTTCTGGCATCGAGCCAAAGCGTCTTGACATCACCTTCAGCTCATTCTACATTAATTTTTGCAACATTCATGGCCTTAAATCTAATCTTAAATTTTTGGAACATTATCTCTCCTCTACTAAACCTCGTCTCTCTTTTATCACTAAAGCACAGGTGTTCGAGCCCACGGACAGCAACCTATCACTTTCTCAATCTTCACTTTCAATCCATAGCTGGATGTTGCGTCTATGTGCACGCCTTAATTTATTCTCATACCCACGCTCTTGAGTCTTCCAAATTTTACACCATCTAGCTTCGACTTCTACACTACAACGATAAAAATAAATAAATTAATTAATTAAGTAATTAAAAAAAAATCCTTTTGACTATTTAACTTCCCAAGTGGAGCACATCCTGACTGGCTTCCCTTTCTGGTTTTTATCTTCCTCATCCTAGTGAAATAGCCTTTAGTTCTATTTTTCATGAACTAAAGAAGTTATAGCAG
>NC_087192.1:9020000-9040000 GCF_035594125.1 Scylla paramamosain
AGATAGGCAGGAAATTAAACCAACAGGACGGTAGTTTGAGGTATTAGAACGGTCACCCTTTTTAGGAACACGTTGAATGTAGGCAAACTTCCAGCAAAAAGGGAAGGTAGATGTTGACAGACAGAGCTGAAAGAGTTTGACTAGGCAAGGTGCAAGCACGGAGGCACAGTTTCGGAGAACAATAGGAGGGACCCCATCAGGTCCATAAGCCTTCCGAGGGTTTAGGCCAGCGAGGGCATGGAAAACATCATTGCGAAGAATTTTAATAGGTGGCATGAAGTAGTCAGAGGGTGGGGGAAAGGGAGGAACAAGCCCAGAATCGTCCAAGGAAGAGTCTTTAGCAAAGGTTTGAGCGAAGAGTTCAGCTTTAGAAATAGATGTGATAGCAGTGGTGCCATCTGGTTGAAATAGAGGAGGGAAAGAAGAAGAAGCAAAGTTATTGGAGACATTTTTGGCTAGATGCCCAGAAGTCACGATGGGAGTTAGTTCTTGAAAGGTTTTGACACTTTCTGTTAATGAAGGAGTTTTTGGCTAGTTGGAGAACAGACTTGGCATGGTTCCGGGAAGAAATATAAAAGTGCATGAGATTCTGGTGATGGAAGGCTTAAGTACCTTTTTGTGGGCCACCTCTCTATCATGTATAGCACGAGAACAAGCTGTGTTAAACCAAGGTTTAGAAGGTTTAGGACGAGAAAAAAGAGTGAAGAAATATACGCCTCCATGCCAGACACTATCACCTCTGTTATGCGCTCAGCACACAAAGACGGGTCTCTGACACGGAAGCAGTAGTCATTCCAAGGAAAATCAGCAAAATACCTTCTCAGGTCCCCCCAACTGGCAGAGGCAAAACGCCAGAGGCACCTTCGCTTAGGGGGATCCTGAGGAGGGACTGGAGCGATAGGACAAGATACAGATATGAGATTATGATCGGAGGAGCCCAATGGAGAAGAAAGGGTGACAGCATAAGCAGAAGGATTAGAGGTCAGGAAAAGGTCACGAATGTTGGGCGTATCTCCAAGACGGTCAGGAATACGAGTAGGGTGTTTGCACCAATTGCTCTAGGTCGTGGAGGATAGCAAAGTTGAAGGCTAGTTTTACCAGGATGGTCAGTGAAGGGAGAGGAAAGCCAAAGCTGATGGTGAAACATTGAAGTCTCCAAGAATGGAGATCTCTGCAAAATGGAAGAGGGTCAGATTGTGCTCCACTTTGGAAGTTAAGTAGTCAAAGAATTTCTTATAGTCAGAGGAGTTAGGTGAGAGGTATACAGCACAGATAAATTTAGTTTGAGAGTGACTCTGTAGTTATAGCCAGATGGTGGAAAACTCGGAAGATTCAAGAGCGTGGGCACGAGAGCAAGTTTAAGTCATTGCGTACATACTCGTAAACGCAACATCCAGCTTTGGATCGGAAAATGAGGATAGAGAAAGTAGGGAGGGAACAGGAAAGGGACTACTGTCAGTTGCCTCAGACACCTGAGTTTCAGTGAGGAAAAGAAGATGAGGTTTAGAAGAGGAGAGGTGGTGTTCTCTAACAGATTGAAAATTAGATCTTAGAACGCGAATGTTGCAGAAGTTAATGAAGAAAAAGTTGAGGGGGGTGTCAAGACACTTAGGGTCGTCGATAGAAAGGCAGTCCGACCTGGGGACATTTATGGTCCCCCTCCCCAGATGGGGACTCCGAGGCTGGTGTAGGAGTCGCCATGATGATTTTAAAATTTTTGAATGAAGGGTGTGTGTGTGTTATTAGGTGCTTGTAGTTTTTGTGTGGAGGAAGGGAGTTGTCTTTAGAGGGCAGGTCTGTGACTGCCCCCTTGTGTTGTGGGACACAAAGGGAAACGTTCAGTGAGGTCACAGCTGGGTTTAATGATAAGTTCACAGCACCCCCTGAACAGTGCTTTAGACCTCACTGGGAGTAATTATTGTTTCGGCAGGTGTCTACTGCCTCCTCCTACTGTAGTAGTAGTAGTAGTAGTAGTAGTAGTAGTAGTAGTAGTAGTAGTAGTAGTAGTAGTAGTAGTAGTAGTAGTAGTTGTAGTAGAGTAGTAGTAGTAGTAGTTGTTGTTGTTGTTGTTGTTGTTGTTAAGTAGCAGTAGTAGTTGTTGTTGTTTAAAAGTGGTAGTAGTAGTAGTTATTGTTGTTGTTATTGTTTAGTAGTAGTAGTAGTTAGTAGTTGTTGTTGTTGTTGTTTTAAGTAGTAGTTGTTGTTTTTAGTAGTAGTAGTAGTAGTAGTAGTAGTAGTAATATTGGTATAAGTATCAATTTGAGTTTTCCCCATTATCGTTTATCATTATCTTGTATCACTATTTTGTAACATGCGGATATTACGCTGAGAAAGCTGCTGCTGTCTTTGACACATCAAGCTGAATTTTTTCGTGAGGAAATTAACACTAATATCCTTCCATTATGTTGGCCACTACAGTGTTTAGGGAGGCGGAGTGTGCCATGTGGACCTTAGGCTTGCGATGGTGACCTGATCAAGCAATTCCGTGCCTATTGGTTGGAGACGTCCTGACGCCCTTCACTTTCGCGCTTCTTTTTTTCCCCTCTTTCCTCCCCTCCTATTTCTTCTTCCTTCAACCCCGTTTCTCTCCTCTTCCTCTTCTTTTATTTCCTTCCTATATCTTTCCCATTGATTTCCTTTCTTCTTTCCTTCTCTCTTTTCCTTCATTTTCTTCCTTCACGTTAATCCCCTTCTGTTCCTTCCCTTCCCCTCTCCCTTCCTTCCTTCCTTCCTACCTTCCTTCCTTCATTCCTTCTTTCCTTCCTCCTTTCTTTCCATGACTGAACATTACACATAATCGTGACCATATGCTTCTGGGAACCCACTGGAGTGCCGTTCTGCAACTCGCCTTCTCTAGTTTGGTATCTCTCCCCTTTTCCCCCTCCCCCTCCAAAAAAAAAAAAAAAATGAAGTGAGAAAAAGGTAACACAAAGCATTCGAGGGGCAGGAGATCAGTAAGGTCACTTTCCTGCATCGAAGCTTAACGAGTCTTTCCTTGTCACTTCTCAGGGTATCTGGATATTTCAATTTCCTAACCTACATTATCTTTCTTTTCTTCCTTCTTATTCTTTTTCTCTCCCCTTCCCTCCTCCTCCTTCCTTCGCCACCACGTGCTTTTTTCATGAAAGTTGCATCTTCTTCCTCTTCCTTTCCTTTTCCTCCTCCTCCTCCTCCCCCAACGGAGTTAGAGTTGTGACACACCACGAGCCAAGTTTTCCTATGCGCATTGCTCTCTCTCTCTCTCTCTCTCTCTCTCTCTCTCTCTCTCTCTCTCTCTCTCTCTCTCTCTCTCTCTCTCTCTCTCTCTCTCTCTCTCTCTCTCTCTCTCTTTCTCAGTGTTGCTCTCACATGGAAGAGAAACACAAGAATTCGCAACTCGTACTTTGAAGGAGGATAGAGAGAGAGAGAGAGAGAGAGAGAGAGAGAGAGAGAGAGAGAGAGAGAGAGGAGAGAGAGAGAGAGAGAGAGAGAGAGAGAGAGAGAGGAATGCTCAGATCTCCGAGGATAAAAATAACAAAAGAGAGAACGCGTTTAAGAATAATGAGAACTTGGAAGCGGAAAATGAGAAATATGTAAACGAAAATAACAAAGACATGGCAGCTTCGGTGTTTCTCTAGATATGAATGCGTGCCTCTTCGCAGTAGTATTAAGCAGTATTAAGTAGTATTAAGTAGTATTGTCCCATAGACAAAATCCAAAACTCGCCGCGTCGCCGTTCACTCTTTTGACTCTGAGGCGAACACACTTCTGATTCCTCCGTGACGCGCCAAGAACGGACAAGATTCACTCCTGGCTCGCTCAGAGATGGAGCAGAAATACTTGAGGCACCAAAGACGGGCCGTAAGTGAACCTTGCCTTCATGGAAACAACACCTTGCCATGATCGAAGAGCGTGGAAACATGCCTGGACACTCAGAACTATTTACTGGCAAGACACCACGACTGTCACGACACCACTGCTTACATATAAGTCAATGCGTGTGAAGAGGGTGTAATCCATCACCGTTGTATAATAAACACCACCTCTACTATCACCACCACCACCACCACCACCACCACTACTACTACTAACTACTACTACTACTACTTCTGTTCCTGTTGCTACTGCTGCTATTGCTACTGCTGCTGCTGCTGCTGCTACCGCCTCCACCGCTATTACGACCACCAATGTCACTACGACTGTCACCACCACAGTTGTTTAATACTCATCACTACTACTGGCACCATTACCACCACCTACTAATGACGCTACCATCATCACTACCGATACCATCACCACCAAGACCACCACTACTAATGAATGCCACTACCATCATTATTTCTACTGCCACCATCACTACTAATGCCGCCACCACCACTACTAATGCCACCATCACCACCACCATCACCACCACAACTATCACCATCACCACCACTACTAATGTCACTACCACCATCACTACTACAACTGCCACCATCACTATCACCACCAACACTGCTGCCGCCGCCATCACCCACCACATCCACCACTACTACCACCACCAGCTCTACAGTTAATTAAGCGGGTCAGGTTTCCCTCAGTCACTCTGCTTTGCAACATATTCACTTCATGTCATACTCATATTTCTTCCTTCCCCTTCCGCTCCCCTCTCATTCTTTCCCTAACCCCGTCCCCTCTCTTGTACCACCCCTTCTTCTGTCCATAACATGCAACATCACCACCACAGCCAACAACAACAACAACAACAACAACAACAACAACAACAACAACAACAACAACAACAACAACAACAACGACAACGACAAACATATTAATCCTGGGAATTACGTAAAAGTGACATACTTTCATATTTACATTTTCTACTCTGTTCCTTCGCTTTCGCTCTCCTCTCGCAAAATGATTTTAAAAGTCCATGACAATTCTTTTTTTTTTTTTTTTTTTTTACATCAAATCTTTTTTCTTTTTTCATCCAAAGAAATAGCAATGCTGTAAGTTCTGCACGCTAGTAGCTTGACGTGTGTATGTGTGTGTGTGTGTGTGTGTGTGTGTGTGTGTGTGTGTGTGTGTGTGTGTGTGTGTGTGTGTGTGTGTGTGTGTGTGTGTGTGTGTGTGTGTGTGTGTGTGTGTGTGTGTGTGTGTGTGCAAAAAGTAATTTTGTAAAGTTCTATAGATTCCACTACAAAAATTTCACCCAAAATAATTCCTCTCATAAAATATTTCAACAAACTTATCACAATAATATCAATGACCACAGGAGCGGTATATATATATATATATATATATATATATATATATATATATATATATATATATATATATATATATATATATATATATATATATATATATATATATATATATATATATATATATATATATATATATATATATATATATATATTTTTTTTTTTTTTTTTTTTTTTTTTTTTTAAGGGAGAGGGATAAACGCAAAACATGGATGAAATCTTCTTGTGGAAAATATACCGTATCCGGAAGAGAAACCTTAAGACATGCGTGGTGGTTCCATATTACACTATGATGGAAATTTTGATGCAACTGCACAGATGAAGGTGGCTGTCATGAAAAAAAAAAAAAAAGGGACTAGATAAAGAGGAGAAGCCAAGAATGCCAAACAAATTTATACATTATAAAAGCGCTGTTGCGAGGTCCATTTCTTTATCATGGACCCATTACTGTTTTTCTTGCGCTCAGGACACCTAAGTTAACATACACATGACCATTACACACGCACCCATATTAAGGAAATAATGAGATAACACATTTAGCAAAGCTCTTCAAGTAGTTTTAGAATTTACTCTGGAGATGATGAGAGAGAGAGAGAGAGAGAGAGAGAGAGAGAGAGAGAGAGAGAGAGAGAGAGAGAGAGAGAGAGAGAGAGAGAGAGAGAGAGAATTAGTCTATATGAAAACTAATGGAAAATGCGAAAAAAATAGAAAAATAGAAGGCAGAAAATAGGAAAAGAAAAGGGATGAGCAAGGTAAGAGGTGGTGCAAAGATGAAAACACGATGTTCGATGAAATTACACATGAATACTGTCACTACCTTTTATAGTCCTTCCTTACCATCGTGTCTCTCTCTCTCTCTCTCTCTCTCTCTCTCTCTCTCTCTCTCTCTCTCTCTCTCTCTCTCTCTCTCTCGCTGGCCCTGCCCCCTCCCTCCGGTGCCTCAGGACCAGGATCCGAGCAGTCTCCCTACTCTCTACGGCCGACAGGACTGCCAACCAGAGGGCCGGCCAGCGTTACTATTCAGCACTATGATGCCTTTCGTCACCATCGCTTCAAGTATCGCCGTCGGGGGCTATGGGTGGAGGAGGCATAATGTGGTGTCGGCGCGGCTGCGGCTTGGCTACCGCCCTCTGTGGCAGGTGGCTGGCTGGCTTGGAAGACGAGCCTCACTACACCTCCTGTCCCCTGTGCCACTCTCCCAACTCGAATCACTTGCGCCACTACTGCCTGGACTGTCCTGCTGTGGGAGACCTGCTCCCGCGCGAACAGCCTCTCCTCGCCGTGTGCCAACACCTGCTGCAAGGCGACCATCTAGACCTCATGTTAGCCCAACACCCACAGTTTGGCGGCTGTTAGCAATCAGTGTCTTTCATTTTACCACCCCTCAAATATTTCTGTCATCCTTTGCCTTTAGCATTCCTAGTTTTTCACTGTTGTACTAATCTTTTATTTTGTTGTTTATTTTTTATTAATTCTTATTTTATTCTGTTATGTTTATTTATTTCTTGTTTTCTTTATTTCTTTATTTATTTCTTTGTTTAATTTCCTTATTTATCATATTTATTTTTTTATATAATTTTCTTTCTTTCTTTATTGATTTTCCATATTGTTGTTGTTATTATTATCATTATTATTATTATTATTATTATTATTATTATTATTATTATTATTATTATTATTATCATTATCTTTTATTTATTTTTTTACTTATTTATTTATTTTCTGTTGTTACTGTTCTAACTACTCTTGTGTTGGTTATTGTTATTGTTCTTGTTATTGTTATTATTGTTCTTATTGTTCTACTCCTATTGTTCTTCTGTAAACTTCTGTTTTTGATCGTATGTATAGTCTGACGCCTGCCTTGTGCGCAATAAATTTATCAAACAACTCTCTCTCTCTCTCTCTCTCTCTCTCTCTCTCTCTCTCTCTCTCTCTCTCTCTCTCTCTCTCTCTTACCGGACATGAAATAGTTGTGCATGGCCTCCTTGTCCATCTTGTGTGTATTGTAGCATGCTTGTGCCGCCTTCCTCAGGAGCTTCTGCATTTTGACCAGCGTATCCCACCACGTCGCTTGGTCCTGAGCTTGCAACTTCGGCACACGCTGTCAATCAGAAAGGGAGGGATGAGAAAATACATACTCGTTTATAAAAAAAAATACTAGTATTCATCCTTGGACTAATCATTACACTACCTTTCGTGTGTGTGTGTGTGTGTGTGTGTGTGTGTGTGTGTGTGTGTTTGAGAGAGAGAGAGAGAGAGAGAGAGAGAGAGAGAGAGAGAGAGAGAGAGAGAGAGAGAGAGAGAGAGAGAGAGAGAGAGAGAGAGAGAGAGAGAGAGGAGAGAGAGAGGAGAGAGAGAGGAGAGAGGCAGGCACGTATAGACAAACCTTGTTGTTAAAGTTGACGAGAATAGAAGAAATGGGCTGTAAAATATAGACGAAAGGGACAGCATTGGAGTCTTTCTTGTACCAGGTGTCCGATGAGGATAGTGTCCACGCCCATGTTGATGCGAGCCTCCCGCAGCATGAGCAACTCCGACCCCAAGATCACTGACGGGATGGGTCTGTAACCATACTTCTGCCCTCCGAAAAACTGCAAAAGGAAAGGAACAAGGCAAAGAAATGAGAACTGTTCTCAAGATATACAGGTGTAGATTTAACTAAAATCTATTATATATATATATATATATATATATATATATATATATATATATATATATATATATATATATATATATATATATATATATATATATATATATATATATATATATATATAATATATATATATATATATATATATATATATATATATATATATATATATATAATATATATATATATATATATATATATATATATATATATATATATATAATATATATATATATATATATATATATATATATATATATATATATATATATATATATATATATATATATATATATATATATATATATATATATATATATATCCTCCACTTAATCCTGATCAGCATCCTCCTTCTCTTTCTCCTCCTACCCCGACAAACCCAAGACAAATCGCACCATTATCACACCAAAGAAGCAGAGAGAGAGAGAGAGAGAGAGAGAGAGAGAGAGAGAGAGAGAGAGAGTTAATAAAATGCATGGTCCAGTTGAGATGAAGCCATTCACTCCTTGACAAACTCACCACAAAGTTGGGGCCCATGGACAGTCTTTGGCAGTTGTCAATCTCCCTCATGCAAAGTTCAGTTGTCATGTGGTCGTCCGTTGCCTCGTCCCTCACGCCCCATCTCATGTCCACCACCTGTGTCCAGTAGGAGTACGATGAAAAAAAAAAGGAAAGAACTGTCTTCCCTTGTCAAAGACGCTGCACACAGTGTTCAGTGGCTGCTTCACGGATGGAGTTCTGCTGATTTGATTTGATTTTATTTTTTTCGGAATTCTGGGTTTTATTTCCATGTGCATTACATTACTTATTATTTTTTTTTCCATGTGCACCATATGTGTGTGTGTGTGTGTGTAAATTCAATCTATTTTCTTAGGGCATCATTGTTCCATTAACAGAATCTTCATATGGATACATTCGTAACACTGTATGGTACTCATCTCAATATCGTTTCATGTGGATGTGTGAGAAGTCTTTTTCGTTGTCTATCTTGTTTTACTACAAATGGTTTACTTGTAAAAATAAATAAATAAAATGAAATAAAACAATAATAATAATAATAATAACAATGATGATAATAATAATAATAATAATAATAATAATAATAATAATAATAATAATAATAATATTATTATTATTATTATTATTATTATTATTATTATTATTATTATTATTATTATTATTATCAAATAAATAAATAAATAAAGTTAATTAACTGATATTTCTGACCATCTTGGAGATACACTCAACATTCTTGACCTTTTCTTAACCCCTAATCCTTCTGCTTATGCTGTTATCCTATCTTCTCCGGTTGAGCTCATCCGATCACAATCTCGTATCTGTATCTTGTCTTATCGCTTCAATCCCTCCTCAAGATCCCCCAAAGCGGAGATGCCTCTGCCGTTTTGCCTCTACTAAATGGAGGGAAATAAAGAGGTATTATGCTGATTTACTGCTTCAGTGTCAGAGACCCGTCTCTGTGGGCTGAACGTATAACAGAGGTGATAGTGTCTGGCATGGCTTTCTCTGGACCTAAATCTTCCAAACATTGATTTAACACAGCCCGTTCTCGTGCTATATATGATGGAGATGTGGCCCACAAAAGGTACTTGAGCCTTCCATCACCAGAATCTCATGCACGTTATATTTCTGCCTGGAACCATGCCAAGTCTGTCCTCCAAATAGCCAAAAATTCCTTCATTAAGAGAAAGTGTCAAAATCTTTCAAGATCTAACTCCCCTCGTGACTTCTGGCCAAAAACGTCTTCAGTAAGTTTGCTTCTTCATTTTTCCCTCCTTTATTTATACCTGATGGCACCTTTGCCATCTCAAGTATTTCTAAAGGTGAACTCTTCGCACAAACCTTTGCTAAAAACTCCACCTTGGATGATTCAGGGCTTGTTTCCCCTGTCCTCCACCCTCTGACTACTATACCTATTAGAAGCCTTCACAATTGTTTTCCGTGCAATCGCTGGCCTAAACCCTCGGAAGACTTATTGATTGCATGGGGTCTATCCTATTGTTCTCCGAAATTGTGCCTCCATGGTTGCACTTTGCACCTTGTCTATCAACATTGCTGGAAGTTTGCCTGCATACAGCCTGTTCCTATAAAAGTGCGACCGTTCTAATCCCTCTAACTACCGTCCTATTGCTTTAACTTCCTTCCTATCTAAAGTTTTTTAATCTATCCTGAACAGAAAGATTCCTAAACATATATCACTTCACAACCTTCAATCTGACCGCCAGCATGGGTTCCGTCAAGGCTGCTCTACTGGTTATCTTCTGGCTTTCTTTACTAAGTCTTGGTCATCCTTTTTCAGAGATTTTGGTGAAACATTTGCTATTGCCTTAAACATATCAAAAGCTTTTGATAGAGTCTTTGATTTCCAGACTACCCTCCTATGGCTTCTATTCTTCTCTCTATAACCTCATCTCAAGTTTATTTTATAACCATTCTATTGCTGCTGTGGTAGACGGTCCTGTTCTTCTCCTAAATCTATTAACAATGATGTTCCTCAGGGTTCTCTGCTGTCACCCACTCCCTTCATCAATGATCTTCTAAACCAAACCTTTTGTCCTATCGATTTTACGCTGATGATACCACCCTGCACTTTTCCGTCTTTTCGTAGGCGTCCAACCCTTCAGGAAGTAAACATTTTACGCAGGGAAGCCACAGAACGCCTGAATTCGGATCTCTCTAAAATTTCTTAATGGGGGAATGTCTCAAAACTCAATTCCTCCATCTATCAACTCAACACAACCTTCCAGACAACTATCCCCTCTTCTTCAGTGACACTCAACTGTCCCCCTCTTCTACACTGCACATCCTCGGTCTGTCCTTTACTTATAATCTAAACTGAAAACTTCACATCTCATCTCTAGCTAAAACAACTTCTATGAAGTTAGGCGTTCTGAGTCGTCTCGGCCAGGGGCCTTATCCGTCCATGTATGAAGGGGTATAGGGGGATTCCACTCATACCGCTCTTTTAGAGAGGGTGGAATCAAGAGCTTTTCGTCTTATCTACTCCTTTCCTCTAGCTGACTGTCTTCAGCCTCTTTCTCATCGCCGTAATTTTCCATCTCTTGCTATCTTCTACCGCTATTTTCATGCCAACTGCTTCTGATTTTGCTAACCGCACGCCTCCCATCCTCCCGCGGCCTCTCTGCACAAGGCTTTCTTCTATCTTTGATCCCTATTCAGTCTACCTCTTTAATGCAAGAGTTAACCAATATTTTCGATCATTCATTCCTTTCTCTGGTACACTCTGGAACTCCCTGCCTGCTTCTGCATTTCCACTTCCCATAACTTCAATTCTTTCAAGAGGGAGGTTTCAGGACACTTATCCTATAATTTTTTACTTCTGCTTTCGACTCTGTTCGGGAACTGGTGTAGTTTCACTCGAGGTCTATCCAGAACTCGAGATCAATGCATGTGTGAACAGCATGCCAGATATACAGTTCGATGCCTCATTTGCGCTCTGCTGTCATGGAGTGAACATTTCTCTGCTGCTTTGAAGATGAATTCGGTAGATGGTATATTCGGCTCATGGTTTCTTGGGACGGTTTGAATATTCATATACATTATTTTCGTGTCTAATGCTATTTTCTTACATTTTACGTGATTTTTGTTTCCTCAATAAAGTCTTCTTCTGGTTTCCAGTGAACCACACTCGATAAATGACGAATTCGTTTGTAAACACTATCACCTCTGCACTTTTGCCATGTTTAGTGTTTACAAGCGAATTCGTCCCTCACCAAGTGTGGTCCACTGGAAACCTAAAGAAAACTTAATTGAGGCAACGAGGATCACATAAAATATAAGAACAATAGCATTAGACACGAAAATAATGTATCTGAGTATTCAGATCGTCCCAAGAAACCGTGAGCCGAATATACCATCTACCCCATTCATCCTCACAGCAGCAGGGAGATGCTCACTCCGTGACGGCAGGGCACAAATGAGGCATCGAACCGTATATCTAGCATGCTATTCATGCATGCACTCATTCTGAGTTGTGCAAAGACCTCAAGTTAACCTACACTGGCACCTCAGTGCGCTCCCTTTTTTTTTTTTTCAATTTTGTTGCCCTTGGCCAGTGTTCTTCCTACATAAAAAAAAAGGAAGTTAATTAATAACTAAAAAAAATAAACACTTATTCCAGATCAAAAGGTCTCCTGAAATGTTAATTGCTTTACGTGAATATATATATATATATATATATATATATATATATATATATATATATATATATATATATATATATATATATATATATATATATATATATATATATATATATATATATATATATATATATATATATATATATATATATATATATATATATATATATATATATATATATTCTCTCTCTCTCTCTCTCTCTCTCTCTCTCTCTCTCTCTCTCTCTCTCTCTCTCTCTCTCTCTCTCTCACCTGAAATTCTAGACCATGTTTCTCCCTGCAAAACTCCTTCAGCCGGGGGTACACCTCTGCCATCAGGGTGTTCCTCTCCATCAGCATGTCTGTGGGCAAAAAGACAACAGTGTGTGTGTGTGTGTGTGTGTGTGTGTGTGTGTGTGTGTGTGTGTGTGTGTGTGTGTGTGTGTGTGTGTGTGTGTGTGTGTGTGTGTGCGTGTGTGTGTGTGTGTGTGTGTGTGTGTGTGTATGTGTGTGTGTGTGTGTGTGTGTTTGTGTGTGTGTGTCTTGGGTGAGGGAATGAGAAACGGTTTTCTTCATCCCGGCATTTGTCTGTGTGCCCTCGGCAGTATAAAGTGTGGGCGATCTAACCCCAGACGGGCGCTTCCAAGGATGAGAGACAGATAAGGATAGTTCAGTGAAACGTCATCAACTCAGCCATGATGTCACGCACTCAATGACGTCAAGATGGTGACGCAGGCTGGAAACCTTCGCCAGCAATAAACTCGTTCAAATCCCCATTCTTGTTTTTTTATTGTAAGATTCACATATTATACGAAGTGTTATGTTCCCTTAAAGAGTTCACAGTTGTACTGTACATGTAGTTTTAATTTGATGCGGTATTAATATTAGATAAGAATACATAATATTGTACAACCAGAGAGGCTAGTAAACGCTGGCTCTAGATCTTTGTCATTTTTTATATAGTCACAAACCTAGAAACATTAGATAATTTAATGAATTTCTTAGAGAAGCTTCAACATTCTCCCTAGGACGCATTACATGGATTTCACGTCTCACCCATCCTTTGCCTCACACCTTACATAAGTCTACCTAACTTTTTCTTCTCACGTCATTATACTTTTTCCGTACTTTTTTTTTAGTTCCAAATAACTATCCTTAACTTAAGACTTAGCGTTAGTCCTCATTAATAATTATAATAACAATTTAAACACAGATGTGAGCTGTATTTCTGTGAAAAAGAACAACTCTTTCAGGTTGACAGGAATATACTGTAGCCCTGTATATTCAGTATTGTACTGTGCAGGCATTTTGCTTTGTGGAGAAATTATTTCCCAAGGTTTTTAATTTCTCTGTTCACACGACTGTTTTTATTTTGTCAGCATGAAATGTATTGATGTGGGAGTGGTGGCGAGGGTAGTGTAGCAGTAGGTGTTCTGGAGTGTCCGCCTGTGTGATGGCAATGAGGCCGCCCGGGGTCTCCAGTACTTGTTCTTGTTGGGGATTTGATGGTGCCGTGCAGGCTGTGGCGCTACAACCTCTAGTGCCCAAAAGGTGCTGGCAGCAGGTAAGTGAATTTGTTAGATTCTGGTGAGTTGTCTAGTCTTGTTTTTTTTATTTATTTTTTTTTATGTAGGAAGGACACTGGCCAAGGTCAACAAAAAAACAATAAAAAAAATGCTCACTGAAATGCCAGTCCCATAAAAGGGTCAAAGCAGTAGTCAAAAATTGTTGAATAAGTGTCTTGAAACCTCCCTCTTGAAGGAATTCAAGTCATAGGAAGGTGGAAATACAGAAACAGGCAGGGAGTTCCAGAGTTTACCAGAGAAAGGGATGAATGATTGAGAATACTGGTTAACTCTTGCATTAGAGAGGTGGACAGAATAGGGATGAAAGAAAGAAAAAAGTCTTGTGCAGCGAGGCCGCGGGAGGAGGGGAGGCATGCAGTTAGCAAGATCAGAAGATCAGTTAGCATGAAAATAGCAGTAGAAGATAGCTAGAGATGCAACTTGGTGGCGGTGAGAGAGAGGCTGAAGACAGTCAGTTAGACGAGAGGACTTGATCGAGACGAAAAGCTTTTGATTCCACCCTGTCTAGAAGAGCAGTATGAGTGGAACCCCCAGACATGTGAAGCATACCCCATAAATGGACGGATAAGGCCTTTGTACAGAATTAGCAGCTGGGGGTGAGAAAAACTGGCGGAGACGTCTCAGAACACCTAACTTCATAGAAGCTGTTTTAGCTAGAGATGAGATGTGAAGTTTCCAGTTCAGATTATAAGTAAAGGACAGACCGAGCATGTTCAATGTAGGAGAGGGGGACAGTTGAGTGTCATTGAAGAAGAGGGGATAGTTGTCTGGAAGGTTATGTCGAGTTGATAGATGGAGGAACTGAGTTTTTGAGGCATTGAACAATACCAAGTTTGCTCTGCCCCAATCAGAAATTTTAGAAAGATCAGAAGTCAAGCGTTCTGCGGCTTCCCTGCGTGAAAAGTTTACCTCCTGAAGGGTTGGACGTCTATGAAAAGACGTGGAAACGTGCAGGGTGGTATCATCAGCATAGGAGTGGATAGGACAAGAAGTCTGGTTTAGAAGGCCATTAATGAATAATAAGAAGAGAGTGGGTAACAGGATAGAACCCTGAGGAACACCACTGTTAATAAATTTAGGAGAAGAGCAGTGACCGTCTACCACAGCAGCAATAGAACAGTCAGAAAGGAAACTTGAGATGAAGTTACAGAGAGAAGGATAGAAGCTGTAGGAGGGTAGTTTGGAAATCAAAGATTTGTACCAGACTCTATCAAAAGCTTTTGATATGTCCAAGGCAACAGCAAAAGTTTCACCAAAATCTCTAAAAGAGAATGACCAAGACTCAGTAAGGAAAGCCAGAAGATCACCAGTAGAGCGGCCTTGACGGAACCCATACTGGCGATCAGATAGAAGGTTGTGAAGTGATATATGCTTAAGAATCTTCCTGTTGAGGATAGACTGAAAAACTTTAGATAGGCAGGAAATTAAAGCAATAGGATGGTAGTTTGAGGGATAAGAACGGTCACCCATTTTAGGAACAGGTTGAATGTAGGCAAACTTCCAGCAAGAAGGAAAGATAGATGTTGACAGACAGAGCTGAAAGAGTTTGACTAGGCAAGGTGCAAGCACGGAGGCACAGTTTCGGAGAACAATAGGAGGGACCCCATCAGGTCCATAAGCCTTCCGAGGGTTTAGGCCAGCGAAGGCATGGAAAACATCATTGCGAAGAATTTCAATAGGTAGCATGAAGTAGTCAGAGGGTGGAGGAGAAGGAGGAACAAGCCCAGAAATGTCCAAGATAGAGTCTTTAGCAAAGGTCTGAGCGAAGAGTTCAGCTTTAGAAATAGATGTGATAGCAGTGGTGCTACCTGGTTGAAAGAGAGGAGGGAAAGAAGAAGAAGCAAAGTTATTGGAGATATTTTTGGCTAGATGCCAAAAGTCACGAGGGGAGTTAGATCTTGAAAGGTTTTGACACTTTCTGTTAATGAAGCAGTTTTCGGCTAGTTGGAGAACAGACTTGGCATGGTTCCAGGCAGAAATATAAAGTGCATGAGATTCTGGTGATGGAAGGCTTAAGTACCTTTTGTGGGCCACCTCTCTATCATGTATAGCACAAGAACAAGCTGTGTTAAACCAAGGTTTAGAAGGTTTAGGACGAGAAAAAGAGTGAGGAATGTACGCCTCCATGCCAGACACTATCACCTCTGTTATGCGCTCAGCACACAAAGACGGGTCCCTGACACGGAAGCAGTAGTCATTCCAAGGAAAATCAGCAAAATACCTCCTCAGGTACCCCCAACTAGCAGAGGCAAAACTCCAGAGGCACCTTCGCTTAGGGGGATCCTGAGGAGGGATTGGAGCAATAGGACAAGATACAGATATGAGATTGTGATCGGAGGAGCCCGACGGAGAAGAAAGGGTGACAGCATAAGCAGAAGGATTAGAGGTCAGGAAAAGCTCAAGAATGTTGGGCGTATCTCCAAGACGGTCAGGAATACGAGTAGGGTGTTGTACCAATTGCTCTATATCGTGGAGGATAGCAAAGTTGTAGGCTAGTTCACCAGGATGGTCTGTGAAGGGAGAGGAAAGCCAAAGCTGGTGGTGAACATTGAAGTCTCCAAGAATGGAGATCTCTGCCAAAGGGAAGAGGGTCAGAATGTGCTCCACTTTGGAAGTTAAGTAGTCAAAGAATTTCTTATAGTCAGAGGAGTTAGGTGAGATGTATACAGCACTGATAAATTTAGTTTGAGAGTGACTCTGTAGTCATAGCCAGATGGTGGAAAACTCGGAAGATTCAAGAGCGTGGGCACGAGAGCAGGTTAAGTCATTGCGCACATAAACGCAGCATCCAGCTTTGAATCGAAAATGACGATAGAGAAAGTAGGAGGGAATAGAAAAGGGGCTACTGTCAGTTGCCTCAGACACCTGTGTTTCAGTGAGGAAAAGAAGATAAGGTTTAGAAGAGGAGAGGTGGTGTTCTACAGATTGAAAATTAGATCTTAGAACGCGAATGTTGCAGAAGTTAATGAAGAAAAAGTTGAGGGGGGTGTCAAGACACTTAGGATCGTCGACAGAAAGTCAGTCCGACCTGGGGACATTTATGGTCCCCTCCCCAGATGGGGACTCGGAGGCTGGTGTAGGAGTCGCCATGATGATTTTAAAATTTTTGAGTGAAGGGTGTGTGTGTTATTAGGTGCTTATAGTTTTGTGTGGAGGAAGAGAGTTGTCTTTAGAGAGCAGGCTGTGACTGCCCCCTTGTGTTGTGAGACACAAAGGGAAACGTTCAGTGAGGTCACAGCTGGGTTTAATGATAAGTTCACAGCACCCCCTGAACCCTGACCTCACTGGGAGTAATTATCGTTTCGGCAGGTGTCTACTGCCTCCTCCTATCTCTTGTGGAAAAAGACTGTGGTGTGCTTGAGTATCTTGAAGGCCAAACCGGCGTGTTCTCTAGTGATGATATTGTTATAAATGTGACGTCACGGATACATGGCGCGATGCATTGTGGGAAAAAAAAGTATTTGGTGAACTATCGTTATGGTCTCTCTTCGTTGGGCGCTTCCAGGTTTTCTTTGCCACTGTTTCTGTGGAGTTGTGTTCTGATGTGTTCTCGATGAAGGAAAAACTGAATGAGGGCTCGCTCTCTGTTATATGGTCTCCGACCGCTTGGCAACTGGTCTGAAGTAATTAATCGGATAAGACCGGTTACAGACCAGTCCCCGAGTGCTCTGCGCAAACATCAGATATAAGAGTGCAACAAAGATCGCTCTTTAATTGGTTGGCGAGCTGACAGACTGGTCAAGAGGGTAGGGTTTCCCAGACTTGTTGACCACGACTTGTATGTAAAATTATTTGGGAGGTTCCAGCAGAAGTCTACAAACACTTGGATACCCTTTAGTTATTTCAATGGTTAATTCTATGCAACTCCTGTTTATTTTCTTTGATTGTTTCGAGCTTTTAGTATTTTTAATATCCTATTGCCAAAAAATTTTTATTTATCTTTTATAATGTCAATAACTCATTATTATTACTGATACCATTTTAACATACAATGTTTTTATTGATTTTATTATATGTTGCGATTCTGTGATGGACCAACATTGTCATTACTCCCTGTCATAATGATAATAATATATCCTGTTGTGGTCAATGTAATAATAATAATAATAATAATAATAATAATAATAATAATAATAATAATAATAATAATAATAATAATAATAATAATAATAATGAATAACAATATTAATAGTAATAATAATAATAATAATAATAATAATAATAATAATAATAATAATAATAATAATAATAATGAATAACAATATTAACAGTAATAACAATAACAATAATAATAATAATAATAATAATAATAATAATAATAATTCAGAATTACCCAGGACCAGTCCCCGAGTGGGGACTGGTCCCAGACTTCTAGCGGACCACTCGTAGACAGGTCAGACCCGGATCACACACCAACTGTTCCGAAATTGCAAACCGTTCACAACTAGTTGGGAGCCACCACCTATAACTTCAGACTGCATCAGACTACTACCCGACCCCCACAAGTCGGCGAGCGGACCTACGAGGGATTCATGGAGTGAAGGCATCAGACTACTCGTAGGTCATCGGGAACCAGTCAGATAACCATGGTGTGACTAGGCCCTTAGGGCAATTAGATACCGAAAAGGAGGAGGAAGAGGAAGAGGAGGCGTAGCTTACCTGTGAATGTGGATGAAGTAAAGATGCGGCACACCTTGGAGCTGACTGGCGGCAGGGTCTCCAGGCTGCCAGAGAAGATCTTATCTACCGTACGGTCGTCCATTACGTCTCTGGGCCGTGGCAACCTCCACCCTACCCACACACGATGAAGGTCACTTCTCATGACAACAAGGGTAACATTACTTGTATTAACTTAAACAAGAGCGATTTAAGAAAAAAAAAAAAAAATCCACTACAAGACAAAGGCAAACCAACAATAGTCTACTTATGTTTGTCGGCTGTCCGTGTTTTCTAAACCATCTCCAAAAAATCTTCTGTATCATCTTCCTTCTCTCTGTCTAGTTCTATGTCTACTCTGCCTTATGTTACCATTCTTACTTAGGCCTAAATATCGTTGAAAACATCCTTTCAGCCTGAACTACACTGCTGACAGTTTTTGTAGTTGCCATTACTGCATCAAAAATTAGGGCTGCTCGTCACGATACCAGACATTGGATTATAGCTTTTACTTATAGTTGCATCCATACCACTTTTCTTTCAGGGAGGAACGGAAACATGGGGTGTAGAATAGTCCATCCCATACAGTAATCATACATCAAAGAAGTATAGAGTGCAGCGTGTAGCTGCTCAACGCACCCCACAAACAGACAGGAAAAACTCATACACAAATGCATTAATAAAACATGCTACTGATACGTGGAGCGTAAGTACCGAAGAGAGAGAGAGAGAGAGAGAGAGAGAGAGAGAGAGAGAGAGAGAGAGAGAGAGAGAGCCGATAACGTGTCCGCGGTCGTCCTAGCCCAGTTGAATAGGCTACCTGATTTATTTATTTTTTTATTTCCCCCCCTTCCCCGTTTGAACATCATATTGAGAGTGCCAACATTTGAAAGAATATAAAGTACAGAACAACATAATACAGTTAGATTTTTAATAGCTCCTTTGGGGAGGTGAAGCAAGCAAGATTATTGAGATGACTTTGTAGCCTGCAGCTAGCAGTGAGTCTGGCAAGCGCGTGTGTGCGTGTCACCACCGACCCTGAGACAAAATCAACGCCACTGACTTCTGGGGGGACTTAGAAGCCATGGCATTCACAAGCTTAGGACAATTGAATTTAAGGTTCCCAGCATTTTACAGTAAGATCACATAGGTTGCATACTGTGATACCAGGGGTATGGGTGCGGGTGGTAGCACTGGGAGAGGCGGGAAGGCAGAGAGAGCGGAGACGCATGGCCCGAGAGGAAGCCATCGTGTGCCTGCCTGCTTTGGAAATGTTTCCCTGCCTGTTTTGTGCCTGTCGTGCCCTGGGAGACTTATGGTGCCCCTGTGAACTTGTAAAACAGTGTACTTGCGGAGGATTTGTTAATAAACTTAGGAAATAGTGCCCGTGTTTTCCCTTGTGCCCTGGCCTGGTGTGTGTGTGTGTGTGTGTGCGCGCGCCTTGTCCCAGCGTTCAGAGTGACTTATTTGAGGCCCCGCTGCTCTAGTTTCTCGACGCGTGCCCGTGTGGATTACACGCCCGCTCGGAGTAAGGGGCGGGCGCAACAAGTGGTGTCATAGAGTGGGTTCACCATCCGGACCGACCACGCTGCCCTACAGTGGTTGAAGACTCTGAAGGTGCCGGAGGGTCAGCTTGCGAGATGGTTAGGGCGCCTCGAGCAGTACAACTACCGCATCGTTCACCGCCCGGGTCGTGTCCACTGCAACGCTAACAGTCTGA
>NC_087192.1:9045000-9067500 GCF_035594125.1 Scylla paramamosain
TTCATGTACTGTGTGTGAGTTTTCGGGATGTGGCACCCAATCTGACTACGAATCACAATATCAACACGTGAACAGAGAAAAATCTCACTGCCAGCTCTGTCCTGGGCTGAGTTAACAATGGTGATCCATCTGGAAGGAATTGAAAAACGGTTATAATCTAAATTTCAATAAATGAATATATAAGTAGAAACAGTACAAAGACAGAGCTCGACATCACCATCAGCATCTGTAATATCAATACGGGATAAAGGCTTCCCCACCCATAAATCTTCTTCATTGTCCATCTTCAGTAGGCCATCCTGATATAACTTGTTCTTTAATGTGTTTCCTTGTATGTCGTATCTTTTTTTTTTTTTTCAACCATTCTTGGGTTGTCTGTTACTCTTAAGTGTCTATTGTTATCTTTTCTTTTCGTCAGATGACCATCCTTCAATGTCTTTTTTTTCGGTCATAATGACCTCTGGCATATAACGAAAATTGCAGAATAGATTCATTACCATAAACTATGACTCCCTGAACGTTTCCCTTTGTGTCTTACAACACAAAAGAGCAGTCAAGGCATCCCCGCTAAGACAAGTATCACATTATACTACCTACAGTTTACTCACCTATGTACATTCTTCATTCAAAATTCAAGATTAAAACTAGCACCTGTATCAGTCTCGGAGTCCCCATCTGGAAAGGGGACCAGAAAATTTCTGGTCGGTCCAAGTTGGGTACATTTAACTTTCCCAAGTTAGACGGTTTTATATATATATATATATATATATATATATATATATATATATATATATATATATATATATATATATATATATATATATATATATATATACTCGTATATATATATATATATATATCATTAAGCTCATAATGATAATAGAAGCAAAAGCGTCACATATTTTATTAAAATCAAAAACCCCGACAATGGTGTTTGTCTCGAGACTGGTGACTGGGTTAATACTAAACAAGGCGATCGACAAAGATAATATTATTGGAATTAATTTAAGTTAGCCGCGTAGTTTCAGTGTGAAATGTCAGTAATTTTGGGGAGGAAAAATTAATGGATTCGAACTGCATGCAGGAACTATATTCACATCGCGCTTCCTACACACAATGTAGAAGTGCCAGTGCAGTGTATGGGGCGCGACTAAACAAACAAACCAACTTTGTTTCTAAAAGCAAGCACACAAAGTCTCGTATCATGGCGGGCGTGCCTCTTATGATTGCTTATCAAGTTGTTTTTCTCCCCATTATAGATTGACATTCTACGAAGAAAATAGTACGATTTCACTCTGCTGCTGACTGTACATATATATACAGACAGAGGGCAAGGCGCTATTAATATGGAACTAGGTGGCGGTGAGGTTCACTCCTGAAGATACTGAGGCGCCATGTTCGACTCAACGGTAAAGTTGTGGTGGCTCTCATGCTACATTGTGTTCCTGTGCCGAACTTGATATAGTGGCATTTCAAGCATTGAGGAATCTAAAAGTAATACAATATATTTTCTACGTCAAGATGTATGTAGTGTCGGTGATGGCAATGGCAGTGCTGGTGATGGCCGTAGCGGATGTCAGTGATCGTGTCACTGCAACTTCGATCAGCGACCTAGACACGGTGACGGCAGCGGCCAAAGGGGGAGGGTCACGCTCCACAATATATCTCTTTCCTGGGACCCAAACCCTCACGGTATTTCGATAGTACATAATTGCATGAAAGAATTTTTTATTCATTTATTTTATTCGTTTGTTACTTTTTTCACGTTACAGATAAAATCATGGCAAGCTCCACAGCCTTTCTAATCCCAAAGAGCAGTACAAGTTTTGGTGTTTTAACTTTGAGAGTTTTTCATCTTGATAGATGGAAATCAGCTATTCAGGATTAGTTGTATTGTATATAAATGTTGTTAATCGTGGCAATAAACGACACCTTTATCTCTCGACAGACTTTGAAGGTGCAAGAGACGATAAGCACCACATTCACCTCTTGTCTCTCGACGGAGCCCGGCCTGCAAACCTGTACGGATTCTGTCACCGCCCGCTACCTCGTGGCCACCACTCTCTCTTTCCAGCCGTCGTGAGTGAATGTTCAGCCATGGGCAGAGAAAGCCAGAGCGAGCGAGCGAGCGAGCGAGCGAGAGAGAGAGAGAGAGAGAGAGAGAGAGAGAGAGAGAGAGAGAGAGAGAGAGAGAGAGAGAGAGAGAGAGAGAGAGTGTTTAATTAATTATTTTCTTTCCTTTACAGCAAGCGTGCTGCGGACCTACAGGCAATCTCTCAAAAGACAAAACCATCTAAAACTGACGCCATCTTGGGAGAAAATAAGCGAGGTGTTTATACTTCATATTACAAAATTTTTTCCACAAACAAACATGCGTACAAGACTTCATATGATTCATTTATTGTAAACAGCCTATAGTAATTATAATGCAGATCAAGTATCTTAATGCGTGTGAAAAATCTCTTACACACTAACTCTGTCATACAGACTTTTTGATTTTTAACCGAGTTGTTAGATGCACTGATGCAGTGTCTAACGTCCCTTCTCTAATGCGAGCAGATAATTGATGAGTTTTATCCATGATCTTGCAGAATTCCTGTCCTTCATCCCCGTGGTGCTCCCCGTCAGATACGAGACCGTGACGTTAACCTCGATTAAATACACCTCTACCATCAAACACCCGTCTGTCACCGCCACCGTGCAGATTAGTAACTGCATCCCACCCGCTGTGCCTTTTGAGGCCGAGGAATGTCCATCTTCTGATCCTGCAACTGATCCTACAACTTACCCTACAACAGATCTAACAACTGATCCTATAACTGATCCTACAACTACTGCCTTGTAGACAACATTGACAAGCTAGGTAGACCACAAGCACCTGAACGCACACCGACCATGACCACTATTGCATCTCGAACTGGAGCACTTGGCGGACACGATTACTAAATATTTTATCATCTATCAGTTTGGCAGAAAAGGCATAATAGTTTTAGCTACCGTTTAAGAGGCTGGTGTTCAGGGTCAGTCATAATGTACTGGTATTTTCTATGTAGTTAACAACTTTTACGGTTTAAATAAACGCTACATCGCATTTTTTTTTCTTTCTTTTTTAGCCTCAAAAATCAAGCAAAAAAAAATGTTGTGTTGATTGGTTAGTTTGGCTTGAAGTGGACTGGACGGCTCCAAGTGGTCAGTGATTACCGACACCAAATTTGTGTTCAAGACAGAATGAACAATCAATACAAGTCCATAATGTATTGGTAATAATAGAAATAATTATGTCCATGATCCAACAATCAAATGACGAACTCTCTTTTCGTGACACCTAAAATGGACTATCATGGGGAGTGAGGCAACTCATTCATATATATATATATATATATATATATATATATATATATATATATATATATGCTGAGAAATAAATAATCACTTCCAAAATTAGCAGGCTAGGGATATTTCCATAAAACCTGAAATATTTCAATCTAATAATGTATGTGTACAGCACTGAGGAAGAGAGACATAAATTATTCATTATGTGGCTGGCTGGCATACGCAGAATTTAGCGGATGTTAGGCAGATATTCAAAGAGAAGAATTTAAATCACAAAATGTGGATGGATATGACTTGTTGAAGGCACTAGTGATGTATTTCAATTTCCCATGCCTTTCTCTCTTTCTTTAAGTGTTGGCGTGGTCAGTTCTTTTGACCCGTTTTGTCTAATAAGGGTACTCCGGCATATCAATGTTACCGAATCAGATTTATTCGTTTTGTTATGATCGTTACCAGGTTGGGGATCATTGAACCACGAAAACAACGGCCGTGAAATCGGATCGAGGTGTTGGTAATGCCTGTTACCACGCTGGTAAGGCTCTTGCTTGGGAACGTTACCAAGCGACTTTGAAATCAACCCTAAGAATCAGCTACATTGGCAATAGTAACTATTAACACCACTTTTAAAGAATCGGGTCCTTATCTCTATGGATTGTTAATCTAACGGAGATCTGAGTTAACTCGTATTTTTATTTATTTTTATTTATTTTTGGCGGTATCCAACCTGATTATTTGTTTACAAGTTGTCTGGAAATTTAGTAATATGAATACTAATTCCATTATCTACATAGCTCATGTATATGCTCACTCGCATGCACATTCATTAGTCATACTGCAACTCTCTAGTGAAGTGTTCTTAATTCGTTTCAGGCCATGGGCCACCAAACCAATAATTGGCGTAGACCATTTCAATTTTGGAGATCATTTCAATTTTGGCTAAAAATGAGGTCAATGATACAGCACCAAGTACTGTACACTGCATAATACAGCGCACAGCGTAAGAAATGGCCAGAAACATTTAATTCAGTTCACAACATAGTTGTCCATACTTGTAAAACAGCATAAGACGGATGATACAACTAATCATCTAAGCAGTTCGGTGGGTACTGCATGGCGACAGCACTACGGCAGTGTTCTATACTTATGTAGTCGCGCGGCGCATGACAGGTGTCCTTGACTCGTATGTACAGTACGAGTAAGTACAGTACTTGGTCTTGGTCGCGTATAGCGGCGTGAATCTTGAACATTCATTTTAGATTGAATTTTTAAACGATTCGGTGCACTTACAACTACAACTTAAAGATTGCCATTAGCTTTCTTAAATAGAAATAACAAAATAAAATGAACAGACAATTATTTATTTTCATAAAAATGTTCATGCTGAATCTTCCATGAATTTGAAATTATGTAGATTCATTCCAAGTTGATCTACGAATACAGTGAACGTCTTGTGGACCATCCCAAAAAAACACCACGTACCAACAGTTGAGAACCACTGCTCTATTGCCTGTCGCATAACTATTAACCAATCCAGGTTCTAACATTTCCATCCATCCCACGCGCCCTGACCTGTCTGAGAGCTTTTTTAAGAACCTTCATTAAATGCCTACCCAAGGTCTAAAGATGCTGTGTCATAATCATCCCATTATCTGATGTCTCATTAGATTGTATGTACAATAAAAACTCAACAAGTTCGTGAGGCACGGCTTCCTCGCTGTGAAGCCATGTTGGGAATTCCTTATCAACCTATGTTTGTCTAAATTCTTTCTAATGTTCTTAGCAATTACAGATTCTACCACATTACATGGAAGTATTTCACACACACACACACACACACACACACACACACACACACACACACACACACACACAAGAAAACTCAACATTCCAAAGAAGGAAATACATCAGTACAATATATCAGTAAAATATGTTACCGGAAAAAAAAAGTGCTAAAATTATTAACGGCTTTAAGAAAAATGTGATCAAAGATTTTTAAGAGACGCGACACAACGAGTTGAAGTTAATCGTGTACAAAGAACAAACACACTTCACTGTACCTTCCAGACAGTGTTGTTATGGCGGCAGAGTTCACCAACCTGACGGTGGTCACGAATCACAATGACATGACACGTAACCAGTGAAAAGAACTGAAGACGGCGGCGTCACCGAGCGGGTGTGCCAAGGACTTCAGTGTGCCACCCACCAATGTTGACCATACACTGAATGGCCTCGGTAGTCTTACGTCCTAGTTTGACCTACTTTTTGTTTAATATTTAAGCTTAACATTCGCTTTGGATACTAGAAAGTAATTTCAGAGTATATCATCATGCTTTCTATAGATATTGTTTCAATTACAAGCTCTAAAAAACAAACATATTTATTTCACAAGAGACTGCGCAGGTGGCACCACTACACCGTTGCCAAGGCAACAAGAGACGCTACTAGTGTTGACCTTGAGTTGCCTGTTTGGACAATAATTATCATTACCTTACAACACTCCCACGATATCTGAACAGTGAATTTATCTTATAGTACTGTAATAAGTCATTTTAATATTAAGTGTGTGTGTGTGTGTGTGTGTGTGTGTGTGTGTGTGTGTGTGTGTTGTCTTAAAACAGTCAATCTATGGATGAATATTGCATGTAAGTAATAATACATGTTGATATCTAAAAAGGGAAATGAACATTATACAATAATTCAATGAAAGCATCTCAAAACTTTACGTATGATATGCATTTTACGCTTTCATTTATACTTAACTACAATTTCCTCATGAAAATATGTTGTTATCGTCGATATCCTTCTTTCGAATAATAACCTTTGTGCTACATTGCAGAGATGCACTCAAGTCAAATAGCTCATATACTTGCTACGAATTGTAATGTCGAGATGTAAGTCTATTGATCCACTCGGCAGAAGCAGATTGGGACGGAAAATGCTCCGGACGCATGTGAGGGTATTTGACTCGGTTGTATGGACGAAGGAAACTAACAAAAATAGTTTCCCTTGTTGTAGTCGATACAAGACGCAAGCACTTGGATACAGAAACCACAGTTGACCTAAATCAATCTGCATATTTTTCAAATCTGTTATTCTGCTGAAGGAAATCAGTTGTGTCAGAGTATCGTAAATGTTACCTAACTATCGGCACTCAAATATTTACCCGTGCATGTTATGGAGGTAATACCTCCATTCTGCATATCAAAATTATGCGCAATGAACAACAACAACAACAACAACAACAACAACAACAGCAGCAGCAGCAGCAGCAGCAGCAGCAGCAGCAGCAGCAGCAGTAATAATAATAATAATAATAATAATAATAATAATAATAATAATAATAACAATAATAATAATAATAATAATAATAATAATAATATTATTATTATTATTATTATTATTATTATTATTATCATTATTATTATCAATCATTATAACAACAACAATGATAACGAAAACAATAATAATGATAGTAGTAATAGTAGTAGTAGTAGTAGTAGTAGTAGTAGTAGTAGTAGTAGTAGTAGTAATAGTAGCAGCAGCAGCAGCAGCAGCAGCAGCAGTAGTGGGAAGAGGAGAAGAACAGAAGTAATAATGAAAAAAAAAAAAAAGTAATAATGCACCCGTATTGATATACTGAAGTGACATCCCATGCACATAGCTCAGCCAGATCAGAGATAATTTACGGGGAGTGTGGATGCAACTGACTCGCGACTTCACCGCCACTAAGCTGAACCCAAGAGTCAGTAAGTGGTACTGTTGTGCAGTCCCCATAACCCGGTTCCGTGCCCCATAGATGCCCCGACAAGAAGAACCAGGTGGGTTGCACAACAAGAGTAGAAAAGTAGTCTCTTCCCTTGGGCAACAACAAGAAAGGCGTCAGACATAGACACAACCTCAGGCCTGTTTTTCTATACACTCAAATACAGAAATGCTTCGTAATTTATTATGGATGGGTGCAATATAATGCACTCGAAAGTTTAAAAGAAATTCAAAACAAAGACACTTAAAATTAAATTAAAAGTTATTTATGGATGACTACCAAGTACACACACAACTATAACTAAGTAGACTATGTATGAGTGCCCATGGGAGTGTTTACATATATATATATATATATATATATATATATATATATATATATATATATATATATATATATATATATATATATATATATATATATATATATATATATATATATATATATATAAGTAATTACGAATGTATTAAATTCTTATATACGTATATTTAACTGTGAATGTATGAATCTGCCAATAACTGAGTGAATGCAAGAACAAAAGTGAAAGTTAATTTAGTTAGCATACACCGTGGAAATAGAATGACATCCCATCTCCATGGCATAAACACACGTGAGTAGATCTTGATACATATGTAATTTAATTGATTGTATAACCACCTTTAATTATGATAATTTCGTTACTATTTACTTAATGCTAAGATTATAAAGATAAGCAAAGTTCTAATTTGGGGGTTTGTAAAAATGTTGACATCTACAGGCCCTGCCGTGATAAATAAATAATTGATATACTCGTATATATATATATATATATATATATATATATATATATATATATATATATATATATATATATATATATATATATATGTTACAGTCAATACCTGAATCCAGACAATTTGTAAAGTGACTTATTTTTTCAGGCAATTTGTGAACTGCCTGGTTAGGTTAGGTTAGGTTAGGTTAGGTTAGGTTAGGTTAGGTTATAACCTAACCTAACCTAACCTAACCTAACCTAACCTAACCTAACCAGGCAGTTCACAAATTGCCTGAAAAAATAAGTCACTTTACAAATTGTCTGGATTCAGGTATTGACTGTAACATATATATATATATATATATATATATATATATATATATATATATATATATATATATATATATATATATATATATATATATATATATATATATATATATATATATATATATATATATATATATATATATATATATATATATATATATATATATATATATATATATATATATATATATATATATATATATATATATATATATATATATATATATATATATATATATATATATATATATATATTTTACTTATTGTATTGGTTATATTAGCAATGTTAAGTATTTGCCTCAAACACAATTGAAGTTATTCCACCTTGGTAGTAGTATATATCAACCTTACCTTACCTCGTGACTTTTTGTAAGAAATGTGAACTTATGCTTAGAGAGAGAGAGAGAGAGAGAGAGAGAGAGAGAGAGAGAGAGAGAGAGAGAGAGAGAGAGAGAGAGAGAGAGATTAAAGCAGACTGAAACGCTTGTTCACTCTCTTCAGTGGATATAAACCATTTATGATTAGAGAAAGAAGAGAAGGTAATTCTGGGAAACTGAAGGAAGCTTGGCCAAAAATACTTTATATTTCACCATACTTAGCTATACATCTTAAAGAGGCAATTTTTAACATAATCTTGGAAATTTTGATAATTTCAGGTGAATATTTTTAAAGAATTATTTGCATATTAAGTGTATTTGGAGCCTTTATTCTATATCTGAACATACCTATAAAATTAATAATGAAACATATTTCAGAGTATTAACTGTCTGATTATTATGTACTTTCTGATGAGGTATGTATATCATGATTTTTTTATTATGTACTTTTCATACAAAATAATCAAAACAAATATGGATACTTTACAAGTATTTTGCTATCTCCTGAGTAAAAAAAACATGAGTTCAATACAGGCTTAACTACCAATGGCAGAGAGATTAAATATTACACAGTGTACTTGAATTTCAGTTACAAATATATCTAGAATGACAAAAAAATATGCTACTGATGCATTTACTTCCAAGCTGAGCACATATTATTATACAACAAGCATTATAAAATGCATTCTAATCACTTATGTATTGCATAACATAAACAAAGGAACATACTGAGTATTCAGCACAATTATTGAAAATGTACATCAAGTAAGTTCTTGTATGATCATTTTCAAAATCATTATATATATATATATATATATATATATATATATATATATATATATATATATATATATATATATATATATATATATATATATATATATATATATATATTTATTTATTTATTTATTTTGCTTTTTGTAAAAGTACATACAGTAAATGTATATTGATTATCTTAGATTAGACAATAAACCAACATAGAAGCCATGAGAAAAAATTCTACATGGTTCTTCCATCTTACTTTTAAATAAAATATCTGATGAATGAATACAATAAAGTTTTACAGACTCTGGTCAAAGATGCCAACTGCAATTCCATTAGAAACCATCTTCCGAAGCATTATATAGAGACCAGCCATCTTCCTTGCCACATCAGACTCTTTCTCAGCTTTTTCTTCCAGGAAATGTGAAAGCTGAAAATGTTAAATTAAAATTAATAAAAGTGTAAGTACCAAGAACAAAATGAGTGAGTAGCTACACAATACAGTATGACTATGATTATTTCTCTCTTTCTTAGATACAAACTTCTTCAGATGGGATGCAATAGTCAGGTATTGTTCTAGACTATTTTTATATATTTTTCTTAATTATGATTGAAATATGCATGAAGCATATTATAATGTCTTAACCCATAGCGTTTAGTACGTATATATACATACCTATTACAGTAGTGTTTAGTGACATATATATATATATATATATATATATATATATATATATATATATATATATATATATATATATATATATATATATATATATATATATATATATATATATATATATATATATATATATATATATATATATATATATATATATATATATATATATATATATATATATATATATATATATATATATATATATATATATATATATATATATATATATATATATATATATATATACATTTTTTTTTTTTTTTTTCCCAGATTCTCATCAACTTTTTATTGTTCCCTTCAATCCTCCTGTGTTTTCTAGTTCCCAAAATAGTGTTTTATTTGAGACCTTATGAAACCCTTTCTTAAAATCTTAATATATGCTGTTCACCCATTTATCTCTTTCTTTTATCTCTTTCTTGTGTGCTGTCACTCTCTAGTAACATCTCAGTAAATTTGACATGCATGTCAAATTTCATATCTAGTAATATTCCTTCTCTTTGTAAATATTCTGTCCATTTTTCTTGTTTTACACACTGAACAGCCATTAAATCCATCCTTCTCCACTGTTCTGTAACTCTTCCTGATTTCACAGAACATTATAATATTGCATTTTAGTTTGATCATTTGTTGTTTGTATTTCTTCACAACATCCTGACATTCCACCTTTTCTGGGCTCTTTTCATTAATTCCTATAAACTTTTCTTTTTTATTGAGTGAACCTTATTACTCAAATACTTCTAAACCATGTGGAAAGAGATGATTGCTCATTACTTTTCACCTTACAGAAAAAATTCACATAAAATTACATGAGTAAAATGGACAGCACAAGGAGATGACTACAACATACACTTAGTTATGTAATTGTCATCAGAGCTTTCAGGAAGTTTCACTAAAAGGGGTTGCTGTGATGTTGACTAAAAGGGGTTGCTGTGATGTTGAGTGCTTAATAAAATTCACTGAACAGAGTGATAACATACAGCCAACTGTACAAGGTACATACACATTCCACCCACCATCTCACAGAGACTCTTTAGAAGGAATATCTGTCTACATACAAGGCTGGGATCCTCCACTGAGATAATAATACATGAGAGGGTTTCCAGTCCACTAACACTGCCTATTTTAATTGCCTTTCACAGCACACAAGGAATACAGTGGCAGCATTTTTCAACTTAGATCCAAACTGAGGTCCCTGCCACAAGAAAATATATCACTATACAAGTTAGGTACACATTAATCTTATGAATGCATGGAATAGTTTTTAAAAAATTTCAGAAATATAGATATTCTAACAATGGTTTGTACTCAAAAAAACACTAATGCAGTATTTGTAATCAGAGAAACTTACAGAAACATCACCATTCTTTGAAGGCACTTTGTTGGCACTAACATGCAGTTTTGTAATCTCCTTGATCAGTGCCTGAGACTTCCCCATCACTGTCTTCAGGGAATTCTTGTACTCAACCTCAGCTGCATCACGTGACTCAATCTGGTAAAATTACATGTACTACTTAAATTTGTTGCATACTTTTGATATCCCTAGCAGTAAGGAATGGTTTTCATATAAAGCTGATGATGCCACTGAATTATAGGTATCACTGAAATTCAAAGTGCAATTTAGCATAATTTTGTCAATGTAGCAATTGCAAATAAATAAAAAAAAATAATAATAATAATGGTAGCAAAAAGACTTTTTGCATTATAAATTGCCATTCTTCCTTAACAATGCTCCAATATTGAGACCCAGAAGTGAGTCAGTGAATAACTAGCAACTCAAAAAGTGGCACATCACAGGATGGTGAACCAAGCAAGTGAAGCTCACCAAATCTGTCACCTGACTCCTCCTCCCAATATTTTTTTTTTTCACTTTTGGTTAGTAAACTGAACTACCACATCTGCTCATGCTATCTACACATATTAGAGATTGGCACCTCACTAAATAAATACATACACACAAAAATGGTTTGGGTTCTGGTGTGATGATGAAGGAATTCTAGCAGGCCATCAAAATTGACACAAACTGAATACCAGAAAATGTCTGGATAAGGAGAGACCTTAATGAACAAGAAGGAGCTAAACTAAATTAACAAAGAACCAAGGCTTTAAAAATAGATAAATAAATAAATAAATAAATAAATAAATAAATAAATAAATAAATAATAATAATAATAATAATGATAATAATAATAATAATGATAATAATAATAATAAAAATAGCATAAAGAGATCAGATACAGAGAAGACATATTATTGAAGACATGAGATTAAGAAAATGGCACAAACAGGCATAGAAAAACAGAAGGAAGCCAAATGGAGAAAGGAAACTTGTTGCAGAATGTATATGAATGTGAATGCAAGTGTATCAAAGCTGATAGAATTAAATCAAATAATATCTAAGAGATGAAACACAATACTGTGGGCCTGGTCAAAATTTATGTAACACAGTAGAGGCAATAAAATTCACGAAGCCAATTATAACATATTGGAAAGAAACTGAAGAAAACTGGTAGAATGATGTTTTGGTAAAGAAGGATACAATGAAAGATTAAATTTTTAAATAGAAGAAGTAGGGCAGAAATCTTTTAAGAGTCATGGGAAAGAGAAAAAGATGAGCTACATATGCTACAAAAGACCAATGCTGAAGAAAAGAGGAATATGGGAAGTGATAATTAATTCATATAGTTATTTGAGGGAGCTGTTAAAAGAGAATATGCTTATTCACTGAACATTTTTGGTCCCATTGCTTTGGCAGAAAAGTCTTGTCTTATCCCTGGAGTGAAGACTTTGAGATACATGTTGTCTTTATTTTCCATTATTCTCAACCAAACTGACTGAGATTGTATGTTTTAATAGTTAACATTAGGTTATACTAAAGGGTTTTGCATCACTGAATAGATTATAATAATGACTCTGGGCAAAATAATAACATTCAATTATCTATCTAGGAACACCCAATCAACATCACTGGTAAGACTGTATCATGGCAGACTTATATGTAAATAATTCCTATACACATAGAAAAGAAAAGTTAAGGAATTAAATATTGGTGACAAGTTCTACATTTCTTGCAGTTGATAGGTCTTTATTTTTTAATTTTGTCATGGGAGGTCTTTATTTTAAAATTTTGCCATTCAATCTTTCCATCTACCTTGCTGGCCAATAGGCTAGTGAGGTAGATGGATATGAAGATGAAGGGACTAGATTTGTTTAGCAAAGAATCAGAGCTTACTGAAGATGTCAGAGTTGGATCATGGCCTAAAAGTAATCAGTGTAATAGAATTTAAAGTAAATGATGAAAAGGAAATAGAAAAGAAGAAAATGAAACAGCAAAGTAGATTTTGTAAAGCTTAGGAGGTATTTTGAGGAGAACTGGACCAGGTTTTACAGTGGTATTGGGTCTAAAAAATAAAATGGGAAGAATTTCTCAAAATCTACATGGAACGAAAAAGCAAGTTTACAAACCTATAGTAAATACAGCTAAGAAAGACTAGTTAAATAAAACATGCAAAATAACAAGATCCAATACAGAGGAGGCATAGAAAATATAGAGAAGACAGACCAAATTATGGAACAAGTATATGCAAGCAAAAAATTAATGTAAAATCCAAAGAGAAGAGAAAATGTGAAATACCAGGTTATACAATGGTACCTTGTGTTGTAAGCATATCTGGTTGTGAGCAGTTTTGGTTAAGAATATGAACTGACAGTGTGGTAACCTCACAAGAAAAGTATACAGGGAAATTGGAAAATATACAAAAAAAAAAAAAAAAGAGAAAAGAAAATGGCACAGAATGAGAGAGAGAGAGAGAGAGAGAGAGAGAGAGAGAGAGAGAGAGAGAGAGGAGAGAGAGAGAGAGAGAGAGAGAGAGAGAGAGAGAGAGAGAGAGAGAGAGAGAGAGAGAGACTTGGTTTAGCATTGGTTCAGGTCTACAGTTAATATGTGATTATGGGTGTGGCTTACAGTGTCAGCTGGAGACAAAAACACATTTCATGGACTGAACAGTCAGCTCCTATTTGTGATCAAAGAAAATTATTCATCGAGTATAGCACCAGATGATTTTCAAATATCTTGTATCCTAAAGAATAAAATGAATACTAAAAATGTGCAAATGTTTTTTAAATCCCCATTTTCAAAGATAAAAATTAGGAAATATCATCTAGTAAACCCGAGCAGCTTTTTGTCAAAATATTATGCAGGTCTAGTACTGCTTCACATTATCAAAACAAAACAAATGCATACACCTTGGTAGGAAAACAACACATTGGAGTTCCACATTTGATGACAGCATTTAGCAGTTCTACTCTAAAAGACTACCAACATTTCATAATGGCTCTGGTCAGCTTTTAGAGCACTGCAGGCACCTCATGAAGGATGAATAATCTAATATACAAGGAATAATTAATTTGATAAGTCCTGTCAGCTTTTAGAAAGCTGCAGGCACCTCATGAAGGATGAATAATTGAATATACAAGGAGTAATTAATTTGACGTGTGATTTCCAGCTATTTGCCTTTGACTTACATGGAAGTCAAACAAAAATTTGCTCTGCTAATTTACTATTAGATTTTGTCATTTGACTGAAATAAGAAAAGGGATAAGACAAAGGTTCAATAGTGAATAATGAATTATAATGAATTATAGTAAATAATTTATTATTTATTAATTATTAATTATAAATAAATTATTTATTAATTATCATTTATTAACTATTAATTTTAAAATCAAATATATAATATCTAAAACTATTTCATACTTACACTTTTGGTAAAATCCATGCTGTTAATGAAATTATTTCCTTCTGTGGTTCCTCCTAAATGGAGATACTTCTTAAGGACATTCATACCTTCCTCCCATTGGCGATCACTCTCATCCACAAGAAGCTTGGCCATACCAGGGTACTCAATTTTCTGGCTCTCATAATATTTGCCCTGCAAACATGGGAGTAGTGTACAATAATGCAATTACTTGGATCATCTGAAGATATGGTCATCATTAGAAATTCACAGCCAAAATTTATTCTCTTTCCATTCAGGTAGCCCAACAATCAGTTCAGTCATTTCATCATGTCTTTTCTTTTCTTTTTCTTACCACCAGTATAGATAACTGGGTAAAGAACAGGACTACAAAATACTAAAAAAAATAATAGCAGAGAGAGAGAGAGAGAGAGAGAGAGAGAGAGAGAGAGAGAGAGAGAGAGAGAGAGAGAGAGAGAGAGAGAGAGAGAGAGAGAGAGAGAGAGAGAGAGAGAGAGAGAGAGAGAGAGAGAGAGAGAGAGAGAGAGAGAGAGAGAGAGAGAGAGAGAGAGGGGGGGGGGGGGGGGAGACGGAGAGTGTGTTGGAGCTGATACAACTAAACCCTTGATATAATGAAACTTTTGGGCACAACACATTTAACTAACTCTGGGTGGTTACAAGTGGTGGAAGTGGTGTTGTGGAAAGTTGCTAGAATTTGAACAAAACATGAGCATAAACACAGTTATTGGATAGGACACGCACAGGCAATGGATGATAAGTCCATGTGTTCCTCCAATCTTCCACCACCCACAGCTGCTGTATATTACTAAGCGACTCACCTTACATGATGACATATGTCCTGCTGTAACAACCACCAGTTATAGTAAACTTTGAGGTAGTGATAAGACCTTCTAATTTGTTATCAAGTGTTTACTATAAAGGTTGGACTCAATGATAGTCCGTATTGTCACTACTCTCACAGAGACCTACTAATGTATTACTATCATCATTCTAAATGCAAGCAGCCTCTTGAAGTGTAGTAAAAGGCATGAGGGTAGGCTGTATACATAAATACAAATAGAAAAAAAAAACTTTCATATGGCCATTCAGATGAAAAAAAAAAAAAACTGATACACCTTCATACGAATATGTTAACCTCTTCTTTGTCAACTCCTATGAGCCTCCCCCCTACCATAAATGCCAGCCTATTTTCAATTTTCTTTTTTTTATTGGCTAAATCTATTGAAAAGTAATAAAAACAATGTAGAAAATAAAAAAATATATACTCAACTTGACCATTTTGGGGTTATATCCCATTGCAAACTTTGCTGTGAAAATCCATCTGTGGATGTAGAATCATCCACATTACTTTCACCATCACTTTTGCTGTGAAATGTGCATAATGAACAATTTTGGGTGCCTTCATTGCTTGACAAAGAAAGGAATAGCAGGAAAGCTGTGGTGTGGGTACTTTGCTTTCCTCCCTAATGCTCTCCTGAACATAATCTTTGTCTCTACCACAGTTTTCAGTATCACAGTATTACTTACACTGTATAAGTAGTCAAGAGAGTTGGCAAAATGGGTTTTCATCAACTCTAGGAAACTCTTAGTATTCCCTTCAATCAGGAATTTTGAGGAGAAGTCTGGAAAATATAGGAGAGAAATCAGAAATGTTTATTTGCATGTCTATGTCCCTCTCACTTATACACAGATACATTGTTACATAGTACTTATCACATAAAGGTTATTTCCTAAGGGTATGGAAATCAATAATAGACAGCCATAAATAAAAAAAAAATATGGAAGCATGCATCCTACAATTAATGAACTACATTATTCATTTACTCCTGACATCACAAAATCTGCATGTCACTAATTGGATTGCACTGCCACACAAAGCATCTCTTCCATAAACTTTTGATTTGGTGGTACCTAATCATCAAGGATCACATGTTTTTTTTTGTCCATGGATAACAAAATGGTTAAAAATTATGCAGTTATTAAAGTTTTAAGCATTAATCAAATCAGACAACATAAAATTTAAAAATTTGTGTATGAAATACTGTGATAATCAAGCAAATTGAATAAAATGTTATGAGACTTTAAGTTAAACATAATGGATGGAAAACAACTTAATGGGAAAAAAAATCATAAAGTAAACAAATGAATCAAGTAGAATTTAGTACATTACCTCTCTGTCATGGCTAAATGAACTAAACAAATTCATGACTATAAATCAGCAATCATATAATAATAATAATAATAATAATAATAATAATAATAATAATAATAATAATAATAATAATAATAATAATGATGATGATGATGATGATGATGATGATGATGATGATGATGATGATGATGATGATAACATACTGATGATGATAGTGACAATATACTGTAGTGTATTATGAGATCTGCATTAAATTCACAACTGCCACCAAAAGCCTTACCTACAATACTTATGGAAAGTCTTTGCTAAGAAGTATGGATTGACCAAGACTTGATCAATCCCAAACTTCTACTTTTCATTCTTGCTGGAAGTCTGCCTACATTTGGGATGTTCCTAAAAAGGGTGACTGCTCTAATCCTTTAAACTACCATGTTATTGCTTTCATTTCCTGCCTCTCAATAAAGTTTTAAATTTTTTTCAACAGGGAGATCCACAATTTTATATCTGATCACCAGTATGGGTTCTATCATGGCTGCTCTACTGGTGATTGCTTTCCTTATTGAGTGTTGGTCATCCTCTTTTAGGGATTTTGGTGAAACTTTTTGCTGCTGCTTTACATATCAAAAGTCTGGCACAAAGCTTTAATTTTCAAACTACCCTTCTATATCTTCTATCTTTTTCTCTGTAACTTCATCCCAAGTTTCCTTTCTGACTACTCTATTGCTCTGTGGTAGACAGTAATTGTTCTACTAAGCCTACCAGCAATGGTGTTCCTCAGGGTTCTGTCCTGTCATCCACTCTTTTCCTATTATTCATCAATGATCTAATCCAAACTTATTGACCTATCCACTTCTGTGCTAATGATATCACTCTGCACTTTCTCATGTTTTTTTCATAGATGTTCAGCTCTTCAGGAAGTAAACAACTTATACAGGGAACCCACAGAATGCCTGACTTCTGCTCTCTCTAAAATTTCTGATCACAGCAAAGCAAAACATAGTTTTGTTCAATGCCTAAAATACTCAATTCTTCCATCTATCAACTCAACACAACCTTCCAGATAATTATCCCCTCTTCTTGAATAACACTCAATTGTCCATCTCTTCTACACTGAACATCCCCAGTCTGTTCTTTACTAATAATCTAACCTGGAAACTTCATAACTCATCTCTAAAACAGTTTCCATGAAGTTTGGCATTCTGGATCATCTCCGCCAGTTTTTCTCACTCGTCCATGTATGAAGTATGCTTCACATGGAATGGGGGTTCCCAGGGGTGTATTTAGGACCCTGAAACATTGAGGGCTAAGCCTACCCATAAATGCTTGGTGGCTGGAGGTATGAGGAGCATCGAGTTTCTGACATACATTAGGGCCAATTTATGTGTTTTTGTATTTAGCAGTAACACTAAAAATATAAAAGTGTCATTATAAAACTTTCAAAGTCATTATCAAATTATGGTAAAGCATAAGTGCATTTAAAGACTTCTGACTGATGTATCATACATGTAAAAGTACTGTACAGACTTCAAAAATTTATTCTTTCAGGTACATTTACTGCAAAGAACAAGGCAGTAAAAACTGATGAAAAGCAATTGGCTGTTTTTACAGTGTACTGTAGTAAAATAAGCAGCATCTGAGTAACTGAGTATGAAGTAATTAGCAATCTGCCTGAATTATTGCCTAGTACAGGTGGTCAAGGGGGAGGAGCAGTGATATTACATGCTGTCCCAATTGTGAAATGAGAGCAGTGAGATGTAAGAAAGAAAAACTGATACATAACTAAACACAGCAAAAAAGGAGGTAAACATCAGAAGATGACATAGGCAAAATCTCCAGGTGACCCGAGACAGTTGTTTACTCCTGACAATCAGCCTAGAAAGGAGGTTCAAAGTTACTATGAAGGTTTCCCTGATGATGTTGAGAGTATTAATGGATCAATGATGTGTAAAAAGTTTAGTTATACAGAATAAATAATAAAAAGGCTAGAAAGTTGTATCATGCAGCTGAAGCCTCAGTTGGCAAAATGGAATCATTAAAGAGTAGGTGCAGAGAGAACTGGAAGTTGAAAATAGTTCATGGAAAGAGAAATGTACTGTTTTAGAAAAGGAGGGAAATGAGGAAATTAATGCTTGGGGCACTAAGTGTGAGGCAAGTGAGAAACAGTTGATCAAATGTAAACAAAAGGTCTGGGTGGCTGAGGTGCAAGCAAAGGATCTGAGTGAAAAGCTGAATGAATGGGGTAAAAAGAATGACAATGAAAATCCTGGCCTTAGGAAAATAATAAACTGCAAGATAAGAGAAAAGGAAGCTGTAGCTAAAACAGTCGTTAAAGTAATTAGAGAGAAAGAAAATTTGGCAAGAAATACAGTGGACGAAAAAGTGTGTGGTAGTCTTCTAAGTGAAAGAAGACAAGATAATAGCAAAAAAGGAGAGAGAGAAACATGAAAGGAGCATCATATTGGCTTTAGTAAAAATTGTGACTGAAAAGGAGACTGACTGAGAAGATGAAATTGAAGAAGTAATACAATTAGGTAAATATGTGGAAGGTCTAAGCAAACCCATGAAGATAAAGTTCATGTCCCAAGCTGCACCTAAGGAGACACTAAATAGTTCCTGGAGACTGGGAAAAGTAGAGGAGAATAAGAATACATGGGTAAGAAAAGACACAAGTGAGGATGAAAAGAAGAAAACAAGTGAGTTGAGGAAGGAAGTAAAAGAAAAAAAAAAATGGAATGGAAGAGGAAAAGAAACAGTTTTACTGGGAAGTCAGGGGCATAGAGCTGAAGAAATGGTGGATTGCCAAGGAAGGAACTATGGAGAAGAATTAAAAGTTGCATATACAAATGTAAATGAGCTATTATCTGCACAGGTGGAATTAAATGATTACTTATGGGAGAGTACACCAGATATGATAGGAATCTCTGAAACAAAGCTGAGTGATGGCATTCACGTCAACATTGGGAACGGAAAATACCATATGTGGAAAACTGATAGGAAAGAAAAACAAGACAGGAGTGACGATACTAGTGAAAAGAGACTTAGTTGCAGATGAGATGACATTTGAAGGAATATTAGCAGAAGTGATAAGAGTGAAGATGGAGCAGAGAGGAGAAAGCAATACGGATTTTGCTGTGATGTACATTCCACTAATGATAAGTTCTTGGAGAAAAAAATAGAATGAAAAGATTGAGGACACAAAAAAAGGCAGTGGAGTGTTTGATGAGTGTTAACATAATGATTATGGATGACTTCAACTGTAAGAATGTAAAATGGGAAGAATGGTCGGTGAAGGGAAGTGAAGAGTCGTGGGGAGAAGAGTTGATAAGGAGGGCTATGGATAACTTAATGACAGTGGGTGAATGAAAATACCAGGTTTTGAGGTGAAGACAAGCCCTCAAGGTTGGATCTAATATTTACAAAGGAATCAGAAGTCATGATGATAGTGGACTACAAGAGCCCAACAGCAAAAAGTGACCATATAGTGGTAGAGTGTACAATGAAAGTGAGAAGAGGAATGAAAAAAAGATGATCACAGAGTCAGAAAGTACAACTAAGGAAGGACAAATTTTGAAGGTTCAAGAATCTACTTCAAACATATGGACTGGTGTAAGTTTGATAGTGCTGTGGGAGTGGAAGAAAAGTGGAGAGTTGAAAACCATATATAAAAGGTATGAGAAGATTTGTGCTAAAGAAAAAAAAAAAAAAAAAGAGATGTCAGAAAGTGGGAATGGTTTAATAGAGCAGTCACTAAGATGGTTCTGGAGTTGAGCAAGTCAACCTATGAAGAGAGATTAAAAATGTTGGAAATTCCTACCCTTGAAAATAAGAGACAGGGAGAAGAGATTTAATAAACATCTATAAAATGATAAATAGTATGAAAAACGTAGGCAAAAAATGTTTTATAAATTTAGACACACAGAGTACAAGGGGACACATTAAGAAGCTGAAGAAAGTTAACTGTAGAAGAGACATCAAGAAGTATAGTTTTCATCGCAAAGTGTGAACAAATGGAATGAACTTAGTGAAGACGCTGTCAATGCCGTAATTGTCCGTGCTTTTAAGACCAGACTGGATAGATACAGAGACGGGGTACTATGAGGTTACTCCCCTCCCATAAACCACAACTAGGTAAATACACACATACATACATAATTATATTGCAGAACTTGAAAGTGAACAAGTCAGAATACAAATTTTTTTTAATCCAAATGGCATATGAATATAATTTTTCAATCATGAACACCAATTTTCCTCTGATCACTAATGTGCCACCTTGGACTGTTTTTATATGTATGGAAATAAAAGGAAAGAGAATTTTGGGGTGATTTCTGAGAGTAGTCTGTCTGACAACATGTCTGTCACATGTGCAACGTCTCTCCTGTGGTGTTATGATTTACATTACTATTTATGTGCACTTTTCCTGTTTTTTCTGTGCCTGCTAAGATATCGGGAAAAAAGCCAGCAGTCCCTGGCAAGAGGACAAAGAGCTCCATCACCAGTGCAGTGAAGGATATGATTGAAAAGCATGACAGCAGCAGGCAGGTGAATGACCTTTGACCTCGCAATGATGACTGGTCCTTATTTTATTCTTTTATTTATTGCCTTTATTATTTATTGTGTCATTGGTATTTTACTATATAATACTTTTAGCAATGCAAGTTACTAAAGAAATAATCCCTCTTGATGAAAATGACCGGAATTGTGAGCATTGTGCATATTATAGTTGGTGTCCAAACAAATTACTTTATATCCCATAATTTGTATTAGGAAAAACTCTTCCTGAATATGAAATTTCAGGATATAAGTTGCCTGCCTGAACTAATTCATTTTTTTGTTTAGAGATTCTAAGTGTTTATCTCTACACATTTGTGGTTAGGAATCATCCCACATTCTTTCAGAAAGAGCTCAGTCAGCCTAATAAAATAAAATAAAATCTATTGTGCTCATAGGGAAAACTGAAATACCAGAATGTGATTTAAGTGAAAAGAGGAAGCCATATAGTGATCAGGAATACAAAGGTTCCAAAATATACCAAGGAATCCATTAAGGATTTAATCCCAGCCTGAAAGCCTCTCAAAAGCTTAATTCTTGCCATCCAATCAACTTGTGTTTCAATGGATAACTCAAGGGGGCATGACAAATGAACACTGAAGCAATGAAGATGGGAATGAGAAAACTTGATAACAATATACAAACTGTTAGATGAGATGGAAGAAACAGAAAAGAGACAACTGCTAGAAAAAAACAAAATTTAGAAACAAGAGGGCATACAACAAATTTTTAGAAAAAGCAAGCATCTGAATGAAATAAAAATCATTTTCCCCTTTAGAAAGACAAAAGTCTATAAGAAGGTAATTTACTGGATAAATACACTGACTTCACAGCTTAATTGGCCACATTTTCTTGTATTTCTAAGAACATATAGATGTAATTCTTTACATTTGCTCTCAAACCTTCAAAATACATCATATTTTATTTACTTTTTCATTTTAGAAATGAAAAGTAAAGACCTTTTGAAAAATAATACAAAAATGTATGCAGTACAAATTTTAGAGATAAGACGATTAACCACTATTATCAATAATGCTTTGCT
>NC_087192.1:9072500-9097500 GCF_035594125.1 Scylla paramamosain
CTGTGGCATGTAGTTCCCTTGGCTGCCGACACTCCACGGCCAAAGTGTCGTACAGTATTGCAACCCCACCAGATTTTACACCATTAAGTCTATTTAAGAAAATTATACTAAAAGAATTTATGGGTAAAAAAGAAACATTATTGATTATATATATATATATATATATATATATATATATATATATATATATATATATATATATATATATATATATATATATATATATATATATATATATATATATATATATATATTTTTTTTTTTTTTTTTGTCACAGACAGTTTAAGTTATCTGCATTTCATCAATATATGCATAATCAAGTCGTAATATATATATATATATATATATATATATATATATATATATATATATATATATATATATATATATATATATATATATATATATATATATATATATATATATATATATATATATATATATATATATATATAGACACTCATCAAATGTAGATATTACGAAACCTCAATCATCTCTTTGTTCATATACTGCGTCATAGTGCGTGATTCATGAAGTAGAGCAATTATGGTATTTCCCAAACAGTCTTGTGATGAGATTCAAGGTCTTGGTAATTTCGGTGACAATTCTGAAAGAAAAGAAACACGTCTTATTCCTGAACATATTTGTTCACACACGTGAGGCAGGTATAAGCCGCTCCCCTCTCTCGCTGGATGTGCAGTGCTTGGTTATTAGAAAACTACCCAGTTCCTCATTCCCAAAATATTCATTAACAAAAAAAAAAAAAAAAAACATTCACAGATAGCCATATACTGTACTTAGAGTACTGAGTATCATCTACTACAGAGAGAGAGAGAGAGAGAGAGAGAGAGAGAGAGAGAGAGGTGGGTTGTGTAGTGACTCATTGGAGGGTTTGGCCTCAGTACAGTCCAGAAGCATGTCTGGCAGCCTCCCATAGCAACAGGTGAATCAACACATTTTAATATAACAAAGACTCAGCGTATATAAACAGAACAAAGAAACTATCCCTGAATATGTAAATCCCTTTGTTCAGCATCCTAGATTGCCTAAATACATTTAGTTAAGAAAATACTAATAAGCAGATGTAGCAGATTGAAAGTGGTGCGTATGAAGGAATGATGGTTAATGAACAAACAAATAGATCGATGAATGAGTTGACCCCATGCCCCACAACTCTGTATAGCCTCTCGGCCTTCACTTATTCACAGAAGAGAGAGCGGGGAAGACCAAGGAGGATGTCACCACTTATGCCCAACAATGAGTGTGCGCAGTATTGGGGCCTATACCTCTCTACAGTAAGATCGAGATCGAGGATGTGCTCTTCGTTCAGAAAAAAAAAAAAAAAAAAAAACTCATGGTGCTGAATCATCACTGTCCACGCATTAGCCAATGCTGGTCTCGGTTGCTTGTCCTTCAGTTCTCCCTTGATAAGCTCTCCAACGAATGTATTCTTTTACAAAATAGTTCTATTTTTCACTTTTTATATTGTTATTTTGTGTTGTTTTATATCATGTTGTTATTGTTGTTGTTGTTGCAACGTTTTCATTTTATGCACAGACAAATACAGAGTTAAAACTAGTAATAATAAAAGTCTCGTTAAATGTGTTATTAATTTATTTTGTGTGCCCTCAGCATCCTTGAAGCTAACTGCGTAGTTCACGCTAATTCCTGCCAAACCAGATCATCATGTTGCAGGACTTCACAAAGTCACAATATATGCAATGTCACTTGTAGCTCTAATATATTTTCCCAAACGATTTTTGGAATTAAAGATCATTATTATATTTAGTTTATTTCGAAGCACTCACAGTTCCACCCGGACTTTCACATTAATTATATTACTTTTGCTACTGTTGTTGTTGTTGCTGCTATCATTATATTTAACAGTGTCAAAATATATCAGAAGTTGTAATAGACGCTATTTGGTCAAGAAGCGTAGATTCGTTTGGCAGCCCTGCATCTTGCTGCCTGCCGCCTGGCACGCCCATCTTAAACTCCCCTCGGCGCCTGCCGTCAGCCGTTTGCCTAACGACAGTCTCATCCTCAACTCAGTAGAGTTCGGTCATTGCGCACTCAGTGTAGTGCCGTGACCATTCTAACAACCCATCTCATCACCTTCAGCGTTATCTCTCTTCTACCATCACCTCATCCTCTTGACACGATCGCTGACCGCACTGATAACTGTTCTCTTGGCGTGCCAGTGGTACAGTGGCCCTATCTCCTTGCCTCTCACATCACTCTGGTAGACGTTTGGACGGAACAGTTGCATCCTTCAAGTCTATTACGTCAAGGCAACTAAAACCGCAATGAATCTTTGGATTATCAGTGGTTTGTTGCTTCTGGGTCAGTATGAAATTTTTATTTATTTATTTACAATGAATATTGTGTGAATAATGCTTTTTGTCCAAGTCATTGACGGACGAAACTATTTTATCATAATGATCCATAAATTTTTGTATGGCATATTTGAATTAGTAGGTCAGTATATATATATATATATATATATATATATATATATATATATATATATATATATATATATATATATATATATATATATATATATATATATTATTCTGATTGTGTTCCCCGGCCTTGTTTAATCACAAACAAATTGAAAAAAAAAAAAAAAAAAAAGTGGAATAAGTTTGCCGCGAGACCCGTCCTCGCCGTGGATTAAACCCTTGCCAAGAGCATCACAGCAATACGCTGTTTCGACGTTACCACACAGCTTAAACTGAACATTAAACGTTGGTGACATTTGATCATTCTTGAACGTTCTTTGTAATATTTCGTCTGCCAGAGGGAGATGGGCGTGATTCTGAAATTGTTTACTAGTCTCTCTCTCTCTCTCTCTCTCTCTCTCTCTCTCTCTCTCTCTCTCTCTCTCTCTCTCTCTCTCTATATATATATATATATATATATATATATATATATATATATATATATATTGGCAATACGTCATTAGCATTACGCTGTTATGATTCCTCATCATTATATAATTAGCAATGGTGCAGTGGCTCGCGCGCCTACGTATATATCTGAAACCGTTGTCTCCGCTTCGAATCCATTGTAACGATGCATTCCATCCTCCCTTTCTTGAAGTGTCCTTCCCTTGTTTGTGAAAACAAACATAAGGTTTGTAAACCAAAGGAATCACGGCAGATACTGTAAAAGAAAAAAAAAAAAAAAAATCCTAGCGCCAAATGGGGTCGACTGGCGAATAGCTTACGACTCATATATATATATGAGTCATGACCCACCTCCGGATATCCGTCACTTCATCTATCGCTAACCCCTCTTGCTCTTGCCCCGAGACTTAAGTTGTAGTCTGCTGTTGTCTTCCTGTGTACGATTAAGGAATATCATCCAACACGGGTTGAAACGCCAATAAGAGTTATATGATCGCCAAGGCCACGTGCAACTAAAACATATTCTTATTAAGTCTATCTTTATTATCATCATAATTTTATATTGCTACTACTAATAAAAAATAATGACGTAATAATAGTAGTAGTAGTAGTAGTAGTAGTAGTAGTAGTAGTAGTAGTAATAATAATAATAATAATAATAATAATAATAATAATAATAATAATAATAATAATAATGAAACACCCCACTAGCAGGCGAGGGGCGTCGCACACCGTTGCGGGGTTAGGGGCGTGTGAGTCGGGGAGGACTACCTAGGCGACTGGGTACGGTTGCTGCTCTGACTCACCTGGTCACTCTCAGTGGGAATAGTCACATAGTCACATGGTAACCTATGGGTTGTTGGTCCATGGGATCCGGATCCAATGATGCATGGGCATATAAGATGCACCCCTTATTTCAGCAGGGCATATTCAAGAAAAAAAAATGTATTTAAGCATGTAATGTTTAAAGCAAGCTAGCTGTACAGCTGAGCAAAAAGCAAACAATCACAATAGTTAAAATATTCTACCTGATTGCAGTAATAAAATAAAATTAGTGGCCTTGTCATGGAGGTGAGGCAAAGAACGCAGCCCAGCTGTCAGGATGTCAACACCTTACTTGGCTTGTCACTGAACAGGGCCATGTTTTAATTTTCAACATTTTCTTGCATCACATTACGGTTAAAAAATAAAATGTGGCATCCTTGATTATAATATGGTGGTGTAAATCTTCGGGAGTATGGGTGAAGGAAATTTTAAAATTAAATCTATGGGAGGTCTCACATTTGCATGTAAGACGCAGGGTGATTTTTTGAGCCATTTTTATGAAAAAGGTGCGTCTTATATTCCGTCAAATATGGCAAATACAAAAGCAATTGGATGAAATAAATGCCTACTAGGATGGTGCTGAAAAGGGAGAAAATGTTATTGTTTGAAAGGAGAGTCATTAACATTCTTAGAATTCATGATTAATGAATTTACTAAAAATTTAAGCAAAAAACACAGGCACGTGAAAATTCGGTTATAGTGTGGGTTGTTCACTGCAGCGGGTGTACTAACATGACTGTATTGTGACTAATTTTGACCCATACAAGTTCTAGCACGTGAGTTGTATACCAAGCTATTTTTTTTTTTTTTGCGTCCAAACAAGACGTATACCAAGTTGGACTTATTCCAAAGTGGACATATACCGAGGGAGCACTGAATCTGGCTGCCCATCCAATAAGAGCAGTCCTTTTAAAGTTACTTTTTTTTTCTATGCATGCTTGGATCTGTCTAGTGTTAAAAGAAAAAAAATACAAGCATAATTTAAAACAAGTAAACAAAGGACTTTATCAAGTTATTAGTCATAGGTACTAACATAACTTTATTGTGCATAGGTGTGGCCTGTGTCCCCGGAGTTGGTGGGCAATCTCCTGCTAGTAACTCTGTCGATGAAGCTGGGACTGCCTCCGAGGAGGAAGGTGAGGAACATCATTGCAAATCCTGAGGACAAAACTACAACTATTTTGACTTTGTTTTCCCTTTTTTTTCAGAGATTACTGAAAACAAATATTTGGCTGGTGAAGCGAGTGACTCCATTGTGACCTCCAAAATAGGTTGATTCATGCCCTCACTTAAAAAGTAATGAATACAATAGGAAAGACAGTAAATGAGAGTGAGGAAGGATAGGAAGACTCTCTCTCTCTCTCTCTCTCTCTCTCTCTCTCTCTCTCTCTCTCTCTCTCTCTCTCTCTCTCTCTCTCTCTCTCTCTCTCTCTCTCTCTCTCTCTCTCTCTCTCTCTCTCACATTGATGCCTATAGAATTTCTCAAAGGGGTAACATGACAATTGCAAAAGAGTCTCCACCTCTCTCTATCAAAACACCTTTGCTTGTGTAAGTGTTCTGCCTCTAGTATGGTGGGCGAGCATCTCCCCCCAGCAGAGAGAGATTGAGTGGCAGTGGGGGGAAACTGGTGACTGGTAGCTACTGTCATAATAAGCCACTTCCTCCACATCACTGTAGTTGTCTCTATGGCCACTTGTAGCCAATGTAGATGCCACTAAACTTGTCTGGGTAGAAGAAGGCTTGTCACTCCCCATGTCCACCTCTTTGGTGTCACGACTAGTCGGGTGAGTTTATGTCCCTTGTGTCCACTCACTGGGTGTGCTGGAGGGTTGGGAGCACTGGGTAGACAATGTGGTTTAGCACAGAAGGTAGAAACAAGGAGGTCTGCCCTATCTGCAAGCAAGAACCAGAAAGAGAGTGAGGAACTAACACTACCTCCTGAGCCATGTCCCTTCCTCTGCCTGTTCCTCCTCAGCCAGACCTGGCCATCTCTGATTGGCTGTCTCTTCCATCCATACTACTTTGTATATCATTGAGTCTGTTTCCACTTCTCCTTTTTACTGTTATACCTGTCCAGTGCTGCATTATCCATAAAGCTGACTAGGCTGAAGCCTAGGGGCCTACCAAAAGCAGGGGCCCATATAACATTTTTTTTTTTTTTTTTTAATGTTAACACTATGGATATGGCAAACACTGTTACTCCATTAACTGCTTCACTCAAAATATTATTGTAATGAATTGTACAAAGGGAGAGTGTGTATGATTTGCAAGAGGGAGGAATATGTTGAGGGGCCCAAAGGAGCTCAAAGCCATGTGGCCATGCCACTACATAAGGTTAATATGGCCCTAGCTATTGTAAATCTTCCTTGACATAGTTTTAGAAAATTTTCATAGATGATCCTTACATGGGTGAACTTTCACTTGGTAAAAAAAAAACAGATGCAAAGCACTTGTGAATTCAAAGGGAGAATAGAATGGACATGGGAAGAATTTTGGAGGCACACATAAATATTACCTTCCTCATCCCAAAACTGCAATACACTTGTTATGTCCCTTTTACCCACTGAAAGTCCACAATCAGATCCCTCTTAAATTGTGTTTCCTAATAAATGTAAATTTTAAAAGCTTCAACTCCTTTCATGAGGAATATTTCTCATCCCTCCTATATTTTTAGTCATTCTCTCCTGTGCTGCTTGTAACAGACCTACTTACATCCTGCTTGGAATATGGTGAATGCCACAGGTACCTAGAAGAGATGCTGAATGATGTAATAGAGTATGGCAGAAATCCTGATGTTAGGCTCAGCTTGGAGCAGATTGGAGTGAATGGAAAAATTTTGTATTATTAGGGAGATTGGGAACATGCTTGGATTGCAAACCAAATGGAAGTGTGGCAGTTGTGTGGTTGAAAGCAAGAAATCTTTTCTGATGTATACATGTACTAACATGAATAAAAGATTCCCAAGTGAGAAGAGTCACAGTTTGGATGCTGTGGGGGAAAGGGTTGTGGAGCCAATAGTTTTTCTCTTTCTCTCTCTCTCTCTCTCTCTCTCTCTCTCTCTCTCTCTCTCTCTCTCTCTCTCTCTCTCTCTCTCTCTCTCTCTCTCTCTCCTCTCTCCTCTCTCTCTCTCTCTCTCTCTCTCTCTCTCTCTCTCACACAGAAAAGACCTTTTTATTGTGCAGTTCAACTATATTTAATATTTGTGTTTGATGAATTATGGTGAAACTCTTACTTAATATAAAGTTTGATATTTTCAATATGTTGAATTATCTTAGTGGATGTGAGCTTTTGGAAAAAGAGATCTCATTACTTAAAGAATGAAATTTGAAATAATGACTCTTTTCTTTTCCAGTTTGTCACCTCGGAGTAGTTAATTGTACAAGACTGCAAAGTAAGTAGCAGTAGTAGTGCAGAAATAAGTAGTAGGTAACAGTGTTTTGTAAGACATGTTTTCATATTTTCAAATATATTCAAATATATTTTATTAAATTAGGAAATACTCATATATTGTTAGTCAGAATAGAGTAAAAAAAGTAGATTTTAGTTGTAGTAATGATTAAAGATGATTTTTAACTATACTCTAATCAAGAACTTTAGAAACGGCTCTTACACAATAAGGCATCTCCATTCTCGTCTCTCATTGCGTGAGGGAATTCAGTGTAAGCATGCACTCTATGGTGCTTCATTGTTTCTTTAATAACTAAACATTTCTTTTAGCAGTATGAAAGTGATGAAATTATTAGCTAGAGTAAATATCTTATGACTTGAAAGCGATCAGTTTATCAGCTAGAGTAAATATCTTATGACGACCTCAAAAGTAAGTCAAGTACATTTCTTGAAGAGATACACAGTTCATTAACTAGAGTAAATGCCTTATGACTTAAACTTCAAAGTAAATCAGATACATTTCTTGAAGAAATAAGTACAGTGGTACAAGTAGAAAGGCTTGTAAAATTCTGCATGAGTAAGAAAATGAAATGAGTTATTCTGCAGTACCTGTCAAGCATACAAATCTTGACCTGAGAGTACAGTGTATTGAATGGGACCCTGGAGATTACACTACCACTAGCCAGATCAACACCTTCAGGCCAGGTGGTGGGATGGCAGGCATATTGTTGCCATGTCAATTTGTCCATAAATTGTATTGCTTAACCTGTCCAGTGCCAACACCAGAAATTTACAGCATCTCACACAAACTGTGCCACTGCTGTAAATTTACAGCAGCAACTTTAAAAAATTCTAGCATGTTTATTTATCAAATTAATGCTATAGAAAACACACTGCATGTACTCCAAGCCCCACCCTGGCCAGTTAATGTATTTGTTGGTACACTCCTTGAGTGGCCTCTATGGTGATCATGTCACTGCTTGTACAATCACTGCATGAGGCAATCATGGCATGCTGTCGTGAGTTGAGTGACAATCAGATTTATTTACTTGTGTTTGGTAATGAGGAAATGTTATCAGACATGTTTGATGATGATTCAGTAGCTGACAAAGACTATGGACATCTGAGAGTACTGATAGTGAGGAAGAGATCCCCTCACCAAGAAAAAGATGTTATGATACAGATGTGAACAGGTCATTGGCCACTGCATAGCAAATGTTGGTTTTTGATGAGGATGATGACTTTCCATCAGCATTGGGTTGGCTTGGAACCCACTTGAATTGAGGCAAAGAGGTTCTCATTGGTAATAGCAGTATAAGATCTGCAACAAATGCAAATGAACAAAGCACTGCTTTAACCACCAACACCCCATGGCATCTCCTCTGCCACATATGAGTAAGCCTACCACTTGTGTGCATAAATATACCAACTGTCATTCTCATATGAGTAGCCTACCAATGATTGTATGCTTATTGATGGTGTGATGATATAATATATAAACAAGTAATACATTACTGAGATGACATAACATCATTCACAAACACTGGTGTTGTTCACAAATTGTTAGCACCCAGGACATCATTAGTGTCGTACGTTATGTGCACATGCATGAGACAATTTATTAAGTGTTTTTACTTTGCTGAACAATTTTTTGCATGTTTTCCATTACCTTTACATAATTTAAGATTTTTCAGTACATGAAAATTATGCAAAATTGGCTGGCACCCTGGATGAGTTTAGGGTTAAAATGGCTGGCACCTTGCAGGGTTAAAGCAAGTTTTGCCTATTATTTTGTAGTACATTATTGATTTCACCATAAAGTGTCAGACTGAAAGAACACATTATGCAACGTCAGGCCAGGCCAGGCCAGATGAGGTATGTTTGAGGTCAGTGTAATTTTTTTTTATACTGTTAAATTGTTGTTCATGTGTGTATGAGAGAGAGAGAGAGAGAGAGAGAGAGAGAGAGAGAGAGAGAGAGAGAGAGAGAGAGAGAGAGAGAGAGAGAGAGAGAGAGAGAGAGGGTTTTCCATAGCTGGGAACTTAAGTAGGGGATCATCATTAGTGTGTGGAAGGCATAGTCTGGGAGTCATCAAATTCAAGGTAAACCATTTGACATAGCCTGGGAAGCCATCATTCAGTAGAGATGAACCCAGACTGTAATGTGTCTTCACATTGCTGGAGAAGCTTATGTTTCTAAAGTTCTCAAACTGAATTTAGTTCATCATGAAAGTATCTTAAACATAGTCCAGAATAAAAATAAATTGATGCTGTGATAATGAAAAAGGGTACAGATGGTTATGTTTGCATTTGTATTTGTGGAACTGCAAATTTCTTTAACTTTGTGGATTCATAATTGTGGAAGTAGTTTTGTTTTCAGTGTCTTGTTGCGCTGGTACAACAAAAGTGCCATAATTCAGTGTAATTGGGTTTAGCTCAGTCATTGCAAAGTCATTCCCACCTGCCTTCCACCTGCTATCTTTTTTTTTTTTTTTTTTTCCCTTTTTGTGTAGGAGGGACACTGGCCAAGGGCAACAAAAATCCAATAAAGAAAAAATCCCACTGAAATGCCAGTCCCATAAAAGGTCCAAAGCGGTAGTCAAAAATTGAAGGATAAGTGTCTTGAAACCTTCCTCTTGAAGGAATTCAAGAGCAAAAAAAAAAAAAAAGAAAAAAAGGAAAGGAAGAAGAGAAAACTACCTTAGTTTCTTAAGAATACCCTCTTCCTCTCTCTTTCATTCACCACCACCACCACCACCACCTCTGAACATATTGATGTTGTAAGGGTTGTAATGATTCCTAAATGTGCTTCTTTAGTTGCTAAGTGTAAACAAATGTACTGAAGATTTCCTCTGAGACAAAAATCATGAATACTACATATTGGTATATTTCTCAATCTCAAAATACATATTGCCATCCATTTACTTTTTTTTTAGCATAGAAAACTTAAATATCTGTGTGGGATCAAAGTTTATTTTCTATTTTATAGGTTTGGTTAATTTTTTTCTTGTGAGCTTCGCATACTTACATACTTTGCTTAGCTTTTCCTGCAAATATTTAACTCAGTGGATGGTGAACACTATTGTAACTTAAACTAGATAGAGTGGATGGTGGGCACTATTGTAATTTAAACTAGATAGTCTACTGAGTTAAATGCTTTCACACAGTACTTAAGTGAAGTCTTTCTAATACTTAAGTAATTTTGGAGATACAGCTCCTAAAGTGGCAGGCACCTGTGTAATTCAGGATTGTCTTGATCTTGACTGCCAGTTGTTACCCTCTCTGGGAAAAGCTCAAAGCTCATAGAGACTGATTGATCTAGAGGTACAGCTGAGACATCACACATACCACTCATTCCCCCCCCTTCTTGAGGGATGACTTTAACCACCTACTGAACAACCTGGGTGGAGTTTGAATCTGCACCTGTTATTGGTGAACACTTTCTACAGAGCTATGGGATGATATAGTGAACTATGGTGAGGTGTGTATGTGTGTGTCCCCACATGCAGATGTGCACATACATAAGTGAGAGAGAGAGAGAGAGAGAGAGAGAGAGAGAGAGAGAGAGAGAGAGAGAGAGAGAGAGAGAGAGAGAGAGAGAGAGAGAGAGAGAGAATGAATGAATGAATGAATGAATGAATGAATGAATGACCAAAAAGATGCCTTACTCCAAGTTCTGCTTTGAAAGCCCACCAGCCAACATTCAGTCAGTCCCATGCATTCTGAGAGGAGGAAGTGAGGGAGGCTCCTCTTTGCCAACTATATGTGTGATGAGTGTAAGTATTACCTATAAACATGATTGAACCAAGCAATAAACTCATTCCAGTGCTGATCAACACAGCAATACAACAAGATATTATACCATCAAACAGATATGCTGTCATTTGCAGGAAATTGGCACACTGCAGTAATACATAAATGAGGATAAATCCTAGGCATGTCATTTTCTTCTCTTGCATGAATTCATACATTGCAGATTATTTTTTGCTTTATTCTATGGAACAAATAATGGCTTCATTTTAAACTAAAGAGCATTGTCTCCCTCAGATTATCCCAGTCCTGTCTGCTTCAATGAGGGTTGCATGAATGCCATCACAAATCATATCACATTTGAGTTTCATGCTGCCTTCAAATACTTATATATGGTAAGTGGCTTACTGTTTATTTCAAGAATCTCAACATTTGTCAAAAGAAATGTGTAGTTTTGGTTTTGCATCAGGTGGCTGATGTTGCTATGGTTATTCTTAATAGGATAGTTGTGCCACTTCTGTGACAAAACTAAATGTAGAACAAAACTGGCATTTGTAACTTTTAATCCTGTGTATTTAACCCTTATAAACCAAGGATAGGAATGTAAACATTGATTCAAGCACATGATGTAGTGGACCATACGTAGACATATTTTATGCTAATGTGAAAATACAGTTCTTAAACATTACATAGATCACATATATCAAATGAAATCATATCATGATACATATGAAATTATATATCAGATTAAATGATATCATGATAGCTTGTATATATAAGTTCCCTAATTCTTTCAACAAAAACATTGTCAAAAAAAGTTTCATACACACCATAAGCATTATTAAGATAGTTTTACATGTAAGTATCACTTGATGATAAAACTCATATTCAAACATTTTGTTGTTCTTTATTTAATACTGTGTTAATGACCTAGGTTACAGTTTACACATCTATGTAATAGAATAGCAAAGTAGCAGTAAGTTAGGCTGCAGTTTTTACTAATGTTGTGCAGTCCCATGTAATGTTCTTTGATTTGAATCCACCATCGGGCCATTTCCTTACCAGTGTGCAGTGTCTCCTCATTGACACCAGTTACACTACTTATTTCTTGATTTATTGCACTTGCAAGTGGCACCTCCCTGATGCATTCAGTTTTGATTTCACCACTCCAAACAAAATGCAAAGTAAATCCTTCAAAAGTAGCCCAATCAGCTACTTTTTGGCCAACCTTACAACATTGAATTAGGTACTGTGTTGGTTATGATGACTTTGATTTGGCTTGACTTGGGTTTAGTCACCATGGTGTCAACTTACAAAAAATGTTGCAAAAATTGCCTTTTTAGATTTTTCATTGAATGTTTTGTTGTCTTGCCAACCTGTGTGGAATTCTGACATATAGAAGGCAAACTTGTGGAGGTTTTAGTGTACATATTAAAAAAGCATGTTGGAGTAGATATACCATATCATGGTAGAGCTTTTAGTATTGATGCAGTCAGAGCCTGCAGTATTATATTGCAATAGTGAAATACTTTTGTTTGATATTCATGTAAATTGTTCTTTACAGGGAGCTGTATTTGGACAGTATATCAAGGAGAGGCCAGGTGTGGCTAAGTTTTTCCTAGAAGCTGCCACAGAAGAGAGAGGGCATGGTATCCAGATGATGGATTACCTTAACATGCGAGGATTTGAATACAATGAGAACTTTAGATTTTCGAAAGATGATGTAAGTAAAAAAAGAAAAAAAAAATTGTAATTTGTTTCATATTTCTCTTGTGGCATTTCCTGAGGTATTGTTATTGACTTAAAAGTTTAGTAAAGTTTTTATTTAGACTGAGTGACCATTTTACATAAATTTTACAATGGAAGAGTATACTGAGTGCCAGAAGTAGAAAATGGAGATATTTGATATTTACATATAATAAGGATAATCATTAAATACACATTTACAGGCTGTCATCCATTGAGTCTAAACTCTTTAATGAACCTACAGGGTGTAACATGAGTTTCTGCAGAAATTGCTGTAGGTGAAAGTATAGGTTATTCACAGTAGATTATGATCTATGATCATCTGCATTTTGAGATGTTGTTTAGCTGTGTTGTGAAATTCAGATATGTGCCAGCGACAGATTTACAGTGGCCGGGTGGGTGTCTATGACAGGACGTGTTGATGTAGGATGTTCCTTGGTGATATTGTGAATTACTCAGTCATGATTTCTACAAGTTTTGGAGTTTTACAGTATTCTGTAACAAGTGGTGTTAATGGACAGATAATATACTGGTAAATATTGGCCAAAGATAGTTTGTCTTTAATTAATGTTTAGTAAAATAATATGCCATGTGGCACCATGCCTGCCAAAGCAGGAAAGGAAAAGAGTGAGGCCAGCATCAAATCACCTGATTGTCAGTCAGCTACTTGCAGTTTTCCAGCAAGACAGTGATAGTGAATATGCTTAGATTGTATTGCTTAAATTTGTGAGAGAAAAAAAATGGTAATGCTACAGCCTTAAAGTAATGTGAAGTATGGATGCCTGCCCAGCTGTTGTATCTGTCACTTGCTCATACTTGAATTTCATAACATGGCATAGCAACACCTCAAAAGGCATATGTGCATAGGACATTTTCTACTTGGAGTAACTCAAACTTGTACTTTCACCAGTCTGATGGCAGTCTCTGATCTTTTCATCTTCTTTCTAGTCTTACAATTACTGATTGTCTCTCAAGCAAATGCCAGCATAACACATTTTTCTTCATTGTTAAGCTTGCCAAGATCTACTGTAACGTAAGGAAAATTTAATTTGAGTGATGAAATGAAAAGGTAGCGGCTAAGGGGAAATGGGCAGGAGAATGCAGTAGTTATCTCCCCCACTGTGCCTGATAGTTACTGTCACATTAAAAAACTGAGCATAACAAGTTGACGGCATGTATGTGACAATTTAATACTTTGTAGACCTCCCATGGCTCTAAATTGATCATCACTACTTTTCTCTATGGGCACACTGTCATGCTTACAGTTTGTCAGTTGCTTTTCCAGTGACTTTGCAATATTTGTACAATTTATTAATTTAATTTGTGTTGTTTTATCATTATGTATATAGCATCTCCATCACTGTGTACTAAACAGTATTGTTTTAACTCAATTTTATTACATTATCCAAAATATTTGAAAGATGACATGAACATAACAACTTATGAATGGCTGTCTTGAACCTAAAATGTTCACAAGCCATCTCTGCACATCTCAATCATTGCACATCATAATTCAGCCCTGATGTCTTAGCGAGTGGGTGCAGAAAGGTGTGCACTCTAAACTTTGTAAATTTACTCTCAGACTGAAGTTCATATCATCAGATTTTTGTGCTCGTATGAAGAAAATGGTCCCAAATTTACAAATCTCATATCAGTTTTTTTGTATAATGGATGCTGCTATAACAGGACCTGCCTCTATTCTTGCAAGAAGCTCTAGTCAAATTATTAGCCCACATAACTCAATAAACTTTGTTACAAAATTGTAGTAGTTATATACTCATACTTGTTGTTGTTGTTGTTGTTGTTGTTGTATTTTCCTGAAAAACAAAGTACAGTAATGCTTTTTCTATATAAAAAAAAAATGTAGCCAAAAGAGAGTACTCACTGGTCTTTTGAAAATATCACTTAAGATTCAGGACAGAAGACATCCTTAGGTTGAGATGGCCTTGCTTTCATGTCAGTGGTAAGGAAGAAAGATTAAAAAAACAAAGTTAGATGAATGCAATATATTCATTACACAAGGGGCAGTGACATCTTGGTGATAAACGCGGACAGTGCAGTGAGTGTCGCGGCGGATTTCAAATGTTAACAATAATATGCCAGAGCTCATCTTTGGGTGAGGATTGTCTCAGGACTCAGTTGCCTAGTCTGTACTTCATTTACAGTGCATTATGTGAACTTTATCCAATGAAACATCATGATGTGCTAAAAATTTGTATGTTTGTAAAGCTTGAATATAAATTATACATTTTTAGAGGTCAGGTGTAATACATTTTGCCTAATTTTATTTAAATAAGGGTGTGAGGGTTGTCACTAAGAGGCAATCATGGTGTAATGGTTAGCACATTTGTCCAGCAAGTGGAAGGTCTGGGTTCAATCCCTGGGCAGTGCCCGCTTTTTCTGGTGAACCCTCTACTACACTAACAAAGAGAAAACCTTTTGTGTTGCAAGATGTTGGAAAATATTGCATAATTTTCAAGGAAATACAACTATGGTTATCTTTTCACATCAAAATTTTTGCTGTGATGTTTATTGGCTACACCAGATTTGTTTCCTGATAGTCTGATGAGAAGCTTCTTGTACAAATGTAGGAAAGTCAAAGTGGCTACCTCTTTTCTGGCCAAATGCCACATTGTGACAGAGGAAGATACAGCATTTAGGATAGAGAAGAAATTTTTCTATTTGTCAACTAGAAGCTCATAAATCAGGCATTCATGAATCATGCTTTGTCTGCTCTTTTAAGTGGAGTCAGGCCAGGGACTTCAAAATCATGGCTAATATATATCTCTCTCTCTCTCTCTCTCTCTCTCTCTCTCTCTCTCTCTCTCTCTCTCTCTCTCTCTCTCTCTCTCTCTCTCTCTCTCTCTCTCTCTCTCTCTCTCTCTCTCTCTCTCTCTCTCTCTCTCTCTCTCTCTCTCTCTCTCTCTCTCTCTCTCTCTCTCATGAAAGATTAAATTTTTATGGCCATTCTTTACACTTCTTAAATTTGTTGTTTTTGAAGTATGGGGACAAGACTACAATCAAATTTCTTAGTTTTGATTGAATAATTGTAATTATGAAGTCCCACAACATATGCTCATACATGAAATTTCCTTAATGTTGATCACTGTTTCTTACACATCCCGTCATATTTATTATCTTTTGCAGTAACATGTGTAGCTTGGTTATTTTCATGCCTGCTCTTTGTATAATCTAACTAATCTACTTTGCATGTTGTGATTTCATTACCTGATCAGTTGTTATATATATATATATATATATATATATATATATATATATATATATATATATATATATATATATATATATATATATATATATATATATTTTTTTATTTATTTATTTATTTTTTCTTCTTTTTTTTCTATAAGTTCTTTCTGTTTCAGTTGTGGAAGATTAATGGTAATCATGTCACCGATACTTCAGATTTGGTATCCCTCAAAATTAGAGAAGCACTACAAGAAGCTGTGAATATGGAAATTGATGTGAGTAATTTTCTTCACTGGTATTGTGTTATTAGTCCATTGTAACACTATTTTACTGTCATGAATGAGTGAGGGGAAAGAGAATGCAAGTATAACAGGTGCTAAATATGTGTACATTTGAATCCATAGTATCATGCTCTTCATATTTCTGTCCATACTTATTTGTGTTGTACTACCTTTGTTCATTTTATCCAACATTTTTCTGCCATGCCATCTCTTCTGATTTGCACCTTCTTTAATCCAGATGTGAAAGAGTTCAAACTCATCCACTTTGCAAAAATTTGTTTAATTGTCATTTTACTTACACCATAGCTGAGAAGGATGAAGTAAAACTGCATTGTCTTAAAAATCATAAGACTGATGTATAGTAGTACTTCTCATACATTCCAAACAACTTTGCTGGAATCTGGCGTGATATTTGAAGGGATTCTGAAATAGTCATGAAAATAGCAACAAAAAATCATGAGATTTGTACGATAACATTGAGCTGTGAGAGAGAAAAGTAAAATGAAGAATGAATTGATTGATTAATTGGTCTTCAGTCTATCCAGTTTGGAAGAGCTTTATATGACTGGAAGCCCTCATATAAGAGGCGTACTTTACACATGGTGTATAGAGTCAGCATTTGAAAGCTGAAGAATTGGAAATTACACAGAATGCCTAACTTTGTAGAAACTGAAAGCAGGAGTTTGTGAAGAATCAAGGTATACAGATTTTTAGCACATTTTTAGTTAATAATAGTTCAAGAAATATTCAGAGTAGAAAAAGAGAGGGTTTAAGTGAAATTAAAAAAAAGGAAAAATAGTTGCTGGAAATTTGTCATGTAATTAGAAGGAATAGCATTTGAGATTGTGAACACTCAACTGCTACATTTAGAAATTAGGAAAAGATCATGTTAAGTTTTGTACTATTCTTCTTGAGCACTAACTGTATTTTATAGTTTGCAAGTGTTTTTCTCACAAAAGTTGTCAGAAAATTATTTTCTTTCTTAAATATAAAGTAGAATCTTGTTTAACTAAATACTATGCATGGAGAGTCTGATAACCTGTCTCATAATTTTATAAATTTCATACTTAGTTTGGTAAAAATTGCTGTATTTGCTAGTGCAAGAGTTTTCAAACAGGGGAAATTTCAGGTTTTCAGGGGGGGAATTGAGATCACAGATTGGCAAACTCATATTGTTAGAATGTTGATCTTTTTATTGCATTTGAGCTCCTCACGGATAGCACAAAATTCAGTATGCTTTGGTTATCTGCTGCAAGCAGCCTATCAAACCACTCACCACAAGCTCCTGAACTGTAAGGATCAAAATAGATTACCCATAGACAGGGCTGCCACAAAGGAAAGACACAGGTGCCACTGAGTGGTCTGTCTGCAAGTACCCTTACAAAGGCTTTCACTTTGCATAGAGTCCTAGACCTAGCCTCCTGTCATGAGTACCCCCACCCCATTTCAGTATTATATGCATATTATTTGGAATGCACTTTTGAGGCAGTCTTGGAAAGGAGGGAGGGAATGACATTCTGACATATGGTGAAAGGGGTGCATAGGACAAACAAGGCTGAGAACTACTGTGCTAATGCATGAGTTTCTCTCTCTCTCTCTCTCTCTCTCTCTCTCTCTCTCTCTCTCTCTCTCTCTCTCTCTCTCTCTCTCTCTCTCTCTCTCTCTCTCTCTCTCTCTCTCTCTCTCTCTCTCTCTCTCTCTCTCTCTCTCTCTCTCTCTCTCTCTCTCTCTCTCTCCTACATGAAAAAAAAGGAAAGCAATATTCAACCTGTTGTTACTGCCCCACCCTCTCATTGTTACTCTTTACCTTTAAGTGTAGAATTAAATGCAGAGAAATTACCAGGTTCTAGGGGATGAGAAGTAATATTTACAAAAGTAAGTGCATAATATAGTTTATTTACATATATACAATACAATGGAAAAGGAAAACAATATGGTACTGACTGCCAGAAGGACTTAAAAGAGAAAGAAATATAGCAAGTTCACGAGTGAATACATGTACATGACACTAAAATAAAATAAATAGTATGAGCCAGAACTAGAAATTACATTGTACTGAACGAGACACAGGCTGGTGGTCAATAATATACAAAGATGGTCCCTCACATATGAAAAAAGAAACACTTAAAAAAACACACACAAAAAGAGAGATACATAGGCCCAGGTAAAAGAAAAACAAACAACCCTAAGCAAAAGGGGTTGAAAACAAAATGCTAATCTTGCTATAATATGTTAATAAAAGGAAAGGTATTTACCAAAACTGTGCTAAGCAAACCAAATGAAAAAGGAAAAAAAAACCTTCATAACAAAATACCCAGTACTAAATATAGTAACTTGGCAAGAGGGAAAAATCCAAAGAAACACTTCACAAAAGCACGAAACGAACACTGGGCTCCACACTCCATTAAATAAAACTACCCATGTGACACAAAGCACATCACCACCCTCACTCACTACCTAACTAGTTGACAAAAGGAAAATAGCTTGTCTGCTTACCTTCAGTAGGCACAAGGACAACATACCTAGCACGCCAACATGCCACCACGTCACCCTGATCACTCATGACCAAAGTGTGGGGTGACCCTTCCTGACTGCAAGGGAGAGAAAGAGGGTCACTCCCACATCTCCTTAAATACACCCCTCCCCTCCCTCATGACTCACACTAAGATTGATGTACCTTAATACCTTGTGCTCACCATGTGGAGATGGAATACACTCTTAAAGAAAATTAACTCATTCCTTAATTTGGGTTAACTATGAAGTAATACAAACAAGTATCACACAAAAATGTAGCTACTGTGGTAATATAGACCTGTGTGGCCTATTAATGATAGAGTTATAATAAAAAAATATAAAATGTAATAAAACAAGGTCACATTAATGAAGGTAAATCGCAGAAGGCATGCCATACACTTTCTCCTCTAAAAACAGAGCATTACAAGATCCACATTGTTGATGAATGATATGTGCTGGCTTCAATAACCATTCTTAATAAAATACAGCATGGGTTAAACTTAAACTTACAACACTAAACCTTAAAACTTAGATGTAAAGAAAGAATTCAGATGGCAATTTCTACACGTAGCCTGTAGGTGGCTGGCAGGGCTTGCCTGCCTCCCAAGTCCCTAGTGGCTCCAAACTGCATGGCTTCCCTGCCTAGGAAGATGCTTACAAAGAGAAATTTTCCCTCACATAGGAACTCGACAAACTAAATGTCCACTGCCTACAACGTAACCATATGTACATACTTAGTACAGTCACGACCGTGACACTGTGTATGTGGTCACATTACTGACCAAAAGATTAGGTTGAAAATGCAGAATGCATGGTGGTGTACGGCTGAGAGGATCATGGATGATCTGTACCAAGCAGCAGTCCAAAGACCACAAAACTCTGATCAGTATAATTATGGTAATGTTTAGTTGGCACCACTTGACATGAGTGCAATGAGTCACGTATTGCAAACATGCATACTTATTATTTTGCTGCTGTATCCACCATGGAAAATTCACACAAGAAAGCACTACTATACGGTAGATATCCTTTAGATATCTATATCTGCAGATTATCTGCATTTTTAAATAATCCGCATCTGCATCCACATTGGCAATGCAAGCAACTTTCACATCTGTATCCACAGATTGAGAATGAGGATATTACTCAGCATAGCCATAGATGGAATGTCATTCACCATTTCTTTAAAGGAACAAATGAAGACACTCTTGAAATGGTGGAGTCAGAACAGAAAGGACTACTGAAGTTTATTAAGAGTGGTATACACTTATCTATGCATGTCCAGTGAGCAATTATTCAGTGGAGCTGACTTAATCTATGATGATAAACATATGTGCCTTCATGCAGATAAAAGTAGAGAAACTTGTTTTTGAAAAGTAATTTTGCCTTTGGTAAAATTCAAGTACTTGAACTAATATGGAGTCTAATCCTGTAAGAGTCAAGTAATTTTTATAAACTCTGTGTTTCAACATTAATTCAAGATTGTACTCATTTAAATTAAATGTAATTTTACTAATTTTCAAAGGGTGAAGGTTGGGGAAAGTTGTTGGTGGGATGCATGATGACTTGGGTCAACATCCTGCATCTGAGTGAGACAGAAGTTGGACCAGTGTGGCTGAAAGTCATCTTTCACAATTTAGAATCTACATTTGAATATAAAAAGTAATCCACCTTTGCATCTGCAAGGATATGGTCATCTGCATCCACAACTTCTTTCCTCATCTGTATCTGCATCCACAATTTTAAAAAGTTAATATATGCATCTGCATTTTTAGACATCTGATAAATCTTTACTATATGGCAACACTAGAGTTCTCACCCAATTCTTTGATTGATAAAGATCAGTTTTTATAATGCTTGTTAAAAGCATGTGCTTTCTTGTCAAGTGCCTCCTCCCTTATCCCTCCACAGGTGTAGGTAACACTTACATATTTTTGTGTGTGTATCTGCATTACATTGAGTTTTCACAGGAATTGCTGATTGATGTTGATATCTACCCATTGCCAGAATCTGAAATGTAGTTGGATGTATTCTGAGTGTTGTCTCTTGAGAGTGCAGGACAGGATGGAGATTGGCAAAATCTAATGTAAGATTTGAAAAATGCCATCTCCCGCCCTCCTTGCTGTAATAGAAACAGTTCAATTAACTTTCCAAACATTAATAGTAATTTGTATTTAGGTTTTTAAAATTTGATAATAAAAATTGAATGCAGTTACAAAAATTTGATTGAGGTCAGGTTTACTAGGATGGAATTTTACTATACAATGTTAGGATCAAGGATTAGTGTTGGATTAATTTGAATGGCACATAGTATTTATGGTGCTTCATACCATGTACAATGAATTGGAAACATTTCCCTTACAAACTTACTGTCTAAAGTATTCTAGTTATTAGTGACATTTTCTAAAACAATACAGTTTCAGGGAGTATGATTCATAAGTTATCTTAAACTAGCTACAGTAAAATCCCTCTTATCCGGCATCAACAGGACCGCCGACATGCCGGATACTTGAATATTGCCGGATACTTGAATAGAAGTGAAATTATGTCCACAATCACCACCCTACACTCACGCATCTTACCATAACAAAGATCAGCTGATCTGATCAGCTGCTTAAGTGTAAGCACAACACGCTTCCTCTTTTCTACAACTTTAGGCATGATGAAGGCGTTAGGCAACAAATAGTGCACACGTGGGACTGAGTCACTGAGTAAACACAGTGCAGTGGGCCGCGGGTGGTGCGAAGCAGTGCGCTCTGGTGGCGAGGGGACAAAGTATGCCTCGCGCGGGAATTTTAATCGATTTTATGAGTTCACATTGATTTTTTATTGATTTTAAGGCTCGGGGAAAAATGTGCTGGATACTTGAAGCTGCCGGATACTCGAATGCCGGATGAGAGGGATTTTACTGTAGTATGTTTCAGGTAGATACTTAAGCCCACAGACCAAAGGAAATGTAATGTATTGGAGAACCAAATTATGTGAGGGGAAATCAAATAGGGTTGCTCATGCACCTTATCTTTATTTTGATGGTTATATGTATCAAATAGCTGGAATTTTTTAAATGGTGTGAGCTTTTGCAACTATAAAATTTTTGCTCTGTTAAGGAGCCTATTTTACATACTCATATTGACATAAAAAAAAACTTAATTTCTACCATGTTGAAAATTAATAGATTATTGAATTTTGTAACCTATTTTTTCCCCAGGTTACTGAGAAAATACTTCAAGTTGTTGCCAAGTGTGCAGATGACTACCATGCTGCAGATGTATTCACCAATCCTATCCTAGAAGAACAATACACAGGTCTTCGTAAGCTGCAAGGAGCCATCAGGACCTATGATGCTCTCATAAAAGGTAATTCAGGTAATGAGGAACTTGCAGAATTCATTTTTGACAAGAAGGTGCTAAAAGGAGAAATACTGTGAAGTATTGTCATGCCAAGTCAAGAATCATAAAAATGGTTCTTGTGATTTGTTATAGTATGTTATAGTAATTTCAACAGATGAAAGCTAGCAGTTCAGTGGCCCCCAAAACTATCTTTAAAAATAAGATAAGATGATGATGTAATAGATGATATTATTTGATACATTTGGTGATTATGGTGGCAAGACTTGGTTGCCATGCATACTAGGATGGTTGTTGTATTTTATAACCTGAGAAATACTAGATCGGTATATTAGCACAGCTTCAAGCTATGCATACCAGTCTTACTGATACAACATGTGATCAGGCAGCATGTTTCATATTGTTCATTATGCCACAGTTCACATCACACTTTCAAGATAGTTTTGGGAACTACTGTACTGAATTTTCTCCAGTTGTTAATAAAAATATTCAGATAAGCTATTCTTGCTAATCATCCATTTTGTGCCTCAAAATAGGAGACACCAGGTTTCATGAGTGAACTCAGGTCAGATAGTTAGAAACTGATGAGGGAGCTACTCATTTTTGAAGGCTTGTATCCACAATTGTCAACGTTTTTGTAATAAATCCTGTGATATATATATATATATATATATATATATATATATATATATATATATATATATATATATATATATATATATATATATATATATATATATATATATATATATATATATATATATATGAACATACTATAATAATATTTCATGGCCCTTTAAAACTTTTGTTCTGTAAAAGACAAAGACAACTTCATCCAGCTTATGATGAATTAAAGTTAAAGTGTTAATGGTTAATTTTCATAATTTATTAATGTTTCATACTTCCTAAATTCAGATATATTTTCCATAGTTGCTTAATATACTTCATAAAGCAAGAAGTATGTGTATGTCTTAGGGCACACTTATATGTCAGTTATATGTAGGCATTACTTTTTTTTTTCATAATAAGGATATATTTTCAAGTGTATAAGATTATAATGATGTATTTTTCTTTTCTCTTTTTTTTTTTTTTTTTTGCTGCAAATAAAATTTGTCATTCTATTCACATCAATATCTAATACTTTTTGATCCCTTCATATCTTCCAAATGTTTGGTAGATAATAATTACGTGTATACTTCATAAAGTTATGATGTGATGGCAGATAGGTATCATAACTTATAACATCTATCATTATTCTTAGTGCGATATGCATTTATCTGGTAGATGCCCAGGCTTTGTGAGGTGGAGCACAGCTTGTAAGTCATATGTCACAAGTTATAATGTCACCATGGAGCTACAATAAGAGAAGAGACTCCCTGCCACTCCACTCCTATCAGGACAAGTGAAGCCAGTAGGTGGAGCTTATGATCGGCACAGACCGAGAACATTGTGATATCGCGTGTAGTGGTGGCCAGGAACTGATAATTTTGTATTCAAGGAACCCGTTCCTTGGGCTGACTGAACAGTTGGAACCGGTTCCGGAACCAGTTCCAGGGGGAATCGGTAGAGCGCGGCTGGTGAATACCAGTCTTGGAACCACCAGCTCAGTGCTTGGTGGCTAGCAGGGTGTAGCGGTTCCAGAATTTATCTAGAATACTGGGACCACATACTGGAAACATCATATTTCCTATGAGCTCACATGACTCACATGGCCGATCTCGTAACTTGTTATGATGCATACTGCTAACATAGGCACCGCCATATTGTACTGTAAATAGTCCTTGGAATTTACAGAATTTACGAGCTACTAGGAGCACCTATAACCCAGCTACGAAATCAATATCAAAATCACCAGCCATTCCACTTCAACTATAATCAAAAGGATTTAGGGATAAAGGACTCTAGTATACTGCTGCAGTGTGCAGAACATTGACAACACACCGGCCTCGGTCAGCGAAGAGATACCCAGTGCTCAGCAGAACTGTTGTTGGTTTGACTTGAATTTAAATATATGTGTATTAATATGTGCTTAATAATGGTAAAGAAAGGAAGGAAGAGAGAAAGAACAAAGAAAAATGTAAGAAAGAGAGAAGGTACAGACACAGGGAGGGATATATATATATATATATATATATATATATATATATATATATATATATATATATATATATATATATATATATATATATATATATATATATATAGATAGATAGATAGATAGATAGATAGATACATAGATAGATATAGATAGAAAGATAAATTTAAGCATTGTGATTGGCTCACGTCTCTAAAGGTAGTACAGAATCTAGGCCGTGATTGGTTGGCGAGATCTGAGGTGCCTGCAGGATGTGACTGGGACTTAAGAGCAAAATGATTTAGGATGTGTTACTGATGTCGTAAATTTGGTTTGAGTATACTACATAACGTTTATAGTAGGCACCTCAGAAGTTCCGAGTTAGTAAGTACTTGCGAGGTCGGATGTTACAAAGGTTTTGACTATGCAGCCCTTGGTAGCGACGATTACCTAGTATCGACTCCTGCCAGTCCCTAGTCACTGAGTCTCTGGGTTCGATACTGTATGGGTGCACCGTGTAGTTGATGTTTACTCTTATCTCACATAAGATTTGTTCAGTAATAAAACATGCTTGGGTATATATCAACTTGCATATTCAATAGGATGCCTAGTGCGGAGGTTTTTCATCTTTGATGTAATTCCAATGCACTTCAGCTTGTCTTTACAGACTTAAGCATATGATACATTAGACTATGTGTGCTTCATATAATTCCACACTGGAACTGCTTGTTTTTGCTTGGATGTCATTGCTTTATGTTAAATTGACAAGGTTTAAGCCTGATAAATGCTCTTTTAACACCACAAATTTATATATAATCTCAAGATGTGCACTTTTAACGCACTGCCTTTAAAAAAATCCTTGGTGTCTGAAAAAAATGCTACATTATACTCGTATTTTGAGACAGGAAGGATTACAATACACTCAGCAAGTAAGATATGTATATTTATGCGGATA
>NC_087192.1:9102500-9175000 GCF_035594125.1 Scylla paramamosain
TGCAAAATTTATAGATAGTTTTTTGAATATTTCGTTATTATTACTGAGTTCGGCAATCTTTTTATATTTTGGGTATTAGTTAAAGTATATGACAAGTCAGAAAAAAATAGTGCACCCCAGTCTGGGCGCCTTCTTTCTTCTGGTGATTTTCAAAATTAATTACGTTACGTTAATATAGGCGCCGAGACGATAATTTTCCCTGCCTCCCTCCTTGTCTGTACATCAATATTCAACTAAACTTCCGGCTGTTTCCAGACTCATGCATGAAGGAAAGCCAGAATTAACCACGAAAATAGATAAATAACCCAAGAAATGCTCCAAATAAGGCCTAAGTAAATTGAAGGATTTAGCCCCGTTCAGAGCGCCTACCATGAAAATATGACATTATCAGACCCAGACCGAGACCTTCCCTCCTCCCCCCCTGTGTCTCTTCGTCAATATTTCTCTCAATTTCCAGGGTTTCCGGGCATTTCCATGTATTTTCCATACTAAAAAAATGAAGGAGAGTGTATGAGGGACTGTAGTAGTAATAGTAGTGGTAGTAGTAGTAGTAGTAGTAGAAGTAATAGTAGTAGTAGCACTATTATTATTAAGTGTGTGTGTGTGTGTGTGTGTGTGGTGTCCTGTCAGGGCCGTCCTGTGTGGGATTGCCAGCCTGGTATAGAGACAGGAAATAGGTTGTTTAGTACTCGTTTGACAAACTGCAGGAGTACTTGTTTGTTGACAGCTGCCAAGGGGGGTGATGTCGAGGGTGGTAATTTGATTTGATTTGATTAATTTACTGCGCAAATAGCGTCGGACACCATAAAATAGAGGAACTTAATAAGAGTTGTCAGCTAAAGCAAATGATACGCTCACACACACACCCATTCGCGCACCCCACCCACCAATCCACACTCACACAAAAGCAAGAGATGCCATGCAGGGCACAGTGTATCAGGAAAAGCCACCAAATCGAGGAGGGTAACGCACGAGAATCTCATCAAGAAAATCGGGCACCAGAATATGGCGACAGACAGCATCCAGCGGCAGACCTTGGGGCAGGAGGTGTCGAACAGTGAGGTACACTAGGCAGTAGTGCTCGATGGTGCGCGGCACAGGTGACACTCAGCAGTGTGAAGGAAGACTTGCCCTCCACCCCGGCAATCTGTCATGGCGGGCAGTAGCCCAGCCGCAGACGAGCAGTGATAACGTTGTGCCGCCGAACCATAAGACCCCGGCAACGGTACGTGTACTTTGGCGGCAGACGGACTCGTAATAGTTGATGGTGATACTGTAGGGCCTCTCAGTATCCCTGCGACGCCACATAAGTAGAAGAGCAGCGGAACGGACTCTGGAGAGGTGGCATGGCAGGGAAAGATGGGAGGGTGGTGAGGGTGTCCGCGTAGCCGGTGTAGACGTTTCAGGACACTCCCCCTAATTTAAGGTAGGCGCACACTTGTTCGCATCGTACGGACGGCACGCATCGTACTCATCGGATTGTTTTTGGGGTCAGCACACATTGGTCCGCATCGTACGGACGGCACGCATCGGACGGATCGGATTTTCTGCGCACATTGTCGGCATTGGACCATTCACCACCCGCAGTTGTGAAGCTGAGCTCTCTCTGGAAGGACATACTCCATATTTTTCTAGTGTATAAAGTTGTGAAAATGTTGAACAGTGATAGTGAAGAGGAAGAAATTGTAGTGGTTAGCTGTTTGCTGGCACAAGAAGAAGAACAGAAAGTTAAAAAAAGGAAAACATGGATTCACAACATAAACAGGAAAAGGCTGGAATTTGAAGAATTTCATACATTGTTCCCTGATTTGATGGAAGATGATGTCAAGGTAGATAGGATAAAAATTTAGGAACTTATCTAAAAACAGTCAGTGAGTTAATATAACATTATATATTATGTATAAGCAAAGCATAGCTATGCAAACAGAAAAAAATAAAATAAATACCGAAGAAGGTTTTCATCCGACCGCGACGGCGCTCTGGCTGCAACAGACGATGGGGTCGCACATTTGCCGGCAAATGCCGTAGAGGCCATCCGCATCGTTCGTACGCATCGGATTGAATGCTCTTTCGGGGATCCTCGTCGGCATTGCCGATGTCCGATGCGTACGACGCGGTCAAATGCGCGCAGACCCATTTGAAATAATGTAAAGAATACTAAAATCCGATGCGTACGATGCGTGCCGTCCGTACGATGCGAACAAGTGTGCGCCTACCTTTAAACGTGACTCCCGGAGTCACTTGAAACTAGTTTGAAAGCACTCCCCAATCAATTGAATCTAGTTTGACAGCACTCCCTAGTCAACTGAAACTGCGTTTCATATGACTCCCCATCAGGTTGAAATGACTCCCATAATTTGCTAATTGAGAAAACATTTTATTAACATTAATTACCATACAAACAATAACTTATTACCATACAATGTATAACTTGTTACAAGACTAGCCCTACACACCCATAACTACATTATAATGGACGCCAGACTCATTTTCTAAATACATTGACTCCTTTACCACTTTACCATTTGGCCTGTGTATATGCCAAGTTAGTTCTGGCCCAAACTTTGCCCACACACAGATATTAACATTAAACATGTTGGCAGCTGCTAATATCTCCGTTGTTGTTCCCCACACCTTATCATTACGCATAGATTCCACTCTGATCCCTTCATTGCAGGCCATGAAATCACAAACCATGCTCCTGACAACGGTATGTTGATCCTCATCTCCTGTTATGGCAAACAATAATGCATGGAAGAGACAATTTCCGTCACCTTTAATTATTTTTACACTAAGAGGTTCGCTATTGTTTTTTAAGGTCTTGTTTATTTTCCTGCATAGCCCCGACTTCTTGAATATTAGACGTCCACCAGAGTGAGAGTAGATAGTTCGTTGTGTTGCAACTGTCAATGGCGAGAACTTGTAGGTTATCTCCTCTTTCTGAACATCTACAATCTGAACACTTGATGACGGAGATGCAAGTGCTGAAGTTTCTGTTTGTCTTTCGAATAAAGGCTTTAGGTTGCATCCATTTACTTTAGTCTTGAGGGGGACTTTTGTTGATGGATGAATGAGGGAATATAGGCCCTTCTCGCAAACTTGAGCCACTTCGTAGGGACCACCATCCCACGGATCGGTTTGTTTACCTCCTTTCCTGTCAGCCCTGCGAAGATTGTAACGCAACACCTTGTTGCCCACAATAAAATTCTTTTGTTTATATCGCCTCTTTGCAAAATCAGCTTGCTGTTTTGCCTGCGCTTGCTCAATGTTAGCCTCTGCTTTCTTGAAGACAACATCCTGTAAGATAAAACAAATACTGTTGTAGTACAATATTTTTGATATGTGGATAAATTATTTTGTGTACATCTGCCACATAACCTAGCCAAACCTCGTCTGAATGTGGTATAATGATGTAAATAATTAAATTTAGGGGATAACATTTCAAAGGTTTAAAGGAAAATTCTTTGATATAGTACTCAAAAACCATATCCTTAAACATAATATATAGATACAACTGTAACTGTTATTCTGAAGAAGTCCTTGGTGGGCGAAACGTAAATAAACCTAGATTAAGTATATACAGTTTAGGATAACTTTTGCATTAAAAATATTACCTGTAATATTTCGAGCTTTGAGAGTGTTGCATGGAAGTCCGACTCCTCAAATTCAGGATCGTCTAGATTCAAAGTACAATCAGCTAGCTCATGGTCCACATCAATAGGAAGGACAGGTTCACGACCGTACAGCATCTTGAAGGGTGAAAACTTCGTGGAGGCCTGGACTGTAGATCTAAAACAGAAACAATGGAATTGAAACACCAAATAACCATATAGAATTTTCCTTAAGTACTAACATTTAACCGGATATTAGGCCTACTTACCTCAGTGCAAATAAGATACCGTGCAAACATTTGTCCCAGTTTTCATGTCGATGTTTGAAGGAGAAGATTTTGAACAGTTCGGTTGCTACGCTCAACTAATCCATTTGCCTTAAAATAATAAAAAAATAAGTGGACAATAAAGGTTTACATAGTCAATTATATAGGAAGATATAAATACAGATTAATAAGTAGATTAATAAGAAATATACAGATAAATAAATAGACATAAATAAAGAGATAAATTGATAGACACAAATCCAGATAAATAAATACACATAAATAAGTAAACAGACAGACAAACAATAAATATCTTATTACACAGGTAACACAGACCTTACCGAACCTTATTTAGTATATGATGATTACTTACTTGAAGATGATACGCGGATATAATTCTTTGCGTTGTTCCTGTGAGCGTATGAAGCTCTGATGAAACAGAGTTCACAAATTCTCTGCCCTGGTCATTGATTTGTATGGTAACACATCCATGCCGAGAGATGATGTCCTCATACAAGAAGCGTGCGACCTCTACAGCTTGTTTTGATTTTAAAGGTCAAGCCTCAATCCACTTCGAAAAATAGCAAACGGCCATCACAATGGCGACATTACCGTTGGATGATCTGAAAAATAAGTAGTGTAAAGCAGCCTACCGAACCTTACCAGACAAAAACAAAAGTCGCAAACAATCTTTGGTATTTTGGCATTTTTAGCATTGTAATGCTTAGTACGGGATTTTAAAGTTCAGTAATATCAAATTAAAACAAAACATGTTTATCATTAAAAACTTAATAGTCAGTATTATAAAATAATAGTAATATTGCACTTATATACATATTTTATAAACTTAAAACTCACGTTGGCAATGAACATAGGCCTACGCCAATTTGGTACATGTTTTGAGGCTTAATTGGGACATTGTGGAGTTTCGGGTCAACTTTCTTGAACACAGTGCTGGCTTTCTGGCACCGCAGGCAGGTTTTTATGTAACGTTACGCCACCAATACCTCTGCATTACGCGATCGATGACTTTATCCCTGCCAACATGACCTCCCAAAGCAACAGCTTCGTCGCTGTCACCAACTCCTAGATGACAGGACAGCACAATGTCTAGCTGGCATTGGCGATCCTTAACCACCCGAAGAAATCTAACTTCTGCAACCATATATACCAATTATAAGCAACCCTTTCAATAAATATTGGTTAAAGTTATTGCTTTTGAATTTACTCTTATAAGGTTAGATAAAAGTCTAAGCTTGCCCTAATCACTCAATTATTTTTCAATTATTTTTCATAATGTTTAGTGTGAATATCTAGATGAGCCTCACCAATAATTTTCTAAATAAAGTACCCCATTAGTTAAAAGCAGATGCTTGGATATTTTTTTCCTAATTACGTCGGTGTCTCAAATATACTACTTATACTACTTACCAGTTATAACTTTCCTGTTTGGTTTACGGACAAATTTTAGACAGTCGTCTTGGATAACAAATACCCAACACTTCCTTCGAAAATTCGCCTTATTCCCCTTATCGTTTCCACCACGCACTGGGTATTTTTTTTACTGCAAATATTCTTCTACCTCATCCATTTCACTAGCGAACTCCATGGTGGCTCTGTAGACACTGACAAATAACAAGTCAACACAAGCCTTGTTAACTTTATTTCAGATTCACTGCAAAGTAGGTTTATTCGAATGTGGATTCATTTCAAATTAGGTTCATTTGATTGTTTGATGGTGGAGTCATTTCAAACGGGTGAGGAGTTACCTGAAACTAGTTTCAAGTGATGGGGAGTCGACTAAATCTAGTTTCATCTGACTGCGGGAGTCATCTGAAGCAGGGAGTCATTTGAAACGGCTACACCGGCGTAGAGGAGTGCATTGATTGATTTGTGGATGGGAGAATTGTTGTGTAGATGGATATGTGGATGAGTGAGTGTATGTGTAGGTGGGTGGGTGGGTGGGAGAACTGGTGAGTGGATGGATAATTAGCTGGGTGGATAGATGACAGTTAAATGGATGAATAAGTCAATGGGTGTGTGTATGAAGGGATGTGTGGATGGCTAGATGCATTGATGTGTGGATAAATTGATGGATGGATGAATGGGTTGTAGGCAGGTGTAGATTGGGTGGATGGGCGGATCAATGAGTAGGTAGGTGGATGAGAGGGTGAATGGTTGTGGTTGTGAGAGAAGGTGGGTGGATGGATGAGTGGGTGGGTAGATGTAAGTGGGTGAGTGGATGGGCGGGTGAATAAATGGATCGGTGTGAATCAGTGATTGGATGGATGGGTGAGAGTGGATTAACAGGAGTAGTAGTAGTAGCAGCAGCAGCAGCAGCAGCAGCAGCAGCAGCAGTAGTAGTAGTAGTAGTAGTAGTAGTAGTAGTAGTATTTTTTTATCGTGTTAGTTAATGGTTGTGAATTGTTTGGTATTGATAGTATGAAATATTTACATCTTGAACACGATTAAACTGAAGATAAGTCTCGAGGTTATACAGAAAATTATTATATTAATGTCTGTACATATTTTCTTCACCTTAAAGAAATCGAAAACAAAGCCTCTCTCTCTCTCTCTCTCTCTCTCTCTCTCTCTCTCTCTCTCTCTCTCTCTCTCTCTCTCTCTCTCTCTCTCTCTCTCTCTCTGCACAAGGAAAGAAATATTGATAAGACATTAAGTCAGATGAATCCCTTCACTCTCACACGTGACGCCTGGCCTCGAGTGTGTGGCCAGCGGGAGTGACTCGCTCCTCAACTAGTGATCGGCTGATGGGCGTCTCTGGTGGGGTGAGTGAGTGCGCCCCTCTCCTCTCTCCCTTCCCTTCCCCCGGTGCATGTGTTAGCTGTATTAGGAGCATTGACCTGGCTGATGCTTCTATATTTTCCGAATTATTCTAAATTATTTTTTCATCGCCGGTAACGTGAGATGATAAATTAGTCGAATTACCATTTTGCTCTTTATATCCGTCAAATTTACTGTAGACTTTCAACTCAAATGTCCACACTCCCGTGAGTAAGTGTGCCGTGATATTTTTTTAATTCAATAATAAAGACTGCCCATTGGTTTATTCTTCCGTGCCCAGGCAGGCGACCAGCGCAGGTGTATCTAGACTGAGCGGGTTTGATGCGTAATCCAAAACACTTTTAGCCGCACCTCTGCTACATTCAAAAGACTCTAGTTAAAGTTACACAAGCTTTAAGAGTGTTTTGTTTGGTTCTAGTGGCAGATGAACAAATTTCAATATTATTAACAGGAAAAACATTCTTGAGAACTCGACTAATCATCCCTGTCGCATCTGAAAATAATCGTGATATGCGTTCCGTAATGATTTTTTTTTCCTTTCTTTCTTTTTTTATTAATCGTGATATCATTAATTCCTGAATATGTTATCGACCATTCTGCAGTGAATGGTGCTTATTTTATTGGCTCATTGTGTCTTATTGTTGTGGAAACGCCAGGCAGACAGTGACTCACCTAGCGCTGATGGCAATATAAACTATCTATCACATGTGTATGGTTTTACCTTATGTGTTATTAATGTTTGTATTTTAACAAGCTTTGTACTTTTAATGACATGATTTTTTTTTTTTTAAATTCATTTAGTTGTCTTTCGTTACGTAAATAGTTTCTTAATAATCTTTTACAAAATATCGTAATAGATTAATATTTTGCTATGATGTGGTGTCACAGTCTGATGTACTCTGTCTCACTGTAACTCATGATGCAAGTGTGTGTCTGCCTGCCCATCTACCAATCCGTCTGTCTATCTGCCTCTGTACGTATATCTTTGTCTATCTATCTGTTTCTTTCCTTTCTTTTGTTTGTTTATTTGTTTTTCTTTGTTCCCATCGATCTATTTATGTATCTATCTGTTAACGTTATTGGTCTCTCTATCTATCCATCCATACACTCATCCATCCATGTATCTATCTATCTATCTATCTATCTATCTATCTATTTATTTATCTATTTATCTATCTATCTACCTATCCACCTACCTACCTACTTACTTGTATCTACTTATCTATCAGTGTGTGTGTGTGTGTGTGTGTGTGTGTGTGTGTGTGTGTGTGTGTGTGTGTGTGTGTGTGTGTGTGTATGCTAGCGCGTTCTAAAGATAGGCAGTATTCATGAAGCAAGACTTATTTCTGAATTTCTAAAAAGACAATTTTTCTTTTGCTCTCTACTGCGTAGAGTGAATGAAAGTTAAATATTGCTGGCTTCTTGGCTTGGACGTGTTGAAGTAATTTAGTACCATTCTCTCTCTCTCTCTCTCTCTCTCTCTCTCTCTCTCTCTCTCTCTCTCTCTCTCTCTCTCTCTCGATAGATAGATAGATAGACAGATTGACAGACAGATAGATAGATAGACAGACAGATTGAAATAAATACAGACAAATTGAGACAAATAGATAGACACAGACAGATAGATAGACAGACAGATAGCCAGAAAGATAGATAGACAGACAGACAAATAAATAGATAGACATAGATTGATAGACAAGCAGATATACAAATAGACAGACAGACACAGGTAAATAGTTAGATAGATTAATTAACATATAAAGACAAGCAGACAGATAGACAAACAGACAGAGATAGATAGACAAATAGCTAGAAAGGTAAGTGTGCTAACAGGTAGATTAATAGACGAACACAAAAACAGAGCTAGACAAACAGATAGACGGACACAAGCACCACCACCCGCACAACCTAAGCAAGTGCTCGGTGCTCTCGGTCACAAGATGTATAGCGGAAGGCAGCTCATATTTCAATCAACTATTTATGCCCTTAATTGCTCACCTGTTCATCTTTCATCTGCCTCCTCCTCCTCCTCCTAACCTATCCCTGTCTATTGCTCTCATCTCTTCCCTTATCCATCACTCTCTGCTTCTTCCTCTCTCCTTTAATTCTTCCTCCTCTTCCTGCTATTCCATGCCTGTTTCCCTTTATTTCCTCTCTGCCTGGAGGAGAGGGTGAAAAAGTAATAGGGATAAAAGGGAAGAAGAGACGCAGGATTAAGGGGGATAAGAAGAGGATGAGGAGAGGAGGAGGGAGGGCTATGTGTGACAGGATGTGTTGGGGAAGGAAGGTAGGACGGAAGGCGGGGGGGGAGGGGAGAAGTTTAAAGAATAAGGAATGATAATAAGAAATAAATAGTTAAAGATATGGGTGATGGGATGATATTGTGACTGGTTTTAAAGGTGTTTTTTTTGTGGTTCTACTGACATATTAATAAGATTTCTACATTGTTAACAGAAGAAATACTCTTGAGAACCCGGTTGATCATCTTGGTGGCGTTTGAAAGTAGTGGTGAGAGAGCAAAGCCTTTCTGAATACAAGTCTTTTGTCCTCACCGAGGCAGCCACCAAAGCTAGCCAGCCAAAGGAAACCGGGCAAATAAACACGACTTCTGTTTTTCACGTTTTATTGAAGTTTGTGGCTTTTTATGGAGAATTTTCAGCCGTCAGGTAGCGAGAGAGAAAGAGAATGAGAGAGAGAATGAGAGGGTATGAGCAAAAGGAGGACTAGGAAAGGGGAGTGAAAAGGGTATGAAATGGGAATGAAGAGGAATAAGTGAATGTTGAAGGGTCCTTCGAGGGTTGCAGGTGACAGTTTGAAAAAAGGGATGCCGAGGCTGTGACATGAAAGGAATGTACTGCACCGACCCTGGATTTTTAAGGGGAATAAACAGGGCTGAGTTTGGTTCTACCTTAATACTAAGACTGAAAAACTATATAAGTGTCACGCTACACCTCAAAATAGTGTCAAACCACAACTTAAACCAGTATACCTCGCCCCAGTTACCAGTACCACACCTCACCCCAGTACCACACGTCATCTTACACCTGCATCTTGTCCTACCTCACCTCACACCAGCACCTGCCCAGTGCCACGCCACACCACACACGCCGCGCCATTAATTACAGTCAAGGATCATAGCGCAGTGTCAGCCAGCCATTGCAGGTCTCGTTAGGGTCAGTGTAACCCGTCAGCTGCCACATTCCTGATGCAATAACCGCCTGCTGAATTACGCCATTCCTGCTGCCAGACAGTGTGTGCACAGTATTCTGAAACACTTCCGCGCCGCACTTCCGCTACTTTGAAAAGGTGCTTATTCAAAAAAATTCGGCCACTTCCACGAGAACAGGACGAATAATATCTGTGTCCTTTGAAAATAATTCTTGTGGGAGAATAAAGCGTTTTAAAAATACTACCCTTAGTAACATATGAAGGTCCTTACTCTCAAAATGTCGGTGTCTGGACTACTCTTAACTGGCGCAATTGGAAGGCATACAGGCTTTCAATTTCAATTTCATGATCACAGTGATAGTTAAGCAAAAATTCACTTGAAAACTGCCTGAATAATTTATGTTATCTTTGAATTTGACACAGAGGTAATGAGCGGCCGCCGTGGTGAAGAATACCACCCTGAATGACGGACAGAAGATCACAGCAGGCGTGTATCGATTAAATCATCTTAATAATACTACGCTTTTGTCCCTCGCGCTGAGAGACAAAGGAGGCCAAGTGTAAATTTTTAATCACCTGGCATGTAATGAAGAGGTCGCTGGCTGGGCCGTGTTTAGCTAGGCGAGGAGACTGCTCTCTCTCTCTCTCTCTCTCTCTCTGGCAGATAAACAATGAACACAAAGGAACACAAATGAAAAACAGACCGTGGAAGTTCCCTTGGTTCCGGCTGTTTGACAGAGAGAGAGAGAGAGAGAGAGAGAGAGAGAGAGAGAGAGAGAGAGAGAGAGAGTGTTACTGAGTTAAGCATTAAGATAGGCGAGGCTAATCATGTTGCCTTCAGCCAGGTACTCAGCCCTTATTCGTCCACAGTGTAGTTTGAAAGCTGCTTTACTTGATAAGGACATAAGAATATAAGAGGAAGCTATTTGTAGCCACAGACAGCTTACATGTGGCAGTCTCTTTATAATACTTTATAATCCATCTACGATCCTCATCCAAAAACTTTTATAAACTTCTGGCTGTCAGCGATCGTGCTGTATATAATCTTTTAAAGCTTCATTTTGACTCGGCGCTGACAATCTGAGTACTGATTCCATTCCACTCATCTATCGCTATCTGAGAACCAGTTTCTTCATATCTTCTTGTTAAATCTAACTTTGTCAAGCTTGAACCCATTAGTTTTTATATATTGGTTACTAATTCTATGAATTTTGTGTATATTCCGATTTGCTGTCCGTAAGAGAGCGAGCAGCCTGTCAGTGAGGTCACTAAGTAGGAGGAGGCAGTAGACACCTGCCAAAACATTAATTACTCCCAGTGAGGTGTCGAACACAAGATCAGGGGGTGCTGCGAACTTACCAGTGACCCAGCTGAGGCTGGGTCGTCTCAGCTGACTCAGTCTCAGTCGGACTCAGCTGGGGCGTCTACTCGAAACTATCGCACTACAAGTTATTTCAGTCAGTCGGAGGTGACTATAGTACTTCACCTCACTGCAACACCACTCCTCGTTCTCCTTATTTCTTTTACTAATTCTCTGCTGACTTAACCTTCTGTCCCTGCCTCGCCAGACATCGCCAGTAAACAGGTGGTAATCTAGTTTGAGGCAAAGGGCTTACATTAAGCTCTCGTCAAGAAGGTGAAAATTGACTTAACAGGGAGAGGATAGCGAGGTGAAGTTCCTTTCGGTCAATGTTTGAGTCAAGAATCGCGTCTGTAGTTGATAATGGTTCACGATACATTTTCTGGGTCGTCTCCTTGCTCTGGTTGATCAGTAACATTTTTCCGGTGTAACAAAATACTAAATCCCCAAAGGCATGGTAATCCTGAACCGAAAATCGGCACCACGCATGATTCTTCGGCACAGCCAGGCGTATGACATTGTGTGAGTTCCGTCGGGCTGATTCTTCCCTATACGGTCTTCCCTTGGAGCTCCTCGTTCTATAATACTCAAATCGTTTCTTACCGCGTCTTAAAAGTATACATTTTTGGTATTATATATCAGTTACTTGCCTCTTGATGGCTGTGGTCCAGCGCGACAAGTTGGTCCGCTGCGCGGCGCTAACAGGTTACGGAGAGAGTTGACGGGTGGTTGTAAGCGCGGCTCGCCATTTCCCCCACCCAGCCCGAGGAAGTTCGTAGACTTCTAGACTTGTGATTATGTAGCTTCGCCCTTATAGTTAAAAAAAAAAAAAAAAAAGTACTCCATGTTTTTACCGAGATTAGTGTTGCGGGGAATATTGCAGAGTTGATACATGAATGGGAGTTTTAGTACAAGTGAACATTAATTTGGCAACAACCACCTGTGAGTGTCTTGTGATCGCGTAGTGCTGCCTCCAGGTGCTGGCAGGCCCCCTGTGGTGATGGGGGCCGCGCTGCACATCCTGCTGCTCATCGCTCACGCAGCCCTCGCCGCCGCCACCAAGGCAGGTGAGTACAGCACAGGTGAAGGCAGGGCAGCTCGCAGCCCGGGCTACTCCTGGCGGGCGAGGCTGACACGCACTGCCGCTCCTGTCGTGCAGTGGTGACAGGTGCAAAATATCTCCCCTTCTTTGGTGACAAAAAGATAGTCCTTTCTGGTGATGTCCGGCCTCGTTTCGAGCAGATTCTTTGAACAGTTTTCTCAGAAACATTGGTGGCTTTTGCAGTCCATGCAGTTGCTTTTGAAGGTGGGATAAAGAATCCATTACAGCTTTCTCTTCAGTGAAATACTAGTTGACGTAGTAAAGCATTTCCATTTCCGTGCCATGCAGACCCTGGAACGCGAGCGAGTCGGAGTTGTAGCTTCCATCATGAGTGGTGGCCAGAAAGGAAGTGAGCCGTCTCCCTCAACACATGCATCATTTAATTCCGTCACTTCTTCAAAATACCTTTCCCACTGCTCCTCCTCCTCCTTCAACACACACACACACACACACACACATACCTGCGAGGGAGTGCTAATCCCTTTTAATGACACCACCACCACCACCACCACTACGAGGACAACGTGGTAACATGGGAAAAAAAATATTTGCCACGTCATAGAATTTATACAAATCGTAGTTATAATCCTAAACATCGACTCTCGTTGTACTATGTAGCTTTCTTTACTAAATACTGAATACATGAAATATTACGTTCAAATAGCACATGGATGGGAAACAAACGAGAGAGGCCCATGTACGAAGGTTGATTTAGCAGAATGGCTAGAGGTAAACCACCAACCATACTAGCCCCACCTTGAACGGATTTCATGCTCTGAACAGACTATAAAACTATTCACACCTGGCTATGCTCTCTCTCTCTCTCTCTCTCTCTCTCTCTCTCTCTCTCTCTCTCTCTCTCTCTCTCGAGTCGTGTGTGAAAGAGAGAGAGAGAGAGAGAGAGAGAGAGAGAGAGAGAGAGGGGGGGGGAAGAGAGGGAGGGAAAATGATAAAGGACTCGATTTTCTCTCTCTCTCTCTCTCTCTCTCTCTCTCTCTCTCTCTCTCTCTCTCTCTGGCAGATTAGCGACGAACACAAAGGAACACAATTGAAAAACAGATCCTCCTCCTCCTCCTCCTCCTGCGATTGGTCCACTAATAACAGAAAATGGCAAAAAGATAGAAAGCGAAGCAGACATGGCGGACACCCAGAACGAGTACTTTTCAACAGTCTTCACGACTGAGGATGTTCAGGGCAGTCTGCCGACCCCCCCGACTTAGTCACGAGGCACCACGCTGCCGGACTTCACCATCACAGGAAGTGAAATCTTCTCAGTCACGAAGAGCATGAACGTAAACAAAACACCCGGGCCAGACAAGATATCATCCAGGCTTCTTAGAGAAGCAAGAAATGAGCTCGTGAAACCGCTTACGATTTTAGTCAATAAAACTTTACTAGCGGGTAAAGTTAACCACGAATGGAAACTAGCAAATGTCACGCCAATCTTTAAAAAAGGAAATGAATCTCTCCCAGCCAATTACAGACCGATCAGTCTCACTTCAGTAGTGTGCAAGCTGATGGAAACAATAATCAGAGATAAAATTGTTAAATTTAAATATTTAGAAGAAAACAAAATCATAAAGGATTCGCAACACGGTTTCAGAACCAAGCGTTGCTGCTTAACGAACATATTAGACTTCTTTTATGAAGTATTTAACTCGTATGACGAGACAAAAGCTGTTGATATTATCGACCTTGATTTCCAACAGTTCCCCATAAGAGACTCATCAGTAAAGTAAAAGCTCCCGTCATTGCCGGAAACACCCTGAAATGGCTGAGAGACTGCCTCTCTGACAGAAAACAGCGTGTTGTGATAAATGGAAAAGAGTCAGAGTGGCAAAAGGTAAACAGCTGTGTTCCACAAGGCTCTGTATTAGGTCCAGTACTCTTTATAATGTACATTAATGATATTGATGAGGGGATAAATTGCAAAATAAGTAAATTTGCAGACGACACCAAAATAGCAAGTAGAGTAACGTCAGTGTCACAATGGCAGGAATTACAGTGTGACCTCAATAAACTAACAAGATGGGCAGAAAAATGGCAGATGAGATTCAATATAGAAAAGTGTAAAATTCTACATATCGGAAGCAACAATGTTCAGGCGAGATATGTAATGAATAACATGCCACTGTCAAGCACCGATAAAGAAAAAGATCTTGGTGTCGTTGTGTCAAACGACCTAAAGCCGAGTCAACACTGCATAGAAACCGTAAAGACAGCAAACAAATTAGTAGGGTTCATTGGAAGAACCTTTGAATTTAAAACAGAAAAGGTTATACTTGCCTTATATAACTCACTGGTGCGCCCTCATCTAGAATACTGTGTAGAGTTCTGGTCACCATATTACAAAAAAGACATTGAAAAACTAGAAAAGATACAGCGCAGAGTCACAAAGATGATTCCAAGATTGCGTAATAAGCCGTATGAGGAACGACTGAAAGAACTAAGCCTATTTAGTGTAACAAAGTGCAGGATAAGAGGAGAGCTAATTGAAGTGTTCAAAATTTTCAAAGGATATAGTAACATTGATGCACAAATATTTTACCATTGATCATTCTAACCTAACAAGAAATAATGGATTCAAGATTATACCCAAACGTTTTAAATCCCATGAGGCCAAACATTTTTTCTTTAATTATATAGTAAATATATGGAATAAGCTTCCAGCAGAAATTGTGAACAGCAATACTATTGAATCGTTCAAAAATAAAATAGACAAATATTTAAAAGCAAATCCCCAACAAGCTCTCTTCTTGTCCGAATAATTGCTAAATTCACTAATAAACTCTTATTTTACAGACACCAGTTTTATTATAAATTGCATTAACTTTCAGATAGGCGTATAGAGTTCACCGTAGGGTGAATAGTACAACTTCTTTTCAACCTTTCCTATGAAAATTCCATGTCAGTTTTTCCATACTGCATGGTACTTTTCCCAACTATTTTCATGCCAGCGCAAGCTGGCAAGCACAAGCTGGCAAGCTGGCAAGCACAAGCTGGCAAGCGCAAGCTGGTGGGTGGGGAGGAGCCTTCTGCTATGCTGCCCTGTCTCTCTTCCCTGTAGCTGGTTAGAAGTAGTTACCAAACAGCCTTGCAAGTACCAAAAGGTCTGTTGTTGTTTGGCTTTCCTTTGTATTCCTTTGTATTCTCCTCCTCCTCCTCTACCTCTCTCCTTTTTTTTTTCTTTTTATCTCCATGACAAACTTTAACACACACACACACACACACACACACACACACACACACACATACACACACACACACATACACACACACACTACAACATTCCAAACTCCCCTCTATTATCCTTTCAATGTGTGTGTGTGTGTGTGTGTGTGTGTGTGTATTAAAATTTGTCAGTCTGGTTTGGTTTGTTTTATTTTTCGTTTTGTTTTATTTGTTTTATTTTTGTTTTGATCTCTCTCTCTCTCTCTCTCTCTCTCTCTCTCTCTCTCTCTCTCTCTCTCTCTCTCTCTCTCTCTCTCTCTCTCTCTCTCCACTTCATCTGGTTGTGAGAGTTTCTGGACGGGGAAGAGAGAGAGAGAGAGAGAGAGAGAGAGAGAGAGAGAGAGAGAGAGAGAGAGAGAGAGAGAGAGAGAGGAAGGAGAGGCGCCCCCTTCCACACCCCTAGCAATCTGTTATACCTTCCCTTACTCTCCCCTTACTCCCAAATAAACTCTCTCTCTCTCTCTCTCTCTCTCTCTCTCTCTCTCTCTCTCTCTCTCTCTCTCTCTCTCTCTTTCTCTCTCTCTCTCATTTCTTAGCTGTCTGTCATATCTTAGCGGTCTTCTCTTCCCATCTTCACCTCTCACTGACTGTCTAGCCCATCACCTCCCTCCCTCACCTCTCATCTGCTCCCTCCCCTTCCCTCCCTTACGTGTCACCCACCAGTCCCTCTCCCATTCCTCTCCTACCTCCCTCTCACCACTGTCACGATCGCTTACTCACTTACGGTCGTACGATCCCGGTTATCTTTCCAAGAAAGTGGACTTTACACTGATCCCGGAAAATTTTAAATGTCTGGATTTTTAAAGGCTTCGAGTGCCTACCCGACCTATCCGAAATCGCCAGAATCACACCCTCTCACTCTACCTTACCTTGACACAGCACACCTGGAATCACCTCTAATATAAGATCAGTGTTGGGGGAGTAGAAAACACGATTATTCTATGTTACAACCACATATATTAATACTAATGATAATTCACAAACAACACGAGGTAGTACACGTTCTCGTCACTTCACACAACACCAGAACCCATTTACACCTCCACCAGTCACTGAAATATTTCCCTCATCCGCAGGAATTTACTCAGACGCCATTACCGCGTCCCCAGACAATAATTCCCATATTTCACCTCCTCAAACCTCACAGGACATCACCATCATCGCCAGAGATCACCCATAACACTATAACACCATCTCTAAAAGTCACCAGTACACCACAACACCAGCTTCCAAGGTCAACACCACAGCCTCCACTCACAAAATGGCTGCCAGTTTAACCTATAACCCCTTCGAACAGCGTCACCGGCACCACTCACCAACCGAATTTCAGCGGACAAGAGCTCTTGGTACCACAAAAGCTCACTAACCTGATCCTGGATATCAAGGTTATACCGCTACACCACTAATACCTCCACACACCACTCCATCACCAATCCACACCAAGATTCTTCCCTGAGACGCCGCCTTCCCTCCGTTCTTCCTCACGACCCAAGGCGTTCTGTGTTCCCCTCCTTGGAATGTGTTGTTGCCCACTCAAGCTCCCCTCGTTTCAACATATTTCCACCTCAATTATACTTCCTCCCTTATACATACAAAGATATAGAGAACTTAAATTATGAAGAGAATAATACTACATGATATAAAATGAGTAAGTAAACTTTGCACTAATTTATAAACAATAATAAGGATAATAATGTCCGAAAGGCAGGTAACCGGAACACAGGGGACACTAAGAAAACGTGTTTCCTTTCAAGGTAAATTCGGCCAATAACATGACACTTCCCTTCCATTTGTCTTTATATTTGTTTTTCTTCTTCCTTTTCTTTGTTTCTTGTTTTTTTCTAATTTTCCTTTTCTTTCGTTTTCCTTTTTCTTTTTTCTTTTCCCTTGTGATTTTCCTTTTCTTTTTCATGTTTTTTTCTGTTATTTATGTTTCTTTTCTTCCTCTTTTTCTTCTCTTCTTCTCTCTCACCTTCCTTTCGTCATTCTTTCAATGTAGGTCTTTTAAGTATTTTAAAGTATTTATTTTATTAAGTATTTTAAGGATAATTTCGGGAAGGTTTAGAGTATTCGTCCCTTAAATGTTATAGCGGTGATGTTTTTATTTTAAGTATCTTAGTGGGTTGTTTAAGTGTCTGCATTACTTTAAGTCAGGTGTTTGTAAGTTCAGTTGTTTTTTAAGTATTTCAATTTTTTTAGATTCAGTTATTTTTTAATATTTCAATTTTTAGGTTCATTTAGTTTTAAGTATCTCAGTTTTTAGGTTCAATTATTTTAGGCATTTCAATTTTTAGCCTCATTTGTTTTAAGGGACATGAATTTTCAAATCCAATTAGTTTAGACATCACAAATGTTTCGACTCAGTTTTAAGAGACATAAACTTCAAGTGACATTAGGCAATTACAGGTAGAGAGATACAGGTGACAACAATTACAGTCGTCTTCAAGGGAAAAACACACCTGGAAACATTAAGTACCCAAATTTTTACATCAATTAATCTTAAGAGACAATTAACTGCAGGTGGAGAGATACAGGTGACAATAATTAATCATCTTCAAGGGAAACACACCTGGAAGCATTAAGTACCTCAATTTTTACATTAATTAATCTTGAGACATTAATTACAGGTAGACCAGAACAGGTGACAGGGATTTGATCAGGGCGCGGCAGGTGTAGGGCTCAGAGCCTCACCAGGTGCCAGGGTGCTGTGCCTCGCCTCCCAACTGCTCCCCTAATGCTTCCCTAAATGGCGCCCCTCTCTCCTCCCCCCTTTTCCGCCCCTAACCACCACGGGGGGCGTGTGTACCTGGGTGACCGGCGAGGGGCGTCTTATTTAGTGGGCGTGAGTGATGGGGGTGTAGAGAGAGAGAGAGAGAGAGAGAGAGAGAGAGAGAGAGAGAGAGAGAGAGAGAGAGAGAGAGAGAGAGAGAGGATTTTTTTTGTATAATATATTTTTGTCCTTATTTACATGTTAGAATGTTGAAATAGGGAAAAATTCTCTCTCTCTCTCTCTCTCTCTCTCTCTCTCTCTCTCTCTCTCTCTCTCTCTCTCTCTCTCTCTCTCTCTCTGTCTCGTAACTCCGGTAATGATAGGTAAGCAACGCCTGTCCGCCGCTCGCACGTGTACCACACCTGTCCCGCCCCGCAGGTGAGGGGAGGGAGGGGTGAGGGGAGGTAAGTGAAGGGAAATTTGAGAGGTGATTGGAGTGAGAAGACTGAAGGGAAGAGGGAAAAAAGAGTAAGGGAGAGGGGGATATAAAGTGAGGAAGAGGGGAGTGTTTGAGGGTTTTGAGTGACGGGAGAGAGGGGGAGTAGGAGGGAAGGGAAGTGAGGGGGAAAAGGATGTTTTTATTCTTTCTCTCCCTTTTCTTTCTTCTGTTTTTTTTTTCTATTAATTCTTTCTTCTTTATTTTCTTTTCTTTCTTCTTCGTTTCTTCCTTATCTTCCTTCTCTTCTTTCTAATTTATTCCCTTTTCCAATCACATCTTCTCCTTCTCCTTCTCCTCCCCTCTTAACACACTTCCTGTCTTCCTCTCCCTCCCTGCACCTCCCCTCCTCCTCCCCACCTCCTCTCCCTCTCCCCATCTTCCCCTTCTTTCTCTCTCCCCCCTTCCCCCCCTGACACCTGGACCGCGTGACCGAATCATCAATAACAAGAGATGCCAACCCCCTCCCCTTTCACCACCCCCACCCTCCATCGTTCGTCCCAGGGCACCATTACTCGCGCCGCTGGGGGTATGGGGGTGAGGGGATATGGGTGGTAAGGGAGGGTGTAGGGGGCACAGTGGGTTTAGGGGGTTGGATATAGAGGGGGAATGGGGTGGTGGTGGTGGTGGTGGTGGTGGTGGTGGTGGTGGTGGTAGTAGTAGTAGTGGTAGTAGTAGTAGTAGTAGTAGCTTGCCACCACAAATTGTCACCACGTCGAGGCTCTCACCGCATGCCGATTAATCCCGCTGGACAAAAAGCCTGGATGCAGACCAATTGGCATTGGCGAGGTGATAAGACGCATCGTGGGGTAAATGCGTCATGACGGTGGTCAAGGACGACGTAAGGAGGGCAGCGGGGGAACCTGCAAGTATGTGCAGGACAGCAGGCAGGAGGGGAAGCCGCCATCCACGCTATGAGGGAAATGTTCAGTGAAGACAATTGTGAAGCGGTGTTATTAGTGGACGCCAAAAACGCTTTCAACACTATTAACAGAAAAACAATGCTTCACAACATTCGAGTAAAATGTCCCTCTCTGGCACAATATGTAGAAAACACATATAGTGACCCCTCGGATTTGTACACATGTAATAATAGTGGTAATAGTGTTAAGGTGTTAAAGTCCATGGAAGGGACAACACAAGGTGACCCAGTGGCCATGGCGATGTACGCCCTCGGACTTTCAGTGCTGCAACAAGTTATCTCATATGAGAAAACGAGTGTGAAGCAAGTGGCGTACGCGGATGACCTGTCAGGGGCCGGCAAAATAACAGACTTGAAAAAATGGTGGGGCTTAGTGAATGACAATGGTCCCATCATAGGGTACACACCCAATGCCGCCAAGTCCGTCCTTATTGTAAAGCCTGAACACTATGACAGTGCAGTGGATAGCTTCAGTGGCAGTGGAGTTATAATAACAAAGGATGGATAACGGCATCTGGGTGCTGTCATCGGAACAGAGGAGTTCAAGAAGGAGTACATAGGAGAAAAGGTGAAGGAGTGGATACACGAGGTGGAAGTCCTGTCTGACATGGCCAGGACTGAGCCTCATGCAGCCTACTCCGCCTACACCCACGGCTTGCAGCATCGATGGAGATTCGCCATGCGCACCATCCCAGGCATCAGCCCTCTCCTTGCACCACTGGAGGTCTCGATAAGGAACACCTTCCTCCCAGCGTTATTGAGATACCACACCATCAGAGATGGGGAAAGGGCGCTGCTCGAACTTCCACCAAGACTGGGCGGGATGGGAATCACCTCCCCTGAGAAGTTGGCGACTGTGGAGAACCTCAACTCCCTCAAGCTCACCAGGTCCCTCACAGAGAAGATCATTGCTCAAGACGCACATGGTGAAATAGCCCAAAGTGCAGTCACTGAGCAAGGACGAATTATATCTAGAGATAGGCAACAACATCAACGAAACTGTCTCGAAGACCTGATAAACATCCTGCCTGCAACCACAGTGAGAAAAATCCTCACTGCACAGGAAACGGGAGCCTCTAACTGGCTAACGTCACTGCCCATCAGAGCGAAGGGCTTCAGCCTCAACAAACAAGAATTTGTCGACGCCATTGCTCTGAGGTACGGCTGGCCGATGGAAGGACTCCCCAGTACCTGTGTGTGTGGCTCCCCCAATGACGTCAACCACACCATGACGTGCAAAAAGGGGGGATTCGTATGTATCAGGCACGATGAGGTGAGAGATCTGACCGCCAGCATGCTCAGGGAGGTGTGCCACGATGTCTCCACTGAACCGACCCTCCTGCCGCTAGACGGCGAGCAACTGCGCTACAGAACAGTCAACACCACCAACGAGGCTCGAGTCGACGTCAGTGCACGAGGGTTCTGGACAAGGGGACAGAAAGCATTCGTGGACATACGGATCTTTGACCCGATGGCCGCCTGTCACCACGAACTCTCCCTGGAGGCCGCCCACCGCAAGAATGAGCAGGAGAAGATCCGAGCGTATGGGGAGAGAATCCAACACGTTGACCAGGGCAGCTTCACACCTCTGGTCTTCACCACATCTGGCGGGATGGGCCCCAAGGCTCAGTGCTTCTACTCAAGACTAGCCGACCTAATGGCAGAAAAGAAGCACCAGCCAAGGAGCCATGTCGTCGCATGGATGAGGTGCCGTCTCTCATTCTCCCTCCTCAGATCTGCCCTCCTGTGTCTCAGGGGGACAAGGCATTCCACTCCCATACCTGCAGACTTAGGAGGCCTCGACTGCGAGGCTACAGTGGTGGAGAGTGGCATAAGAGTAGATAGAGTAGAGGTAGAGTGAATTTATAGTTAACAACTAATGTTTATATTATAGAGTATTAGATATGGTTGGATGCCACAGTCATTAGCGAGAGCTGGGGCTAATGACCTCCAAGTAATGGAGCCCCTAATTGACACATCAATAAACATGGGGTGGAGGTAGTAGTAGAAGTAGCAAAAAAAAAATAGTAGTAGTAGTAGTAGTAGTAGTAGTAGTAGTAGTAGTAGTAGTAGTAGTAGTAGTAGTAAGAGTAGTAGGAATAGGAGTAGTAGTTATTGTTGTTGTTATTTTTGCTGTTGTAAATAAGTAAACAAATAAATATAAATAACCTAACACCTAATATATATACTAGTACTGTTAAAATTAGATACACTATACAATAACAATACGAAGAATAAGGAGGAGGAGGAGGAGGAGAAAAAAAGTTAATGAGTATGATAAAAAAAAATAAAAAAGTAGTAGTAGTAGTAGTAGTAGTAGCAGCAGCAGCAATCTCTCTCTCTCTCTCTCTCTCTCTCTCTCTCTCTCTCTCTCTCTCTCTCTCTCTCTCTCTCTCTCTCTCTCTCTCTCTGTCTCTCTCTCTCCCACCCCTCTCCTTCCACCCCCTCCTCGTCTCTCGCCTGGGTTACCCTCCCTCCCACCACTCTCCTTTCACCCCCTCCTCGTCTCTCGCCTGGGTTAATGGAAGTCTACAACAAAAATCTTGGTTTGAGACACAAATGCTCCGCGATTTAAGAGGGGAAATAATTTTTGAGGATGATGAGGACGTGGTGGTGATGGAGAGTGAAGGAAAGTAGGGAAGAGGAAGATGGAAAAGGAAAGGAAGGGAAATAACAGGAGAGAGGTAGGGGATGGGAGAGCAAGGAGGAAAGAAAGAGAAACAAAGTAGGAAAAGATGAAGGGAAGAAGAAAAGGGAGGTAAAGGAAAAGGGGAATGGGGAGAGAGAGGAGAAAGGAAGAGATGGGAAATAAAGGGGAGAGGAAGGGAAAATTACTTTTTTTCTCTCCTCCTCCTCTTCCTCCTCCACTGACATCTCCTTTTCCTCCTCCTCCTCCTCCTCCTCCCCCCCCATAACTATCTTCTATCGTCACTCCTTACCAATCATCCTTTTCATCTTCCCATCCCCTCTTCCTCTTTTCCCTTCTCTTCCCCTCACCTGCTCCCCTCACCTGTCTTTTTTCCCCTCACTTCCCATCTTACAAGCAGCGAAAAATCATTATAACCTCTTTTATCCCATCACCTACAGTACCCCTTTCCTCTCACTCCCCCCCTCTCTCCTTCAACTCTCCCCTCACCTGTTCCCTTCACCAATCAGCGTGCCAAAGGTAGGAGTCACTGTCAGGCTCTCCTACTGTTACAAGCTGCAGTGTTGTATTGTAGAGGTTGACGCGCAAAAGGGCAAAAAAGATTGTTACTGTTTTATGAAATAGTCGGTGGCTGGGGGGCCGTGAAATTAGATCATCCCTGTGTGTGTGTGTGTGTGTGTGTGTGTGTGTGTGTGTGTGTGTGTGTGTGTGTGTGTGTGTGTGTTTTCATATTGCGTACCAATTGGAAGGCCCTCAGCGGTTTAATCTCTCTCTCTCTCTCTCTCTCTCTCTCTCTCTCTCTCTCTCTCTCTCTCTCTCTCTCTCTCTCTCTCTCTCTCACTATTTCTCTCTCTCTCTCTCTCTCTCTCTCTCTCTCTCTCTCTCTCTCTCTCTCTCTCTCTCTCTCTCTCTCTCTCTCTCTCTCTCTCTTCTCTCTCTCTCTTACTCTCTCTATTTCTTCTCTCTCTCTCTTACTATTTCTTTTTTCTCTCTCTCTCTTACTATTTCTTATGTCTCTCTCTCTCTTACTATTTCTTCTCTCTCTCTCTTACTATTTCTTATGTATTTAATTGTTTATTTTTTTGTTGCAGATTAAGCGTTGCGTGCATTGTTACCAGAACCAGTAGAGTATTGCGTGTACATCAGTGTTGCCAGAACCGAATAATGTGTTAACGTACATCATTGTTACCAGAACCGAGTATCGCCTCTACATCAGCGTTACCAGAACCGAGTATTGCGTGTATATCAGTGTTACCAGTCAAAGCCACCAGCGTTACCAGATGGAAGAGGATTGAGATGCGTGGAGGGAGACGCAAAGTGGAGGAAAGAGGAAGAAAACCCCCTCCAACTACCCTCCCATTACTCTTCCATCCACGACCACCCTCCCACGACCCTCCAGCGACCACCACGACCAGGAGGGAATCGCGAGTCGTCCAGGTCGTCCTAACAAGGTAATTACATTTATCTCCTCTTGGTTACAGTTACTTGATTACTTAGAATTACGCTATTTTTGATTTTCTTAATTTAATTGATTTTCTTAATTTAAATGTTTTATTTCATTGTTTGTTGTTTTCTTTTGTTTTTTAAATTTATTTTTCGTTATTTATTTTGGTAATGGGTCGTGATGGTTGTTATAGAAAATGGTGCCTTTTTTATAGGGGTAAGGAAAGGGGGGGGTGAAGGGGAGGGGGATGCAGGTTGGGGGTTAGGGGGATTAGGGAAGGAAATGGAGGAGAGGAGGAGGAAGAGGAGGGGACGTAAGTCACGTGATCTCTCTCTCTCTCTCTCTCTCTCTCTCTCTCTCTCTCTCTCTCTCTCTCTCTCTCTCTCTCTCTCTCTCTCTCTCTCTCTCTCTCTCTCTCTCTCTCGAGAGAGAGAGAGAGAGAGAAACTCCATCAATCTTCCCTTTTACTCCTCCTCCTCCTCCTCCTCCACATCCTTGAAAGTTCTCCTTTTCTTCCTCCTCTTTTATAGTTTGGTTCTTGTTTTCGTTTTCGTTCGTTCGTTTTTATTTATTTATTTATTTATTTTTCTTCTTTGCGTGAGTGGAGAGGTGGCGAGGGGTAAGAGCGACGCAATACTGTCATCTACGGTATAATTATCAACGAAGTTCTCATATTAAACGAATTATTGTTTTAAATATCTCATAGAAAGCAGAAAAGTGAGAGCTGTGAATACTGTGAGACCGTTATTGGTCGTTACAAGAGAAGCTGGCGTTAACGTGTTACTGTCATTCCATAACGTCATTACGTGTCCGGCTAGTGTAGTGATGTTATTCAGGTGGTAAGATGTGCCCAGCACATCTTACCACCCGAGAGAGAGAGAGAGAGAGAGAATTTGACGGGGAGGGGTATAAGAAATGCGGAAACAAGGAGGGAGTGGGGAAGGGGGGGGGAAGGCGGACATGGAGTGAGGTTGAGAAAGGTGTGGCTTAATTGACACGTAACGAATTTTGGCCTATTATATTTACCTATTAAAATCACTTGAGTTGCCATGTAGCCTTTGCTAATAGTAGGGGTAGGAAGGATGCTTCATCAAGTAGAGAGCCGCCTGTACAGGAGTCTTACATTATTATTAGTCGTCCTATTACATAGTTGATAAAGACTTAATGAAAAGTTTCGGTGATCCCTAATCTCTTTGATTATTAGACTAATAATTTCATATTAATTCAGAGGAGGAATTGATTATAGGTCTAGAGAGAGAGAGAGAGAGAGAGAGAGAGAGAGAGAGAGAGAGAGAGAGAGAGAGAGAGAGAGAGAGAGAGAGAGAGAGAGAGAGAGAGAGAGAGAGAGAGAGAGACTGTTGGGAATGTGTTATGTAGTGAGATTTGTTGTGTTCAAATAATTTGAGGTGGAATGTATAAAACATGAGTACAGAGTAGCAGTGAGGGGCCATTCTCACTGAAGCAGGGTGGAAGTGTGTACTTTGTGCAGGTGTGCTGACATGTCCTCATCTCCATAGACCCGATGGCAGTCTGCATGGCCAGTCTGCATGGCCACGTCCTCCTACACCAGGTGCAGCTGCTTCTCCTCTTCCTCCTGCGTGCCACATCACTTGGGTCTCCTGGGTGAGTTGTGCTAGCTTTGCATCATTCAGCTCTTGGCTTCTAAAGGACAGAGATATGTGGCAGAGTTACCTTTCCTTGAGTTAGGGCAGGTGTTTTTGTACTTGTCCTTGGTTAAATTCCTTCCCCATCAACTTCACAGCCCTGCAGCCCTGCATAAACTATCATAATGGTTTCGTATATATATATATATATATATAGCCCTGCATAAACTATCATAATGGTTTGGTGTATATATATATATATATATATATATATATATATATATATATATATATATATATATATATATATATATATATATATATATATATATATACAGTGACAGATTTCCGTGTTGTGTTTCATTCATTGCTCCTATGCTGTTTGATGTGTGTATGTTGAAGCATGTATTGATATGAGTGTGATAAATGTGGTGTCTTGAAATTATTTAAAACTTCACCTTACCTCGCAGTTCACGTTGATGAGCAGCGGCCAACTGCACCGTCTGTGGGCCACACCTGTGCACCCTTGCTTACCTTGCACCACTAATGAAGGACACCAAGCAGAGGTACATCAAGAAGTTCACTTTCTGGGCTGAAGAGAGCTTGGCAGGATTGTAAGAGCTGACCAAGACTGACTGACTGGCTTAGTGATGTGTTGGCCTGTGTGTGTGTGTTTGATAGTCTTCAAGTGCTGTAGGGGCATGAGAGTGACTTGAATGTATGTGAGTAAATGATAGATCAAGTGGTGTAGGGGATGAGACAAGGTGACCTAAAGTTGATGATAGCATGTTCATGGGAGGTTTTTTTTTATTGCATTATGATTTGGAGAGAGAGAGAGAGAGAGAGAGAGAGAGAGATCTACATACAGTTAGACAAGCAGCAGTGCGTTGCAGAAGGTTGTCCTAACTTATGGTCATGCACGCTGTTTGGGTGGCGAGGCAGAGTTTAAATGTGGCAACATAGAACACCTCCGTGGATTGGCAGGAATTAGCGAGTCAGTGACGTTCACCAGCCGCACCACTGAGGGAGCCCCACATCCAACCAATACAACAAACAGCCCAGAGTCCCCAGACTGAAGAGGCCAACGAGGACGGTTTGGACGACCTACAGGAGGAACTAGTAACCTTGTTAAGAACAGCTCGGAAGGAAGTACGAGTAATGCACAATTGACACACTACAGGCAAGTAACTGCTGACCTGGAGGATAAAAGGAGTGTGTCAGTGGAGGCCTTGTCAGTAGGGTGTCGGGCCATCTCGGCCCATCGCTGTCTCGGCCCATTTCAAACGCCAACTCGGCCCATTTATATGAGCAACTCGGACCATCTGTACAAGCTATACACCATTGTCTTTAAGAGACTTTTTGCATAAGGTTGAACTAATTTAATCCAATAATCACTCACTCACCATCGCAATTAGCAATGATATGTAAAATGTTGTATAAAGTTTTCGGGAGAGACTTTCCCATTTTTATTATTATTATTATTATTATTATTTTTTTTTTTAGTGATAAAGATAATAATAATAATATTAATAATAATAATAATAATAATAATAATAATCCCTCCCTTCCTCCCAGACTCTCTCCCTCCCAGTCCTTCCCTTCTCCCTCCCTGCTATCTCCCTCTTTCCTTTCCTCCAACCCCACCCTCCTTCCTCCCTGCTATCACACACACACACACACACACACACAAAATATATAACTACCGAAATTCATACTAAGGAGCGAAACGTTCAGGTATCGAAACCGTTCCCATGACAACTGACCTCGTAAGCAAGCTAAGAAATAAGTTGTTTTAAAATATTGGTGGATGTATAACAAGTAGGGATTTTTACATGTATTTCTAGTTATCAATAAAGGGAGGTGACAGTAGTTGACGGTAGTTAGCAGTTAGCAGTTTGGTAAGTTCTCATGTAACTACCAGGCAGCAGCAGTTTACCAATTATTGAAAGACGGGACTGAAAAGCGAGGTATTAGGTTGTTTCACGAGGGGAAGACGAGGTGGTGGACTGCTTTGGGAAACAGGTTAGATTTCGCCTGCACTTCGAGGAGGAAGGACTGATCAGTCAATATGGAGAGTAGTAGTAACTGTTTGGTCTGCGGGAATACCGTGCGCCCTTTACAGGTAAAACGAAATCTAAGTGTATTCTTATAATGTGATAATGACATATTGGTACGTGGATACTTTTATATTCTTTACAGGAGGCGTTGTTATGCGATAGATGCAGTTTGTGGCAACATCGCAAATGTGGAACTGGAATAACTAGGGGCGAATATCGTGCAGCAGTGAGAGAAGGGAGGGAAATTTGACTGCATGTGTCACCTGTGCTTCTCCCAAGCAAATGAAATCCCAGTGCTAGAAAATGGTGAATGTTCCTCGCTTATCAATGGTGCTGTGGCAGCAGGGGACTCTGAAACAGAAAGTCCCAGTGAAATTGTACCATTCAGTTTCATTCAGTTTCTGCCACGCTCTTATCATGGAAAAAAGCGATGATAGCAATTTCAACATGGGCCGAGATGGTATCTTATGGGCCGAGTTGGTATTCTAACGGGCCGAGTTGCCGATGGGCCGAGACAGCGATGGGCCGAGTTTGCCTAGGACCGTCAGTAGTGGTCACATTACTGGCCACACGAGCCAGCGAGGACTTTGAACAGAGGTCTGTAGCGTGTACAGCGAGACCTCATAACATTGATCGTGAGGCTGGACTCACTGTCCCCAGGGAGGACAGAGGGCACACACCTGGCGTGGATATCTACCTCTCTCCCCCTCCTCTACTACTCAGCACCACTACCTCATCCCCACACCCACTCCAACCTGCTCCTGAATCAGCTGAGGAGCAGCAACCAGCACCTGCTCGTGGTGGTGAGAGCGAGTGTGTGGAAGGAAGGGAAAGTCGCCCTCAACAAGCCAGTGCCCTGTCCTGCATGTCGAGTGCCGCCACCCACATGCAGAGCCTGGATGCTGTGCAGCGGCGAGCCCTGCGCTTGGTGGCCACCGATGAGGACCAACAGCACCCACCACCAGTAACGTCATTGGAGCACCGCCAGGACGTGTCGGCACTAGTGATGTGCCACAAAACTCAGGTGCAGAGGGTCCCTCACCTCGACCCCCTGAGGCTGCTGCCACACACAGTGCAGAGGTGCACCAGAGCTGCGGCTAGTAGCGACGAGCTAGTGAAGGTGCCTCGATCTCGCTCTAGCCAACACCAGCGCACCTACACAGCCAGGACTTCGCGGCTGTGGAACATGTTCACGGCGGCCACGCTCCAAGTGCAGGACATGTCCACGCACCAGGGGAAGCTGGCAGCCCACAGCTGGTGTACCACGCACCTGTCCCCACTGGCGCTTTAGATTTTTATTATTTTATTGTATTATTGTATTATTAATATTTATGTTAAGTATGTATAGTGTTATTTCCTGTAAATAATACTATCATAGGCTTTTTAAATAATTCCATACTCAACGTGGAATTTTAAGCTTTTCTGTAAATATTTGTTTAAAAAATTAAACAGAGAGAGAGAGAGAGTTCAGTTCAGGTCGCGAGAGAGGAAGGACGTACGAGTACATACACCCACGCTCAGTAATTTTCGACTCATCTGTGCGGTGCAAAAACACATTCGGTCTTGTTGCATACACCAGTGAACAACAGGTATACCGACGCGTAATGTGGTGCATTCTCATAGTGAGCGAAAGTGCTTTAACAGTGACGCATTATATCAAAACATGAGTGTGCTGTGACCTGAATGACCCACCAGGCCAGGCCGCCACCCTGCTTTTAACACCCCCCTCCCTCGCCCTCCGTCCCCCCTCCAACACCCCCTCGCTTTGTCCTGCCACTGCCTCCCCACATGGCCACTAACGCCACCCAGGAAGCCTCCTCTCCTCACCAGAAGATTGCGTGGGCAGGCAAGTCTGGCTTCCCAGGGGCAATATACTGCTGTGTGTGTAGCCTCTCCACCAGACTCAAGCCAGTAACAGCGTGCAGTCAGGAAGACAGCCCGAACCAGGCCTGTAAAGGGTGTCACAGTGAGGGCCCATTTTGTTGTTCCAACACAGCGGAGCCGAGGCAAGCGCGGGGCATCTCACACGCCGTCACCCACTTAGTACCCGAGGCGCCGGCCACTGAGGACGAGACACCGGCCACCCAGGTCGACACACCTGCCACCCCACCTGACCCTCCTACCCAGCAACCATCACCTGACAACGAAGACGCTGCCATCAGGGAAGAACTACTAACAAACCCTCCTGAAGCCCTGGTAGACATCATCTTGAGACAGAGGAACGAAATTTTCTCTCTCAAGAGCACTGTTGAAGCCTACCAACAACACAGCTCGAGGGTGCAGCAGCAGAGAGCAGCGCTAGAAGCAGCACTCAGCGCTATTGACGGCCTCTCTCAGGTACAACAACTAGCTCCCTCCCCAGTCCCTTCTACCCAAGCTTGTAGTGCCCTGCCGAGCAAGACAGGCAGTGACTGGCGGGAAGTGTGTGCCTCACACCCACGTTGGGCCGGCTGCTGGGAATCAGGTAAAGCAAGACCGCTACGGAAGGTGACTCACGATACCTCACCTCCACTCAACACACCTGACCTCACCCACACCCAGCAACCACCACCACCAACCCAGCGCTCTCGGCCCTCTTCCCCCTCCGCCACTACCACCACCACCACCACCGCTACCGTTGGCCGCGCCAACCCCCCTCCCCGTCGCCAGGCCGTCACCAACGCCTCCACCACCACCGAGTCAGCCTCCTCCACAGCTGGGCCGCTACACTCCACCACCAGACAGAACACCAACAGACGACAGGGAAGTGCAAACTAAAGGTCGCCGCCTTTCTGTGGTCGCTGCCGGCAGCGAGGCCACACGGCAGGACGCTGCTCTGTAGTGGTCTGTGACTACTGCGGCCGCAGAGGACACCACGTAGACCAATGCCGAACACGCCAGGCTGAGGAGTCAAGGAGGCTTCAGTGCACGTACACTGTCTCAGACGCGGCCACGAGGAAAGCCGCTGCTACACTCGGGCCAGCGAGGCACGTCAGGAGCGACTCATTAGAGCCATTCTGACAGAGCGTCACCAGCCCGCCACTCCCCCCCAGCCTGCACCTTACCGATCCGACCTGACCGCCGTGGGCGCCGCCACACACCCTGCCTGGGCACAACCTCCCCCCTTCCACCCCGCCCCGCTACTGGTACGCAAAGAAGAATGGCCGCCGCCGCCACCACCGCCGCCTCCACCCTCACAGTCCTGTCTGCCAACGTTCGTGGCTTCAGGACCAACGTTGGAGAGCTGACACACACCGCTCTCGTGAAACACGCCGACGTAGTGGCGGCAGTGGAGACCTTCCTGGATGACAGCTGTGTTACCCCTGCGACAGGATTACCGGCTATTCCCACTGGATGAGGCGTGACTGGATGAGGTGGTTTAGCCGTGTGTCATCGCGAGGGTCTCCACTTGGACGCCCTGACAGTCAACACACCGGACGTGATGGAGACGATGTTTTTCCGTATCATACTTGCTGACAGGGGCGCCCTGCTGCTGTGTGTCATGTACCGACCTCAGTGGCAGGGAAGCGAGCCGCTCAACTACCTCACCAACAACCTGGACGACATCATGGCGGCTCACAACTGTCAGAACGTTGTGATTGTGGGCGACCTCAACCACACAACATGGTCTTGAGGGTATTTTATTTACTGAGCTGACAGTGGTGCAGGGACTTCACAACCATGTTGACTTCCCTACACATCAGCGTGGAGGATCTCTGGACCCTGTGCTAGCAGACCTGGCAGGTGACTGACTGTGTACAGTGCCGCTCACTGGACTTCGTGGGTACCTCTGACCACCTTGCCGTCCTCTCCACCATTAACCTCGCCCCAGCCCGTGAGGAGGAGCACCACAGGACCATCTGGCAGTGGGACCGCGCCTACTGGGAAGCTGTGAGATGTGCCCTTGGGGAGATTTCCTGGGACACGGTGCTCACCGGCGAGCCGCACAACGACGTCAACACCCTCACCACCATCCTGCAGGACTTACAGCAGCAACACGTGCCGCACAGGACCTACGCAACGAGTCCAAAGGACCAGCCTTGGTTCGGATATCGTTGTCGTGCTGTTGTTGCTGAACGCAAGTACAGCGCGTAGCAATGCTACAAGAGGCGGCCCACCCAGCGGAACAAGGCCTTGCACCGAGCTGCGTGCAAAGCAATGACGCTAGCAGCGAAATGGGCCAAGGCAAGATGGGAGGACAACAGCAAGAGGATGTTGTCTTCCAACCAGCTGGACCCAAAGTGATGGTGGAGCTTGGTGAAGGAGAAGAAGGGCGTCACTTCCCACGAACGTGTCCCGGCTCTCACTAAGCCGTGTGGGAACCTGGCCGTCACCAGCCAGGAGAAGGCAGACCTGCTTGCTCAGGTGTTCAGCGAGAAGATGAGGACGCCAGAACCTGACAGACAGACACCACCTCTCCCACGCCTTGCTGCCTCAAACATAGAGAGCGTGGTCATTACGGAGACCGCTGTTAAGGGGCACCTGAAGGAGGTCAACGTCAGGAAGGCCTCAGGTCCTGATGGAGTAAGCCCTCACCTCCTCAAACACTGTGCGGATGAGCTCACCACGCCTCTCGTGTTGATCTTCCGCCAGTGTCTGGTGTCCAGGGTGTGGCCGTCTCGGTGGAAAGAGGCAAGGGTCACACCCGTCCATAAGAAGGAGAAGCCGGAGCCGAACAACTACCGTCCCATCTCCTGCCGGTGACCAGCAAGATCTTCGAGAGGGTCATCGGAAAGCAGGTGACGAGGTTCCTGGACGAGCACCACCTTCACTCACCCAGGCAGTTCGGCTTCAGGCAGACGCTCCACCTCAGATCTACTCCTTCTTCTCTCCAAATCCTGGCACGACGCCCTGGATGTCGGCCGGCCATCATTAGTGAGTGCCCTGGACATCGCCGGGGCCTTCCTTTGACACTGTGTGGCATTGGGGACTTCTGGCAAAGTTGGAGCAGCTGGGCATCACCGGGGACCTGCTGCACCTGCTCTCCAGCTACCTGACGGACAGGAGTCTCCGTGTTGTGGTTAACGGCCACACCTCCGCCAGCTTTCCTGTAGAGGTCTCTGTTCCACAGGGGTCAGTTCTGGGACCCATACTGTGGAACATTTACTTCAATGACCTCCTGCAGAGTATTCCTTCAGCCAGTGCGTACGCAGACGACTGCACCCTCTCTCTGACCTACGAGAGAGGGGAGGCGCAGGCCGCAGTGCAGTCTGCCAACGCACTGCTCTCAGACATCATGGCCTGGGGCGATCGGTGGCAAGTCAAGTTTGCCCCCGAAAAGACTCAGGCCATGGTGGTATCCCCCTCTCAGGAGGTGCGTGGAAGGCTGAAGGGAGACATCATCATCCCTCTACAGGACAGCGTAAAAACATCCTTGGCGTGGAGGCTGCTCTTCGACCGTCACCTCGAGGACGTGGCCCGAAAAGCGTCTCAGAAGGTGACACTGTTGCGGCGTCTGAGGCACCTCCTTGACTCCGATGGCCTCCTGACCCTGTACAAGCTCAGGTCAGACCCATCATGGAGTACGCGCCGCTCACGTGGATGTCCAGTGCCCGATGTCATCTCAACTTGCTGGACAAAGTGCAAAGGAGGGCAGAGCGCCTCATCAGTGGCGCCAGACAGACGCAGCCTCGGCAGCAACCGTGGCGGCAGCGACAACAGCAGCAGCAGCAGCAGCAGATACAGGAGAATGGGCCGGTGCTGAGGGACACTCTGGATCATCGCCGGAAAGTTGCAGCGGTGACAGTGCTTCATAAGGCGCAGATCCAGAATGTTCCTCACCTAGCAGACCTGAGGGCTACCTGGAGGAGATCTGAGCGCAATACGAGAATGGTATTGAGCAACGATCTCCTCTTGGAGGTGCCAGGGTCTCGCTCCAGCAACCACCAATGGGCCTTCTCCTCTGCCACTGTAGTGTGGAGGAACACCCTCACGGCTGTGGTGGACTTACGACGTCTGTCCACACAGCAGAGGAAAGTGTCCACACACAAGTGGTTACGCCTTCAGACTCTCAACCCTCCATAAGAAAGACACAAAAATATTGTCGTGTCTGACCTCCAGTGAACTTAACATATAGATACATACATATGACTATTGTAAATACTGTATATATATAACCATATCATTTTCTAGTTTATTAATCAATCTATTTATTTGCTTATTATTTATACATTGATTTAATCACTGGTTACATACATATGCCTATACATCTTAGCAAAATATTATTAATATTTATTATACCACACACAGTAATGCTTTAAAATAAGTTATACACGACAAAGATAACTTTAGCAAAGGCCACAATGAACATGCATGTGTGTAGCAAAGGCCACAATGAACATGCATGTGTGTGTTTAATACTTTGAAAAGAGAGAGAGAGAGAGAGAGAGAGAGAGAGAGAGAGAGAGACCAAGGCACGCACCCTCACCACCAGGCTCCTTGCCCTCCAACAGCAGCATGTACCCAGCCGAGTACATCTCTCCAGGCCTGGTGCTCCCACCTGGTTTGGTTTTCGCTGCAGAGCATCTGCCAAGGCCAAGCATGCTGCCTGGGTGAGGTACAAGCGACACCCGTCACGAAAGAACAAGACGCTGCACCGGGAGGCGTGTAAGAGAATGACGTCCATCTGTAGATGGGTGAGGAATCAGCTAAGGGAGGAGAGAAGGCGAGAAAGCTCAGTGGCCCAGGTGTTGGCAACAAGACCTGGTAAAATTCGGTGAAGGAGCAGCAAGGAGCATGTCATCGCGAGACTCTTCCTCCACTCACCAGACCTGATGGATCCACCGCCACGAGCAGTGCAGACAAGGCCACACTCCTCGCCGAGCTTTCCGCCAACAAAATGAAGGTTGATGACCCGGCACGACCTGTACCACAGCTGGCCCCGGAAACTGATTGCACTGTCATCACTGTCTTGGTGACGGCAGAGCAGGTTGAGTGGCTACTCGGTGCGGTGATGTGGGTAAAGCCACAGGGCCGGATGACGTCAGCCCACGGCTCCTCAAGCACTGAGCTAGAGAGCTGTCAGCTCCTCTCACCACCGTCTTCACATCTTGCCTGAGGGAGAAGAAGTGGCCTTCAGTATGGAAGGAAGCGTGTGTGGTCTCGGTCCACAAGAAAAACTAAGGTCTGAGCCCAGCAACTACACACCCATCTCCCTCCTCTCAGTGGTGGGCAAGTTGCTGGAGCAAATAGTGTCTGCTGTCATCTGCCAACACCTGAACGAGAACTACCTCCTCTCAGACGGGCAGTTTGGCTTCAGGCCTGGCAGATCAATCGCAGACCACCTCCTCATTCTCTCCAAGGACTGGCAAGACGCCCTGGAAGAAGGCCTGGAAGGAGACCCTTATGGTGGCCCTGGACATTGCTGGAGCTTTCGACAGTGTCTGGCATGTGGGGCTTATTTGAAAGCTTCGCGCCAAGGGTGTCCAAGGTGACCTGCTAATGCTGCTCGAAGATTACCTCCAGGGTAGGACCGACGGGCAGTCATCAAGGCCTTCCAGGCCTCAGTTCCACAAGGCTCCATCTTGAGCGCAGTTCTATGGAACATAATACATCGACGACCTCCTCCGGCAGCTGTCATCTGTGGCAGCATACGCCGATGACTGCACACTCTCCCGCTCCTACTGCCGCCTCGACAGTCAGAGTGCCGTCACTGAGCTGAACAGGCAGCTCGGACTGGTGGAGCAGTGGGGAAAGATGTGGCAGGTTAACTTCGCTCCTGAGAAGACGCAGGCGATGGTCATCTCGCGGTCCCCAGGTGCCTCACACGCAGTCTCAGGACAGCTGCGTTTTGGAGGCAAGAGCCTGCCACTTCAGGATTACATCAAGATCCTGGGCATGTCTGTGGACCGCGGCCTACGCTTCGATCACCACATCGCTGTCATCGCCCACCAGACCTCTCTCCGAGTCTCTGCCCTGCACAGGATGGCGAACACCCTCGACCCACGGGGCATCCTCACGCTATACAGGGCACAGATACGCCCATGTATGGAGTACGGTGCCTTGTCCTGGATGTCGAGTGCCGCCACCCACATGCAGGGACTGGATGCTGTGCAGCGGCGAGCCCTGCGCTTGGTGGCCACCGACGAGGACCAACAGTACCCGGCACTAGTGGTGTGCCACAAAAATCAGGTGGTGCAGAGGGTCCCTCACCTTGACCCCCTGAGGCTGTTGCCACACACAGTGCAGAGGTGCACCAGAGCTGCAGCCAGTAGCGACGGGCTAGTGAAGGTGCCTCGATCTCGCTTTAGCCAACACCAGCGCACCTACACAGCCAGGACCTTGCGGCTGTGAAACATGTTCACGGTGGCCACACCCCAATTGCAGGACATGTCCACACACCAGGTGAAGCTGGCAGCCCACAGCTGGTGTAGCACGCACCTGTCTCCACTGGCGCTTTAAATTTTTATTGTATTATTGTATTATTAGTATTATTATCTTTATGTTTTGTATAGTGTTATTCTTGTAAATAATACTATCATAGGCTTTTTAAATAATTCCATACTCAACGTGGAATTTTAATTAAGCCTCTGTAAATATTTGTTTAAATAAAAAAAATAAAGAAAAAGAGAGAGAGAGAGAGAGAGAGAGCCTCAATCTCACCCCACCCTCGAGTCGCGGGAGGCACGGGAAAGACCTGCAGCATGTGGACACACCCATAACGGTTCCGCTGCGAGAAGGGACACTGAAGTGCAGCTCCACCACCAGCAAAACAGTCAGGACACTGACAGAAGACCCCGGCGACCTAATAGGAGAACAAGGAAATCACCAGCAGCAGACACACAGCAGGCAGAGACGACTCCGCCACCAACCGCAAAGCATCCCAAACGGAAACGGAACAAGTGCCTTCAGTGTAATCGCTGGAGACCCTCACAGGATCAGTGTCAAGTCCAGCTCTTTACCTATTGTCAGGGGCGCTTCCACTCCTCCCAAAACTGCAGGATTAAGATTGATCTGCAAAGGCAGCAGGAGCTTGTACAAGCGGTGAGGCAGAGCAGCCAGGAGACGCTACTCGCCCTAAGAGGCATGGTCTGGCAGCTGCACCATTCCGCCACCCACCTGGGGTCAGGTGGGACTCCAGTGGTTGCCAGCTACGGGACCCCACAACCCCAGTCCCTCTGGCCTGGCACTTTACAAGGTCATGCCACGCGATATGGAGCCCCGTAGCAGCCCCAGGCAGCGATGCTGTAACTCGACGAACAGCAAGGTGAGAATCGTGTCGGCGAACTTGAGGAGTTTCCACACTAATATTGGAGAGCTCACTCACATGATTAGAAACAACAGTGCCGATATAGTGTTCGTATGCAAGACATTTCTAGACAACAGAGTGCCAGCGAACTATACCCGGTTGAAGGGATATTCTGCCTGGTTATGAAAGGACCGAACCACCCAGGGCGGGGGCGTGGCCTTCTATTATAAGGAGTCACTTAGCGTCCGAGTGGTCGAGCCTCCCGTGCCTGACCCCAGGGAACTTGAGTTGTTAATGCTCAAGGTGACTGACAAGTAAGGGACGCCTTCAACACGCTGCTGGTTGTGCAGGACCTAAAAAATTATGTCACGTTTCCCACCCACAGCTCCGGCTCGTCAATTGACCCAGTGGTGACTGACCTCCCTTCTCTAAGTGTTCAGTGCTCGCCTCTTGACTTTTTGGGTACCTCCGACCACGTGGCGGTACTCGCAAAAATCAGCTTTAGGAAGCCACCTGAAGAGAGCCTCACCCATACGCTTTGGAAGTGGGAAGCGGCAAACTGGGAAGCCATGCCGTAAGAAGCACGGACTGGGAGTACGTGCTGCGAGGTGACACGGACGAGAAGGTGGAGAGACTCACGGAGCTGCTGTGCGACCTGCAGAACAGAACACATAAATGTAAGGCGTCAGACCAACCATGGTTTGACCCCGAGTGCCGAGCCGCCTCTGATGAAAAGTATTGTGCCTGGCGTGCTTTTAAGAGGCATCCCACGGCCAGGAATCGGCAGAGACACAGGTTAGCAGCTCAGCACACGAGGAACACCCAGGAGTGGGCCGCCGAACAGTGAAGTACACTGAAGACGAAACTGAGAGGTGGCCAAGTCGGAACTAAACGCTGGTGGAGCCTGGTTAAGGAGCAGCAGGGCGCATCGCGGGAAGGCACCGTCCCTCCCCTCCATAGGGAGGATGGCAGCGTGGCTCACACCGCCCGAGACAAGGCAAACCTGGCCAGACACGTCGTCAGAGAAAATGATCTCTGATCCGGGCAGAGCACCTCCAACTCTGCCTGCAGTGACAAAAAAAAAATAAGTTACTGGCAGGCAGTGGTGATGAGTGAGTGAAGTGAAAAAATTGTTCTACTCATTGGATGAGAGTAAGGCAGTGGGGCCGGACTACATCAGTTCCCGTCTGCTTCGTCAGTGTGCCGGGGAGCTGGCGCGCCCGCTGACCTCTCTCTTCAACCACTGTCTACAGAGCAGCAGATGGCCCAAAGCCTGGAAGATCAGCAAGGTTGTTCCGATCCATAAGAAAAATTCTAAAAGCGAGGTGAAAAACTACCGCCCTGTGTCTCTGCTGCCCATGCTCACTCAGTAAGGTGTTGGAAAGCATCATGGCTACGAGAATGACGGAGCACCTTGAGCGCCATCACTTGCTGTGCACCAGACAGTACGGGTTCCGACAAGACAGATTGGCCACTGACCTGCACCTGCTGCTAACCGCGAAGTGGAGTGCGGCCCTGGACAAGGGAAGGGCCACTGTTGCTGTGGCACTCGACATCGAGGGAGCTTTTGACAAGGTGTGGCATGAAGCTCTCATGGAAAGACTTCGTGCTGCAGGTGTCGAGGGGCCTCTTCTCCAGCTCTTCACATACTACCTGAGGGAGAGGCATCTGAAAGTTGTGCTCAACGGCAGAGAATCGGAAGTACACCCAATCAATGGAGGTGTTCCCCAGGGAAGCTGCTTAGGCCCTCTTTTATGGAACATTTATATAAATGAACTATTAAACTTAATACCCAGTGCACAGGCCTATGCAGACATCACCCTGACGCACAGCTACGAGGCAGGGGAAGAGGCTCGCTCCAGAGCTGAACTCAACAACACTCTGAACCGCATCGTAGCCTGTGGCAATAAGTGGCAGGTGAACTTTGCCCCTAACAAGGCTCAGCTGCTCACTGTCTCCAGGTGGGGGGAGCCCCTGCTCCTGGTCTTCGAAGGAAAGGCACTGGCGTCCCAGGAGGAAGTGGAAATTTTGGGGGTTACCTACGACAGGAAGCTGACCTTCAAACCCCACATCGAGCGACTCGCCAGAGAGGCTTCAGGCAAGCTGGCATCCCTGAGAAGGATGTCATGGCTGCTTGACAGCGAGGGGCTTCCGACTCTCTATAAGGCGCAGGTTCGCTCGTCCCTGGAGTACGCATGCCTCGCGTGGGGCGGCGTGGCACGCAAACACCTCGCCCTCCTCGACAAGGTCCAGGGCCGTGCAAAGAGAAGTTGATCAATGAAAGCAGCAGCGCGCAACAACATCCAGGACTCTGCAGTCTTCAGCACCGCCGTGATGTGGCGGGCCTCACGGTGATTTCAAGATACATCAGCAGCGGGTCCATCACCTCCAGCCTCTCAGGCAGCCCCTTCAGCGGGCGGGCACAGGTGGATCCTTCAATATCCTTTATTTACGCAGCCTCCTTCTCCTTCAGGTCCTTGTTCCTCCTGATGAACGACCTCACACCAGCGGCAGCGACAGTAGAGTAGGTGTAGGCACCGCCAGCCACAGTGCGGCGGCAGGGCTTGCAGGAAAAGATGCCAGTCACCACACGTCGCATTGCCTCCTTGCCGCAGAAGGTGCAAATGTGCCTCTTGTGTTGCCGAACTGTTACAGCCCCGCTGCAGAACGTGGCACCACCAGAGGCAATTCATCATCACTTATGTAACGTGGTGGAATGGACTGCTTGCCTCACGGCCAAGACTGGACAACATGACGGCACAGAGCTTCAAGGAGCTGGTGAACGCGTGGCTGCCGTCATGAGAACACCAGGCATCAGACAGAGTTGGGCTTTAAGATAGGACACGTTAATCATGTTTCCTTTTAGCCTGTAAAACATCGTACGTGTATGTAATATGCATTACATTGAGCTCTGTAAACAATTAGTGTATTCTGTATAAATAAAGAAAAAAAAAGGTAGAGAGAGAAAGAGAAGAGAGAGAAGAGAGAGAGAGACCCCCAGTCTGCCCTATCCCATAGCCAGACTGTGCGAGTGGTGACCTCGTCGGGAGCCACACCCATGTCCACCTGGGTCAGGACAGCATGGTGGTCAGAGCTGCCCACGAGACCCAGCTGGTGGCAGCTGTGTGTCCTCCTCCTCCAGGTCGGATATGACGGGGTCCAGGGTCCCGCCCTGCTCATGAGTGGGGAAGGTCACATGGTCCTTCAGGTGCGAGGCCTAAAGGATCATGTGACCTTCCCCTCGACACGAAAGTGTGCGTGCTGCTGAAGAGATCAATGAGCAGCTTGGGGTGATACAGGAGTGGCAGATGATCTTTGGCAGGTGGCAGGTGACCTTTGCTCCGAAGACACAGGCAACGGTAGTCTCTCGATCCCCCGTTGCCGAGCCAGCAGTGGAGGGAGGGCTACGCTTTGGTGGCCTTCCTCTCGAACTCCAGGAGTCCGTCAAGATTCTGAGGGTGGAGGTGGATCGAGGGCTGCGGTTTGACCGCCACATCAAACTCATTGCCCTTAAGGCCTCACATCGAATCTCTTCCTTGAGGAGGGTGGCCAGCTTGCTCGACAGGAGAGGGAGGCTCTTGCTCGACAAGGCCCAGAGTATGTCGCCCTCTCCTGGATGTCCTGTGCTGCCACACACATCAGCAAGCTCGACGGCATCCAGCGATGGGCGCTACGACTGGTGGAAGCAGCCCGTCCTGAGGCTCCCGTCGACACTCTAGTAGAACACCGCAGGGACGTGGCGGCCCTTGTGGTGTTCCACAAGGCACAGGTGCAGGGTGTGCCACATCTGGTGGGACTGCGGCTGTCCTCCAGAGTCACCTCGCGGGACACGAGAACGGTGTTATCCAGTGGTGACTCAGTAGAAGTGCCGCGTTCCCGCTCCAGCCAACACCAACGCACCTTTTGGGGGCGAGTCTCCAGACTGTGGAACGTCTTCGCGTCCTCCGTCCCTCATATCAGGGGGATGGATACCCAGGACGTGAAGTTAGCAGCACACCACTGGAGGGGCTCGTTCCCAACGCCCCTGCTAACAATAGTAGCATAAGGCCAAAAAGAATGTATATATATTGTCACACACGTGACTACTCTACCACGGAACCAGGTGCCTGCCTCTCAACCCGTGGCGCTGCCACGTGTATAGCTTGAGGCATACTGGATACGTGACCTCTAGCAGGCTACCAAGCCGATAACGAGGGGTGGAGTTCCATCGAGCTTCAGTCTCCTCCAAGGGTCGCTACAGCTCTGAGGTCGCCTTGGCATACGCTGGGAGCCTCGTATACACTCGAGAGCGGTGGTAAGAGTTACACCAGTGTTACACACCCACACACACACACACATAAACACACAAACACATTTATATTTATTTTCTATTATGTATATGTAAAGGTGTTTATTTTTGTAATTTGTATATATATGCATTTACTAACTTGGCTTAAGTTATTAACTGAACCAGTCTTGTAAGTTATTCCAGTCCAGTTCAGATTGCCACTCCTTGTTACTTACTTTTACTTACTTAAATAATCTTCAATTTTGTATTGTTACTTAATTTAAGGGTTAACTTTAAGATATTAAATAGCAGTTAAAATGTCTCCTTTTCTCTTCTTTTAACCCTTCCATTGTTGTTAGTGTGAGCAACACCCCTTCATGGTCCATCCCCTAGAGTTCAGTGTATGCTCACACGTAACACAGGATTAAGATTGATCTGCAAAGGCAGCAGGAGCTTGTACAAGCGGTGAGGCAGAGCAGCCAGGAGACGCTACTCGCCCTAAGAGGCATGGTCTGGCAGCTGCACCATACCGCCACCCACCTGGGGTCAGGTGGGACTCCAGTGGTTGCCAGCTACGGGACCCCACAACCCCAGTCCCTCTGGCCTGGCACCTTACAAGGTCATGCCACGCGATATGGAGCCCCGTAGCAGCCCCAGGCAGCGATGCTGTAACTCGACGAACAGCAAGGTGAGAATCGTGTCGGCGAACTTGAGGGGTTTCCACACTAATATATTGGAGAGCTCACTCACATGATTAGAAACAACAGTGCCGATATAGTGTTCGTATGCAAGACATTTCTAGACAACAGAGTGCCAGCGAACTATACCCGGTTGAAGGGATATTCTGCCTGGTTATGAAAGGACCGAACCACCCAGGGCGGGGGCGTGGCCTTCTATTATAAGGAGTCACTTAGCGTCCGAGTGGTCGAGCCTCCCGTGCCTGACCCCAGGAAACTTGAGTTGTTAATGCTCAAGGTGACTGACAAGTAAGGGACGCCTTCAACACGCTGCTGGTTGTGCAGGACCTAAAAAATTATGTCACGTTTCCCACCCACAGCTCCGGCTCGTCAATTGACCCAGTGGTGACTGACCTCCCTTCTCTAAGTGTTCAGTGCTCGCCTCTTGACTTTTTGGGTACCTCCGACCACGTGGCGGTACTCGCAAAAATCAGCTTTAGGAAGCCACCTGAAGAGAGCCACACCCATACGCTTTGGAAGTGGGAAGCGGCAAACTGGGAAGCCATGCCGTAAGAAGCACGGACTGGGAGTACGTGCTGCGAGGTGACACGGACGAGAAGGTGGAGAGACTCACGGAGCTGCTGTGCGACCTGCAGAACAGAACACATAAATGTAAGGCGTCAGACCAACCATGGTTTGACCCCGAGTGCCGAGCCGCCTCTGATGAAAAGTATTGTGCCTGGCGTGCTTTTAAGAGGCATCCCACGGCCAGGAATCGGCAGAGACACAGGTTAGCAGCTCAGCACACGAGGAACACCCAGGAGTGGGCCGCCGAACAGTGAAGTACACTGAAGACGAAACTGAGAGGTGGCCAAGTCGGAACTAAACGCTGGTGGAGCCTGGTTAAGGAGCAGCAGGGCGCATCGCGGGAAGGCACCGTCCCTCCCCTCCATAGGGAGGATGGCAGCGTGGCTCACACCGCCCGAGACAAGGCAAACCTGGCCAGACACGTCGTCAGAGAAAATGATCTCTGATCCGGGCAGAGCACCTCCAACTCTGCCTGCAGTGACAAAAAAAAATAAGTTACTGGCAGTGGTGATGAGTGAGTGAAGTGAAAAAATTGTTCTACTCATTGGATGAGAGTAAGGCAGTGGGGCCGGACTACATCAGTTCCCGTCTGCTTCGTCAGTGTGCCGGGGAGCTGGCGCGCCCGCTGACCTCTCTCTTCAACCACTGTCTACAGAGCAGCAGATGGCCCAAAGCCTGGAAGATCAGCAAGGTTGTTCCGATCCATAAGAAAAATTCTAAAAGCGAGGTGAAAAACTACCGCCCTGTGTCTCTGCTGCCCATGCTCACTCAGTAAGGTGTTGGAAAGCATCATGGCTACGAGAATGACGGAGCACCTTGAGCGCCATCACTTGCTGTGCACCAGACAGTACGGGTTCCGACAAGACAGATTGGCCACTGACCTGCACCTGCTGCTAACCGCGAAGTGGAGTGCGGCCCTGGACAAGGGAAGGGCCACTGTTGCTGTGGCACTCGACATCGAGGGAGCTTTTGACAAGGTGTGGCATGAAGCTCTCATCGAAAGACTTCGTGCTGCAGGTGTCGAGGGGCCTCTTCCCCAGCTCTTCACATACTACCTGAGGGAGAGGCATCTGAAAGTTGTGCTCAACGGCAGAGAATCGGAAGTACACCCAATCAATGCAGGTGTTCCCCAGGGAAGCTGCTTAGGCCCTCTTCTATGGAACATTTATATAAATGAACTATTAAACTTAATACCCAGTGCACAGGCCTATGCAGACATCACCCTGACGCACAGCTACGAGGCAGGGGAAGAGGCTCGCTCCAGAGCTGAACTCAACAACACTCTGAACCGCATCGTAGCCTGTGGCAATAAGTGGCAGGTGAACTTTGCCCCTAACAAGGCTCAGCTGCTCACTGTCTCCAGGTGGGGGGAGCCCCTGCTCCTGGTCTTCGAAGGAAAGGCACTGGCGTCCCAGGAGGAAGTGGAAATTTTGGGGGTTACCTACGACAGGAAGCTGACCTTCAAACCCCACATCGAGCGACTCGCCAGAGAGGCTTCAGGCAAGCTGGCATCCCTGAGAAGGATGTCATGGCTGCTTGACAGCGAGGGGCTTCCGACTCTCTATAAGGCGCAGGTTCGCTCGTCCCTGGAGTACGCATGTCTCGCGTGGGGCGGCGTGGCACGCAAACACCTCGCCCTCCTCGACAAGGTCCAGGGCCGTGCAGAGAAGTTGATCAATGAAAGCAGCAGCGCGCAACAACATCCAGGACTCTGCAGTCTTCAGCACCGCCGTGATGTGGCGGGCCTCACGGTGATTTCAAGATACATCAGCAGCGGGTCCATCACCTCCAGCCTCTCAGGCAGCCCCTTCAGTGGGCGGGCACAGGTGGACACAAGATCAGTCTCCCGAGCTCCCGCCGAACTGTTACAGCCCCGCTGCAGAACGTGGCACCACCAGAGGCAATTCATCATCACTTGTGTAACCTGGTGGAATGGACTGCTTGCCTCACAGCCAAGCCTGGACAACATGACGGCACAGAGCTTCAAGGAGCTGGTGAACGCGTGGCTGCCGTCATGAGAACACCAGGCATCGGAGTTGGGCTTTAAGATAGGACACGTTAATCATGTTTCCTTTAGCCTGTAAAACATCGTACGTGTATGTAATATGCATTACATTGAGCTCTGTAAACAATTAGTGTATTCTGTATAAATAAAGAAAAAAAAAGGTAGAGAGAGAAAGAGAAGAGAGAGAGAGAGCCCCAGTCTGCCTTATCCCATAGCCAGACTGTGCGAGTGGTGGCCTCGTCGCGAGCCACACCCATGTCCACCTGGGTCAGGACAGCATGGTGGTCAGAGCTGCCCACGAGACCCAGCTGGTGGCAGCTGTGTGTCCTCCTCCTCCAGGTCGGATATGACGGGGTCCAGGGTCCCGCCCTGCTCATGAGTGGGGAAGGTCACATGGTCCTTCAGGTGCGAGGCCTAAAGGATCATGTGACCTTCCCCTCGACACGAAAGTGTGCGTGCTGCTGAAGAGATCAATGAGCAGCTTGGGGTGATACAGGAGTGGCAGATGATCTTTGGCAGGTGGCAGGTGACCTTTGCTCCGGAGAAGACACAGGCAACGGTAGTCTCTCGATCCCCCGTTGCCGAGCCAGCAGTGGAGGGAGGGCTACGCTTTGGTGGCCTTCCTCTCGAACTCCAGGAGTCCGTCAAGATTCTGAGGGTGGAGGTGGATCGAGGGCTGCGGTTTGACCGCCACATCAAACTCATTGCCCTTAAGGCCTCACACCGGGTCTCTTCCTTGAGGAGGGTGGCCAGCCTGCTCGACAGGAGAGGGAGGCTCTTGCTCGACAAGGCCCAGAGTATGTCGCCCTCTCCTGGATGTCCTGTGCTGCCACACACATCAGCAAGCTCGACGGCATCCAGCGACGGGCGCTACGACTGGTGGAAGCAGCCCGTCCTGAGGCTCCCGTCGACACTCTAGTAGAACACCGCAGGGACGTGGCGGCCCTTGTGGTGTTCCACAAGGCACAGGTGCAGGGTGTGCCACATCTGGTGGGACTGCGGCTGTCCTCCAGAGTCACCTCGCGGGACACGAGAACGGTGTTATCCAGTGGTGACTCAGTGGAAGTGCCGCGTTCCCGCTCCAGCCAACACCAACGCACCTTTTGGGGGCGAGTCTCCAGACTGTGGAACGTCTTCGCGTCCTCCGTCCCTCATATCAGGGGGATGGATACCCAGGACGTGAAGTTAGCAGCACACCACTGGAGGGGCTCGTTCCCAACGCCCCTGCTAACAATAGTAGCATAAGGCCAAAAAGAATGTATATATATGTATATATCTTTATATTTATATTTGTGTTTGTGTCACACCCCTAAAATAGGTTGCATACGGCAGTGCGCCTTTGGGTGATAATATACCCATGTTTAAAAAAGAAAATAAAGGAGAGAGAGAGAGAGAGAGAATGTTGAATGGAATCCACGTCGCTGCCGGGAACACCAGGAAGATGACGGAACACAAGACCATCGAACGGCGGAATCTCTCTGGTTATTTTCCACAGCAATGGTGCGCCGTCTGTGGTAAGACGGTGGGCAAGAAGAAAAATGCTGCGTATGTAAGGTGTGAAGGCGGGAGTGAGTGCTCCAACTTATGCCGCCCAGCCGGCCTTAATGGCCGTGACACATGTGCAGTGACACACAGGAGCTGCGCATGGAACACGGCATAGAGGACGCAGTTACATATAGAATAGGACACTCTAGTGCGGAGGCCTCTTCCCCATCCACCTTTGGCGAAGGAGGAGATGAAGACGCTGACGACGCCAGGCAACACCTGATGGAGTCAGATAAGGAGGAACTCGTCTCTTCGGTCATACGCCTCCAGGAAGAAGTAGGAAAAAGCAAGAAAATAATTCAATCCCTCAGACTACAGAGGGACTGGATTATCAGTAAAAAGGGACACGTGATGGAGCTCCTGGAGCTTATAGATGTTCTGATGGACGCTCGAGAGGCTGACACGAAAGCCTCCACCCGATCCATCGCGACTACAGCCACACCTACTTCCATAGAAAAGAAGTGGAAAAGGGTCTGCGGCTCCTCAGACCATTGGAAGCAGTGGTGGCAGTCTGGGAGACCCCAGCCCCTCAGATATGGAGAAGACTCCACCACCACCAGTGCAGCAACAGACACCGCTGCCCCGCTAGACCGCCGTTGTCACCGCTATCAGCAAAAACAACAGCAGTAGCAGCGATAGAAACGGCAGTAATACCAACAGTAACACAAGCACTTACAGCAGTGGCAACAACAATAACAACTACAACAACAGACACACCAGGAACACAAGAACAACTACAACCTTAACCACAGGAACAGCAACAACAACAAAAACAACCACAATAACGTAAACAAGAACAAGAAAATGAAAAACAATGGCCAGCGAGGGACAGCATACTCCATCCCAACAACCGCTGGACTCCCTCCCCTGGGTATGACCCACACACGCCGTGAGGCCCCAACAGGAACAGAGAGAGTGGGACAGGCCACGCTGTCAGTACTGCTTCCGGCCCAGCCACCCAACTGAGACCTGCTATACCCGTGCTGCAGACCACCGACAAGAAGCCATCCTTAGGAGGTTCCTGACTGAAGGATGACTGAAGGATGGGAAGGGCAGCAACCCCCCCAGCAACCTACCATGCCTCAGAAGCCCTTTCCAGGCTCCCTTCATCTACCCAACTGGCAGCCACAACCCAGACAGCACTTCAGCTGGAGCGCCCCGTCCTGGCAGGAAGAACACTAATAATTATTAGACTCGCTCTGCCAGCACACCCGGCCACCAAGCTAATGCAAGACGGCGAGGGGGCAGGCGTGTCAGCTGTCACCTGACCGTGCTGACTGCCAACGTAAGAGGACTCCGAACAAATGTTGGTGACCTCACCCACAACTTCGTCCTGCGGCACCGTGCTGACATTGTCGCAGTAACAAACGTGACTGAACGGTGAGGTGGAACCAACTTTTGTAAAAATTCCAGGCTACTCCCGGTGGAGAAGGAAGGATCGCGACGGCAGAGCAGGTGGAGGCGTGGCCACCTGCTTCAAAACCGGCCTCCAAACCCAGGAATTGGAGGTAGCACTCCCACACCTGATAGAGGCGCAGTTCTTCAGGGTTGTGATGGATGATTGCAGTGGACTCCTCCTCTGTGTCATGTACCGGCCCTCCAGGCAAGGAAGAGCTCCACTTGACTTCCTGACAGAGGAGCTAGACACCCTGCTCCTGCGCCAGAAGTGCTCCCAGGTGATGATAGTGGGGGACTTAAATTTCCACCTGGAGAATGAAGCCTATACCAGCTTACTGACTGTGCAGGGCCTGGTGAATCACGTAACGTTCCCCACTCACGAGCGGGGAGTGCTGCTAGACCCTGTGCTGCCAGGCCTCCCTGAGACCAATGTCCGTTGCCAGCAGCTAGGGCCAGTGGGCAGCTCAGACCACTATGCTGTACTGACAGAAATGGAGCTGAGTGCAGCGAGGGAAGATGCTGTCCCGCGCACCATCTGGCTCTGGGAGAGAGCTGACTGGCCATCCATAAAGCACGACATGGCGCACACTGACTGGAAGGTCCTTCTGGTGGGGGATGCTGAGGCCAAGGCACACGCCCTCACCACCAAACTCCTCGCCCTTCAACAGCTGCATGTTCCCAACCGGGTGTAACTCACCAGGTAAGGTGACCCAGCCTGGTTTGGCTACCGTTGCAGGGCTGCTGCTGAGGCCAAGTATACTGCTTGGCTGAAGTACAAGCGTCATCCGTCAAGGAATAAGGCACAACACCGGGAAGCCTGCAGACGTATGACAGCTACCTGTAGATGGGCGAAGAGACAACAGATAGAGGACCTGAAGCGCAAACTGTGCGGCCCAGGAGTTGGCAACAAGACCTGGTGGAGCCTGGTTAAGGAGCGTCAGGGGACGAGCCATCAAGACGCCATCCCACCATTCACAAGGCCAGACGGGTCCACTGCCACGAGCAGCGTGGAAAAAGCTTCACTCCTGGCCGAGCTCTTCAGTACTAAGATGAAGGTAGAAGACCCAGAGCGACCTGCACCACGCCTGCCACAAGAAACCGAACGCATGGTTATCCATGCGTCGGTGGAAGCGGGGCAGGTTGAGCAGCTCGGCGCGGTGGACGTGAGTAAAGCCATCGTCCCAGACGGCGTTAGTCCACGGCTCCTCAAGTACTGTGCCAAGGAGCTATCGAGTCCCCTTTCTTCAGTCTTCACGTCTTGCCTGAGGGAGTGCAAGTGGCTCTCAATATGGAAAGAGGCACACGTGGTACCGGTCCACAAAAGAAGCTCGAGGTCTGAACCCAACAATTACAGGCCAATCTCCTTGCTCTTCGTGGTGGGCCCAATCCTGTGGAACATTTTACATTAATGAACTCCTCTGGCAGCTACCAACAGTGGCAGCGTATGCTGACGACTGTACACTCTCCCACTCTTACTGCCGCCTCGACAGCCAGCGGGCCATCAGTGAGTTGAACAGGCAGCTCAGACTGGTGGAGCATTGGAGAGAAGTGTGGCAAGTCAGCTATGCTCCAGAGAAGACGCAGGCCATGGTCATCTCAGGTGCCTCTCAAGCAATCGCAGGACAGCTGTATTTTGGGGGCAAGAGCATGCCACTTCAAGACCTTGACTGTCAAGGTCTTGGGAGTGTCTGTGGATCGTGGCCTGCGCTTTGACCACCACATCGCTGCCGTCGCCAATCAAGCCTCATTGAAGAGTCTCTGCCCTGCGTAGGGTGGCACCAAGCCTCGACTCGCGGGGCATCCTTACCCTATACAAGGCACAAATACGTCCTTGCCTTGAGTACGGTGCCCTGTCCTGGATGTCTGGCGCTGCCACCCACATGCAGAGACTCGATGCAGTCCAGCGGCGTGCCCTGCGACTGGTGGCGACCGAAGACCACCAGCAACTATCTTCACCTGTGACGCCCCTGGAGCACCGCAGGGACGTGTCAGCACTGGTGGTGTGCCACAAGGCCCAGATGCAGGGCGTCCCCCACCTCACCCCATTGAGGCTTCCCCCGCGAGCCGTGCAGAGGCACACGAGGACTGCCCTCTGGAGCGACGAGATGGAGGAGATACCTCGTTCACACTCCAGGCAGCATCAGCGCACATTCACAGCCAGGACATCACGGCTGTGGAACATGTTCACGGCAGCCACGCCCCTGGTACCGAACATGTCCACACACCAAGTGAAGCTGGCTGCCCACAGGTGGCGGGAAACCCTCCCGTCCTCGCTGGTGCTCCACACAGACACAGCTTCTTGTGCTTAGTGTTTTTTTTTTGAGTGTGAACTTCATATTTATACCTTACTTTATAACTTATGTAATTATTGTATATAATGGTTTTTTAAATAGTTTTACATCCAACGTAAAACTTTAAACCTTATTATGGATATGTTTGAATAAAGAGAGAGAGAGAGAGAGAGAGAGAGAGAGAGAGAGAGAGAGAGAGAGAGAGAGAGAGAGGGAGAGAGGGAGAGAGAGGCATTTTCAGTAAAACTTTAAACCTTATTGTGGATATGTTTAAATAAAGAGAGAGAGAGAGAGAGAGAGAGAGAGAGAGAGAGAGAGAGAGAGGCATTTTCAGATCATGAAATTATGAACAAAATTGTATACGAAACTAATATTTAATATGATTACCTTATTAGTAAGCACTAGGAATATTTGGAAGAGACAAGCGAAACACCACCCCGGCACAGGAGACTCAACACTTGAATCAACACCGATGTTATGGAATTTTTTGTATATCTTGCTCTAATACTACTGATGCCACATTCAAAGAAGGCTGTGCTAAGTGATTATTGGAAAAAAGACCCCCTGCTTGGCACAGCTGCTTTCGGCAAATACTTTGAGCAAAAACAGGTTTGTTCCTTACACTTTGCCAGTAACACAGAACCTTGACCAACAGATCCTATTTGGAAAATAAGAGATGTATTTATGATGTTAAAAGAACGTTTCAGTAGTTATTTCATATCATTCTGTTAATCAGTAATTAACGTTATTCAAATATAATTGTTAATTAGTAATTAACGTTATTCAAATATTGTTGATTAGTAATTAACGTTATTCAAATATTGTTAATTAGTAATTAACGTTATTCAAATATTGTTAATTAGTAATTAACGTTATTCAAATATTGTTAATTAGTAATTAACGTTATTCAAATATCATTGTTAATTAGTAATTAACGTTATTCAAATATCATTGTTAATTAGTAATTAACGTTATTCAAATATCATTGTTAATTAGTAATTAACGTTATTCAAATATCATTGTTAATTAGTAATTAACGTTATTCAAAGACAGATTGAAATTTAAACGGTACATGCATACCAAAAGAAATCGCTTTGGTAAAAAATTGTTTTATGTGACTGTGATACTGGCATGCCTACAGGCCTACATGCCTGATCGCTTGGCATGTGCTGGCTGGGTGCAGCGCCACTATCTACAGCCTTTAACCCCCATCACCTACTGCCGGAAACAAAAGGACAGTCATGTGTGCAGGCACAGGACTAGATGACCAAAAACAAGAAAAGTGAAACCATATCAATGTAACGAGAGTGTCAAGTACCATTGTGTATTGGGGAATGTTTTATGTTATAGTATATGTATTATTACAAGCACGGGTAGAAGTTGGTTGACTAGGGGTGTATTGTAGTACCCTTTCTTGTAGCATAAGGTAGTGAAACGAGTATGAAATAAAAAAAACTTAAGTGATTCCGCTTGGGTTCAAGTAAGTATAGACAGTTAACATAACATACACAAGCAAATAAGCAATGAATCGTGTTTGTCACGTCTTATTCTAACTCACGTCGATGTAACTGAAGCCAGGCAGCAGGAGGAGGAATGGTTCCAACTGCGAGCGAGAAGCGAGTGAGACTGACGACGTGAGGTGGTGGTTAGCTCGATCGAGACGGGAGTCAAGACGTGTTACCAAAGCTTAGACTTGTGATACCGCCACGGGGTGGTCGAGATGGTATTTGAAGCCGATAGTTAGTTGGAGAGATTAGTGGTTGGCGAGGCGGGTATGAGGGCCATAATACCTCCCCCAAATGAACGTTGGTGACGGTGGAGACCGAAGGAAAATTGGAGCCCTCGTCAGCATCAAAGGTGAATTCGCGAGAGAGCATCTGCGATGATATTTTCAGAGCCCTTTTATGTGTCGGATGGTCACGTCATAAGGCTGGAGGAGAAGTGACCACCGGAGAAGACGCTGGTTGCTTAACTGGTTTTGCTGTAGGGATGTTAGAGGATTGTGGTCGGTGAATACCAGTCCTGCTGGCGTGCAGGTAGCATTCAGACTTGAATTGCTGAGACAATTGAGAGCAGTTTCCTCTTGATGGTGCTGTAATTCCTCTGGTGGCTGTTGAACTTGGCTGAGTGATAGGCCACCGGATGATCGATGTCGCTGTCGTCGGTTTGCAGAGAGCCGGAGAAGTACGGTGCTTGCAGTACCGGCTTGCGAGCTAGGAGATTGAGTTGATCGAATGCTCGCTGACAGTCTGATGTCCACTAGAATTTGGCAGTCCTGTTAGAGAGGCGGCTGCTTCCGCGAAGTTCGGGTAGAACCAGAACCGGCGGAATAAACCCGCCATCCCGAGGAAGCGCGGTATCTCCTCCCTCTTGGAGGCTGGCACAGGGGAACTCTAGTACATCGGGCACGTTGGCGGCTCTGGGACGGACAAAGCCATGCCCCACCTGGTGCCCCAAGTAGGTGACTGTTGTCCTGCCGAATGTAGTTTTGGCCAATTTTACTGTTAGCCATGCCTCATGCAGTCTGTGGAACATTACAGCAAGTTGGCCCGCCGAATGTAGTTTTGGCCAATTCTACTGTCAGCCGTGCCTCCTGCAGTCTGCGGAACATTACAGCAAGTTGGTGGATATGCTGCTTCCAATTATCTGAGAAGATAAGATCGTCTAAGTACACCGACACTCCGACTAGGTCTTGGACGAGGCGATTCATGCCCCTCTGGAAGATGGCTGGGCAATTTCTCATCCCAGATGGAGACACGAAACAGTGAAAAAGGCCAAAGGGGGTAATGAAGGCTGAAATTTCCTGTGCTCTTTTAGTAAGTGATATTTGATAGTAGCCTTTTAAGAGGTCAATATTAGTTACAAATTTGGATTGTCCCATCTCATCAAGATCATCATCTATTCGTGGTAACGGATAGGCACCTGGCACTGTGACAGCATTCACTCGTCTGTAGTCCGTGCAGAAGCATAGTTGACCATCTTTAGGGACGAGTATGTATGGTGAAGCCCAAGGTGCAGCTAACCCCAATGTGAATAGATAATCAACCTCTTTCCTTATAAGCTCTCATTTCTGAGGATGTAGACGGTAAGGAGCTTGGCGGATAGATGAAATGCTTGGTAAAAGTTGCACGTCATGCGACATCAAGGAGCACTGTTGTGGGTGGTTTTGAAAAACATCTTGATGTTGCTCCACAAGTGAAATTGTCTTGTGATTGTGAGGAAGACAGGTGAATGAGGTTATTGTGTTGTGTTCAGGTATATATGCATTGCTGGAGGTGTCTTGTACATCTGGAATTGTGTCTAAGTCTACTTGCTTAGTTTCTGCGATTACATTTAACGAACAAGGAACAGATAACACTGCAGTTGGGGAGTCCAGTGCAGGCGTTCGGTGCCTGTATAATTTGAGGAAGTTAATATGTATTAATTGTGAAGACTTATGACGATCAGGAGTCTGTATCACTTCCTTTCTTAAGGCTGTCACATGGACCGTGATACTTTACTTGTTCGTAACACTGATTTTATTAGGGTTTGATGACACCTTTCTAGCGCACCCTGAGACTCCGAATGGAAAGCGGTCGCTAGAGTCTGCGTAATACCAAGTTCGATTAAGACATCCTGGAAGAGATCACTCGTGAAGTTTGTTCCCCGGTCGCTCTGTATTTCCTGGGGAATACCATAGGTGGTAAACATGTGGGCGAGATTAGGCAAAATAGTTTTAGCACTGATGTTCTTAATAGGGAAAGCCTCAGGATACCTAGTAGTTGGGTCAAGTACAGTTAGGATGTATTGGTTACCCGTCTTGGTTTTTGTGAAGGGCCCTACAACATCAATGATTATTTTCTGAAATGGTTCTGAAGGAACATGTAAAGGTTGTAGGCAGTGGGTAAGGAGGGATGGTTTGGTTAGGTTTGCCTGCAACTTCACACGTATGACATGAATTGACAAATGAGGCCACGTTCTTCCGTAGAGCTGGTCAGTAAAAAATGACTATTTTATCAAGTTTTCGTGATACCTAAGTATCCAGCAACGTTTTCATGAGCGATCTCTATCATGGGTGTTCTCAAGACTTCTGGCAAGACTGTTTGATGGACCTCAGCCCATGCTGAATCGTCATTAAGTTTAGGTGGTGTATACACACTCATAAGGATGTCGCCCTGGTAGTAAGATGATGGGTAGTGAATGATCTCATCCTTAGGAATGACTTGAGAGTCATTCATCCTCTTTTTAGGCCACAGAGAACTTTAGTAGTGAACAACTGATTTAGGTTCACTTGAGCTGGAGGACTCAGAGGTTTGGGCAAAGACTGAGAAGCAACGAAATTGTTCTGGGCATCTTGTGCTCGGGTCACAGCACAAACCGGAAACAAATTAGGTTGTTCCCGCTCAAGTTCCCCTGTAGGGATTATATGGGATTGGCGAGTCTTTAATGACAAAGGGTGGAAAGACTGCACCGCCGGCGAAGTCATTAGCCAGTAAAAAGTCAGCATTAGGTATGGGTAAAGATAGATACTGACACCAACAGACACCAACAATCACTTCTCCCTTCACTATAGGACTGTCAAGATGTACTCTGGCTAACGGGAGTGGAAATGGATCATGAAGATCCTTTAATGAAAAATTCTTTAAATACACCTTTTTCACAAGTGCAGCTTTTTTCAATCTCAGGGACTACTGATTTTAGTACAAGTGACTGGCCTCCCGCAGTATCCCTTGTGATATTTACTATTTTAAATCATCACGAAAGGAGACAGATCCTTTTGACATAAATGGGGTGAATAACTTGTTAGAAGGATCTGTTTTCGTGGCATTAAATGAGGCCAATGGTTTAGTAAAAGCATCTTTTGCTACTTTGCACTTGGGATTAGTTAGGGCAATATCTTATGAGGTGGCCAGGCTTTTTGCAAAATGAACACACTGGAGAGAGAACTTGTTACTACTAACGACCGACTTGCCATTGTTTACAGCACCTGCACCGGGACTCAGCCTTCCTGTCTCCCACGGGACCTAGACGGTGAATCAGTGAAAACACGTCTGAAATTTCAGCAGCTTTGAGTAAGTCTGTCTCGTCTCTGCTGGTGATGTGCATTACAACTGAATGAAGCTCCTTGCGTTTAAATTCCTCTAAGGTGATCAAGTTTACTAGCTGGTCCTATGTGGTGACTTAAGCCACTTTTGCAGCGCTCTGTACTTATCTGATGCGAACTCCAAGTACGTCTGATGCTGGAGTTTAAGATTCTTAAATTTTCGTCTGTAACCCTCTGTTATAATAGAATATGCCGCTAGAATACCTTTCTTTAACTGAGGCACAATCAGTGTTATTTTCTAGACCTCCCAAGATAGTTAAGGCTCAGTCAGCTTGGGCTTTCTCAGTGAGCTTGGGCTTTAGGACCATGTCCAATTCTCCTGAGGCATTCAGTGTTCAGCAGAGGATTCAAACTCTGAAGAAACTTTTGGGATATTGATCTGAGAATTGTGGTAAGAGGGAAACATTTAGTGATCTTAGCCTTGTTAAGTGATGCTTAGCCTTGTTTGGAGGTTGCTTTTGCAACAGGAGTAACTGGTGAGCCCTTTCTTTCTCTGCTTGTTTTTCCCTATGTTCTCTTTGTCTAATCTCATGTTCTCGTTGTCTCGACTTCAGTTCCTCGTATTCTATATGCATTTGTAAAGCTTTCATTTTAACTTCTATTTCTAAAAGGATATTAGGATCTTTAGTCTTAACTCTCTATCGCGAGTCCTTTACTAGGGCTAGGTTCTTCTCCAAAATGAGTAAAATGAGTGTCATGAGGTCATCTTTTCTAATGTCATATTGAAATGGAATCTCTAAACCACTAGCAATGTATTTTAGTTGATTCTTCGTTACTTTGGAGGCTTTAAGTTCTTTTACAGAAGGATTTCCTACAAATTCTCTATGGTCTAGGAATTTCACCATACTCACTTTAGTAGAAAATGAAAAAAAAAAATGATGTTAAAACTACCACAAGTTATCTCCTAAGTTTCACTTGAGTTAGCCTTTACATAAGATTCGAGAGGATTATTAATCGCAAAGACGGGATTTGTACCCTTGGACACGAGTTAACAACCTTTAAGAGAGGAGCGCGACCCCTGATAAGCCTTTCCTTCGCAGATATAACTAGCCGTAGGTCAGCGAATGTTGTACCTCAACAAACAGGAGCTGGTCTTAAGTACTCTTGAGTTTAGAATGGTCTAGTTACTCGAGGAAATTAAGAATTGATTTGGAGCTTCAATGGCCCCGAATGAGTGAGCACGAGTCTCGGAGCAGTGTGTCAGGAAGTGGAACTATACTCCACGGAATAATCCCTACCTGAAACCACAACTACCGATGTGAATACGCAGTTAGCCTGTTCACCACGCCTATCGTGAAATATTTAAAGGCAAGGTCACCGTGCACCCACCAGCAGATACTCGTGAGATGAACAAGTGACGAACACAAGTGTGAATAATGTGGTTATGTATGTATGTTAGTGGTATGTATGCCTGAAAATAAACCTTAGTAAATTACTAGATTAGCAGCGGGGCTCTATTTTCTATTTTTTTTCGGCTTGTAACCCCTACATTGTTGGCGACCTGGTGGGAAAGCGGGTTTTTTGGGTGAAGAGAGCTAAAATAAGGCTAAATACCGCCTCTTACCACCAAAAACAAGTAGGGAGCTGCCTGCTGCTGGTGTTATGATGGCCACCATGTTCTCGATCTTGGTCTTGCCAACGATACCTACTGGAAAATCTCCAGAAATATGTAAAATTTCCAGAAATCTAAAATTCAACTCGCGTGGAACAGATAGCAGAAAAGACAAACTATAAGTTCCGAAACAAGGAAAGAAAACGATGTATATAATTCGAATGCGATTCCTAATAAGCCTAAGTCTAATAAAACCGTCCGTACATTGACAGTTTGATCCGCTGTGCTGTTATTAATTTGTCAAACATTAATTTCTGCTGCAGTAAGGTCAAGATATCTGTAGGTTAATCACGTACTACCTGTGTCAACGAGGATCCCATCCTTCCTGTGCTTTTCAAACATGGTGGACGTGTGCTCCGGCTATTATGTAAATTTATTTGAACTTTTTCGGAAATTCCGGAAATTCCAGGACCTGGAAAAGCGTGATGAATTTCTTTTCTCCCACGGACTAATTGCACGCACTGTTAAGTGTCCCAAGTGTGGCAGTGACGTTTATTTCAATAAACATATGATTTTCCGATACGACAAGCAAAGAAAAATGTTGAAAACTAAGAAAGTGATCGTAGAACGGTGCCGATTTCAGATATTAGCCCAGAAAGGCACCTGGTTTAGTCATTCCCATCTTGGCATCGAAAAAATAATTTCATTGACTTATTTTTGGTGTAAGAGGCACCGCACCGTCAGTGACACCGCCAGGGAAGTTAAGTGTGCCATCCAGACTCACTGACTGGCTCTCCTTTTATCGGGAAGTGGCAGTGGACTACTGCACCAAGAAACATAGTGGAAAGCTTGGCGGTATTGGAAAAACTGTCGAGTCGAACGGGACTCGAAGCGTTTCTTCATGGTCCCAGTGGAGTGTCGGGATCAAGAGAACTTCTCCGTATCATTGAAGAACACGTTGAGCCCGGGAACGGTTCCACGCATTCTTGTTTCACGCTGGAACAAAGTACTTGCCTCAATAAAGGCAAGTTTACATGTACGTGCGTTAGATTTAGGTTTTGCCAAGATTTCTGGAGATTTTAGATTTTTGAAGATTTTCCCGTAGGTATCATTGGCAAGACCAAGATCGAGAACATGGCGGCCATCTTAACAGCAGCAGCAGCAGGCAGCTCCCTACTTGTTTTTGGTGGTAAGAGGCAGTAATTGACCTTATTTTAGCTCTCCCCACCCAAAAACCCCGCTTTCCTACCAGGTCCCCAACGTTGTAAGGGTTACAAGCCGAAAAAAAAAAAAGAAATAGAGCTGCGCCGCTAATCTAATAATTTATCAGCACTTACCAAATAATACACAATAAAGGAAAACAAATATACACCCAAAATACAACACAAATATAAGTAGATCAGACGTGTACGTAATGAAGAGTGAGTGTACGTGTGTGAGTGTTCGTCACGTCTTCTAACTCACGTCGATTTGACCGAAATCAGGCAGCAGGAGAGAGGATGGCTCCAACTGCGAGAAGCGAGTGAGACTGACGAAGAGTGGAGGTCGCCAGCTCGGTTAGTTCGATCGAAACGTGAATCGAGACGTGTTTCCAAAGCTTCGACTTTATGATACCGCCACGGTGTGGTCGAGACGGTATTCGAGGCCGATGGTTAGTTGGAGAGATTAGTGGTTGGCGAGGCGGGTACGAGGGCCGTAATAGTATATAGTATATGTATTATTGGGAAAAGATAGTGTGTATTACATAGATATCACACCTGTCCCCATGCAAATTACAGCCACGGATCTCGGAGTCACAATAGACACTTGTTTGAAGTACCATCGTCATGGACTTGTTGCTGCAAATTAAGGTGATAAGTCAGATTTTTCCATTTTTTTTTTTTTCCCCCAAAAATATCCATGTTTTGCAAAAGAAAGTTCATGAATGAAGAAATAAAAATTAGCTACTGACGTATGCGGGTAATTATCTCGGAATGTTCGAATTACTACTACTATTACTACTACTGTTTTTATTATTATTATTATTATTATCATTATTATTATTATTACTATTATCATTATTATTATTGTTATTATTTATTATTATTATTATTATTATTATTATTATTATTATTATTATTATTATTATTATTATTAATAGTAGTAGTAATAGCAGTCCGATGATTTCTATCTTAGATTTGATACTGATTATAAAACTCGAACATATTTTTAAAACCGGTGAAATTAGTAAATAAATAGATGGATGAAAAAAAAGACATATTACAAAGAAAAGAACAATTCCCAAAACGTTTACTGAACATTTTACATGTCATTGGCATTTACAGGAGTCATTTGATCACTAATGAAACAAATTTTCATACCCTACAGGAAAAATATTCTGAATACGATGTGTAATTAGATTACAGATAAAGAATTTTATGCAGAAAAAATTGAATTGATTCTAAGAACATGTCACATTCTTCTTCAGAGCAGCCCTTCCATGTGGGTGCTGCCTCAGATTTTACTTTGGTGTGTGTGTGTGTGTGTGTGTGTGTGTGTGTGTGTGTATGTGTGTGTGTGTGTGTGTGTGTGTGTGTGTGTGTGTGTGTGTGTGTGTTACTAATGTCAGATTCCTCACACGGAAAACTATTACATTGTGTTTATATAACATTTCTTTTTCTTGAAATACTATACGGTTAAGTTGGGATTAATGAAATCACTAGCAAATTTTATTGTGAAATAAGCTCACTATTTGATGAAATAAACACATACTCATATACCTGGGATTATTGGCCAAAATGTAGTTATTATTTTTTTTTCCTCAAATCAAAATTGGTAACGGTCTCAATTTGAAAATTAAACATAACAATTATCTTGAAGTGTATGAGCTTTCAAGCAGTTCATTAGTTCAAATTTAGTTCCTTTATAGTAATTTCCTTCATTACATGCTTCTGAGCCTTGCCAGTTATAGTAGTTGGGAACTCTTCCTTAAATAGTATGTAGCGAGGCACTTTGTAGTGTGAAATCTGAAAGGAAAAGATGTATCTGTAAGATTACTTTAGTAAATCATGAAGAGCAATGGCAATTAATTTGATTGTTAACAGGAAGCTGAAATATGTTGCATACTGTATAATAATATTAATTATAATAATAATAATAATAATAATAATAATAATAATAATAATAATAACAATAATAATAATAGTAAGAAACTTACGTTCTCTGATTATATAGTACCGAGAAAAGCCAATTTGTTAACTAGCTTTAACTACTAAATTCTACTAAATTTGAGATAAAGTGATCAGGCTGGTTAACAAGTTGGTTTTCCTCGGTATCATATCAATAATAATAATTATAGCAATAGTAATAATAGCAATATTGTAATAATGATAATGATAATAATAATAATAATAATAATAATAATAATAATAATAATAATGATAATAATAATAATTTTTTTTTTTCCATTGAATGAGTGATAAGTGGGCTTTGGTTAAAATGTCCGATCCTGCTTTTCCTTCACTTAATTCCAGATAATGATGACTTCTGCCATATCATCGTCGCCATCAGAATTCTTCATCAAAAGAGAAGAGTTTGGTTGAAATAACTCGAAATAAATACCAAAAATTTAGAGAGAGAGAGAGAGAGAGAGAGAGAGAGAGAGAGAGAGAGAGAGAGAGAGAGAGAGAGAGAGAGAGAGAGAGATGAACGTAGTGACTGAACGTACACTGTATTCCAACTCAGGAATGTTAGATGAGGGCAAGCCAAACGGAAAACATGGGGAGCCAATTTTAAGTAACTTAATCAAGGGAGATAGTCAGATGGATAGATGGTTAGATAAATAAATACATAAATGCGTACTATATATTTCACAGACTGACAAACAGATGCACAGATTCATGGATTGATAGGCAAATAATGATCAAGATTTTCAAAAATAAGTAACAGGACTCACCTTGCCTTTGCATAGTTGCCTGATACTATGCTCATCTAGGGCAGCGTTATCGACCACCCGTATCCAAGCAGCGACTTCTTCCCCCATCCTGCTGTCAGGCACACCAAACACCTGCAGCACAGTGAACGGTACTGATGTAGGTATAAGAATCCTTGTTCAAGCAATGCAGTTTTATATTCATCAAGTTGATTCCCCATGATAGCCTTAGCCATCGTGCTTTAAACGCTGAACAAGATGGAAATTTAACATTTCAGTAAGTAAGGAAAGAGTGCCCTTGAAAGAGGCAGTCATTCAATGTTCCATTCAAGTCGTATGAAGAAGTTCATATCATGCGTCTCCCACTGTAGACTGAAACCAAAGACATAAAATGAACCGTGCTAAAAATTAACATATTTTCACGATGGTATTATTATCATCATCAGTCCGGTGCAGAACAGTGATTAGTGTGGAAGAGATGTGACAACATAGTTAAGCCAGATATCATGCAACAGTAGCTCAGGGCATCTTCAGGAGCCTATAGCGTGACGTGAGACAAAAAACAAGTTGTGATGTTGGATGTTGGGTTCTCTCGATTGTGATGTGAGCTTGCTGATTTTTGCCTCACAGGATCGACTATGATGCTTTTTAATTGATGGTGTATTCATGGGATGTCTTTTAATGATTGAGACAGAAGAGTAATTAATTTATCTTACCTGTGCTTCTAGAACTCCTGGTAGCTCCGTTAGAAAATTTTCCACTTCCGTTGGATAAATATTTTCGCCACCTCGAATAATCATATCCTTAATGCGACCAATAATCTGTGCATATCCATCAGGCCGCAAAATTCCAAGGTCTCTGTAGGGTTAGAAACATTAGAAAAATATACGTACGTGTCGCATGTTGATATTACATGATGGATATACATGCATGCATACATTTTATATCACATTCTTACTTGGGACTGGAAGAATTGGGGTAGAAGGGACATTAGAATAGCCGAATAAAACCTTTCTGTGTGTACTAGCACTTTGTGATAAAGGGAGGAGAAATTATTCATGCCAATCGTCTCAAGAGCACAGCAGTTAATCTACTTCATATCACAAGAGAGTAGTGACTAAGATTTTTTTTTTCTGTAGATAACAAACTTATAAACACCTACCCTGTCTTGAGCCAGCGGTCCTGGCCGATCGTTTCTTCAGTTTTCTCTGGATCTCCCCAGTAACCCAGGAAATTAACATAACCTCTTATGCAGACTTCCCCAGCAACCCCTACGGGTACAATCTGTCCATTTGGATCAGCAATCTTCACCTGTTAGATCAAAATAACACCCATTGTTTGGAGGTGTGGAAAATAATCTGAATGGCTTATCTTGGGAAGAAGTATGATTATGAAAAAAAAAACGACATGAAAAAGGAATGACAAAGTTAGATTCAAGGATCAGTAGTGCAGAGACACCACAAGTCATTGTTTCGTCAAGGATAAGTCATTAGAGTTAACTTTTTAGTGGGAACAAGATATCCGATGTAGTTATGAACACATCTGTTGTAACTAAAAGAACACAGAACCACCTTAATACCTCAATATGGTCTGAAGGGTATCCAATGGTGGAAGATCTCACTTCAGGGGAGTCAGAGGGGAAGCATTCAAAGGTGACGGGGCTTGTCTCTGTCATGCCATACATCACCTGACGAATGCAGGTACTGTATTTGTATTCCCTGGTAGTATTAGGTTAACAAAATTTTTCAATATACATTACACATTAATTCGTTCATAGTGAAGCAAGATTTACACTGGGACTGGATATCATTGTTATTGTTACATACATTTAATTTTCTCACTTGCTTAAAAAAAGAGTTTGATTTCATTTAGATTCATTTGGCCTTTAGTTTATTCGTGATTTCTCTCAGCCTTTGTGGAAATATGATGAAAGTTCGTTAAGCTGCATTTAGAGTAACATGAACTTATTACTTTGGAATTCCTGTAACTTGCATACTTGACAGCACTGAGGTGCATCTAGGTATGAGGCTTTCATGTGAACAAGCAAGAGCAAACTGCATATCAATTACCATCTGTACATGAATAAACTTCTGCTTATGCTATCACCTTATCTTCTCTGTTGAGCTCCTTCTATCACAACCTTATTTCTGTATCTTGTTCTATCACACCAATGCCTCCTCAGGATCCGCCAGAGCAGAGATGCCTCTGCCGTTTTGTCCCTGCTAATTGGAGGTACCTGAGGAGGTATTATTCTGATTTTCCTTGGAATGACTACTGCTTCCGTATCAGAGGCCCATCTCTGTGTGCTGAGTGCATAACAGAGGTGATAGTGTCTGACATGGAGGCATACATTCCTCACTCTTTCTCTCGACCTAAACCTTCCAAACCTTGGTTTAACACAGCTTGTTCAAGTGCTATACGTGATAGAGAGATGGCCCACTAAAGGTACTTGAGCCTTACATCACCAGAATCTCGTGCACTTTATATTTCTGAACGGAATCATGCCAAGTCTGTCCTCCAACTAGCCAAAAAAACATCTCCAAAAACTTTGCTTCTTCATCTTTCCCTCCTTTATTTCAACCTGATGGCAGCACTGCCATCTCATCTATCTCTAAAGCTGAAGTCTTCGCTCAAAACCTTTTTTAAAAAAACTACCTTGGATGATTCAGGGTTTGTTCCTCCCTCTCCTCCACCCTCTGACTACTTCATACTACCCATTAAGATTCTTTGTAGTGAGGTTTTTCTTGTCCTCGCTGGCCTTAACCCTAGGAAGGCTTATGGACCTGATGGGGTCCCTCGTATTGTTCTCCAAAACTATGCCTCCATGCTTGCACCTTGCCTAGTCCAACTCTTCCAACTCTGGAAGTTTGTCTACATTTAGCTTGTTCCCTAAAAGGAGGGGAGCAATCCCTGTATGAAACATACCTAACTATTTCACAACCCATCAATAAATTTGTTTAATCTTCTACTCGGCACTAACAGCCTGATTACTGAGACTGTTCCATTAATTTGCCACTATTTGAGAACCAATTTCTATCTCTTTCTTGAACCTAAATTTTTCAAGCTTGACTCCAGTATTTCTTGTTCTATTTTAAGTATTTGTCCTGGGAATTTTGCTTACGTCCCCATTGTTATAACCCCTATACCTCTTAAAGACTTCTATCAGGTCCCCTCTTAACCTAAGTCTCTCTAAGTCTAAGGAATATAAATTTAATAACTTCAGTCTCGTTTCGTAAGGAATACCCCTCATCCCTTGTATCCTTTTAGTCATTCTCTGTTCTTCTGATTCTAATAGACCTATATCCTTTTTATAATATTATAATATGGGGACCGGAACTTTACACCATAGTCTAGATGAAGTCTGACTAGGGCCAAATACAACTCTAATATTACTTCAGGATTTCTGCTGATTAACATTCCTAAAAATTAATCCTAATATCCGATTTCCTTTATTTCTGGCCTCTATCCATTGCTTTCCTAGACTGAGATCAGAGCTAACTATAACTCCTAAATCTTTTTCGTTCCCTGAACTTACCAGAGCTTCGTTGCTTATTGCATACCTACTGTGCGAGTCTTTTCTACCTACGCTAAGTACTTTGCATTTGTTAATATTAAGCTGCATTTGCCATCTGTGTGTTCATTAGTTCATCCTATCCAAATATTCATCCTCAATCCTATTGTATTTCTGTATAACTAAAACCATCTCGTGAATCTCATCTGTGGATTTCCTCAACTACACATGCCATGATGTCATCCCTAAATTCAAGGCAGGAATGTGAATATTGTATTCGCCTCTTGTAATCTAATTTATTCTTGAAACAGTACTCAGTGTTATATAAATCACAGAGAAGACTCAACAATTGCTAGCCTGCTTAATCATTACCATGCAGGCCTAATCACAAGGCTGGGTTGTAAGTCATAAGTAATGGCAATGAGGCTTTGAACAAAAGGGATAAGGAAGTCAGCCTCCACATGTTCACCTGCTACCTCAAGCGATTTGGATGGTCAGGTTTGAAAATCGTACCTTGGTCTAAATCTACTACCTACTAAGGTTTCAATCTTAATACTGAAATACGAGTATACTGCTAAGATATTAGTGTAGAGTGAACTTGAATGTTGGTATGATAGGTGAGCTAACACACTGTGGTAGGCAATTCCACATTGTAGCCACCTTCACACCACACTTTAGTACATGAAAACTTATGAGCTGCATTCAAGGAATGACCATGGATAGCTCAGTCAGAATGCCATGTAACCATTAGGCTGATACATAACCTGCCACCTGGAAAGGCCAGTACACTACCAATGACACAGACCTCAGGTACAGTATGAGTTCATCACACAAAGTAAGGGGGGGACTTCCGAGTCTACAAACAGTTACTCCTCTCAGAATCTTTAGGAAAAAAAAAAAAAAAAAAAAAACATTGCTGAGCGTGATCAAATACCCATCTTGATAACGTATATGCGAATTAAAAGCTGCTTGAGTTGACAAATCGTTTCTCTCTCAACGTTGTTCAGTGCGGCGGCTGAGTGTTTTATCCCTCTGTCATTGACACTGTATAGCAGGAGGGTTGTTTATATAAATATCAATCACAGAACATTTTCCATATTTTCTATTATGTAAAATGCATTAATTCTCTTGTTTTCAAAGTCTGTCTGAACTGCATGAGTACCAACAAAATGAGGAGCAACCTCTCTCATGGAGAAAGGAGAGTCTGAGAAATGTGAGAATAAAGCAGGAAGTGCCTTCCCTAGAAGACTCCGTGGAAAGGGGAAGGGGTAGTTTGGTGATCTTGCTGCTAGGCGCTAGCAGGGAGACCCCGCGTGGCGGGGTGGACGCAGCGCGAGGCTGTGCCCGAACACCGCAAAATACATGCATAACCATCACCTCCACCATCACAGCTATACTCTGTTCAAGGAAGCTGTTCATCTAGCACCTGGACATCATTTGTAAAGGCTCTCCTACTTAGCTGCACCCTTCCCTCAGTCTGTTTTTAATCATGTAAAATGCATTACAGACAACTATTCCCTCTTCTTCAATGACACTGAACTGTCCCCCTCTCCTACACTGAACATCCTCGGTCTGTCCTTAACTTATAATCTAAAGTTGAAACTTTACATTTCATCTCTAGCTGAAACAGCTTCTATGAAGTTAAGCGTTCTGAGTTGAATCTGCCAGTTTTTCTCACTCCCTCCGCCCCCACCAGCTGCTAACTCTGTACAGGGGCCTTCTCCGTCCTTGTAGGAATTATGCTTCATATGTATGTTCCACTCATACCGCTCTTTTAGACAAGGTAAAATCAAAAGCTTTTCGTCTTATGAACTCCCCTCCTCTAACTGGCTATCTTCAGTCCTTCTCATCGCCGCAATGTTGCATCTCTTGCCATCTTCTGCCGCTATTTTCGTACCAACTGGTCTTATGATCTTGCTGACTGCATGCCTCTCTTCCTCCCGCGGCCTCGCTGCACAAGACTTTTTTCTTTCTCTCACACCTATTCTGTCCACGTCTCTAACACAAAAATTAACCAGTATTCTCAATCATTTAGTCCTTTTTTTTTTTTTTTTTTTTTTTTGTAAACTTTGGAACTCCCTGCCTGCTTCTGTATTTCCACCTTCCTATGACTTGAACTCTTTCAAGAGCTATTAAAGGATTAGTGTCTTTGAAGACACTAATCCTTTAATTACTGATGACGTTTTTTGACTGTTCCTGGACTGGCACCTCAGTGGGCCTTTTTTTTTTTTTGTTGATATTTTGTTGCCCTTGTTCGGTATCCCTCTTATATAAAATAATAACAATAATTCTCTCGTTTTCAAAGTTTGTGTGAATTGCATGAGTACCAACAAAATCAGGAGCAACCTCTTTCATGGAGATAAAAGGAGAATCTGAGAAATGTGAGAATATCTCGGGCAAGAAGCGCCTTCCCTAGAAGACTCTCCGTGGAAAGGGGAAAGGGTAGTTTGATGATGTTGCTGTTAGGGAACTCATCTGCTCTTTGTATCAAAGAAAAAAAAAATTCTTGATTAGATGACATCCTTTCACCAATGGACAATAAAAAAAAAAAACTGATGAAAAAATAAATGAAAAATTGTAAGTTGAAGTAAAAGACGAAGTTACGAATGTTTATAGCACTAATTATTCTGAGGTAACCATAATGTAATTGAATACTGGCAGGTAATACGAAATTTTTTCCTGAACACGATGGTGTACTCATATATATATATATATATATATATATATATATATATATATATATATATATATATATATATATATATATATATATATATATACAGAAAATGAGGCAGGAAGCCAACATTGTAGATGATGTGGATGATAGACTAGAGTCATTCTGTATTATATACTTGTTTCCTAGTAATGCAGAACGACTGTTGTCTATCGTGTAAATCTTGTAATACAGTACTACTGTATTACAGTACTACTACTACTACTACTACTACAGTAGTAGTACTGTAGTACAGTACTACTACTACTACAGATTAATGCATTTTATCCATCTTAGAAAATTCTATTATTGTATCTGTTCTGTTCCTCCTCCTAGGTCTTCTTCTTCTCTTTATCATCATCATTGTTTCTCTGTATGCGAATGATGGTCACCAGCTTTTTTACTTATTTATTTATTTATTTATTTGGCGGCAGGCACATCTAATGCTTTTCTAGTCAAAGACTGGTGAATTTTAGTGGAATATATACTGCAATCATATGTTTAGTAAATAGTGATACCTGTAATTGCTATTCTTACCAGAAAGTCCTTCATATTGAGCTCATTTATAACAGACATCACCAGTTCTGGAGGGCAGGGTGCGCCGGCCATTATTCCAGTAGACAAGGAACTCAGATCTCTTTGTACTTTCCTTTGAGCATTCAGTATATCAACGAACATTGTCGGTGTCCCATAGCAGGTAGTTAATCTGTAAATAGAACAAATATTGTTTTTAATATATATATATATATATATATATATATATATATATATATATATATATATATATATATATATATATATATATATATATATATATATATATATATATATATATATATAAGCTAACAATGAATGCTTGGCGCCATCATCAGACATGGGTTATGGTATACCTGGTGCCACCATCAAGAATTGGGTTATGATGACAGATTTGCCTGAGTAATCTAACGAGTTTGGGTAGGAAGTAGTTAAGACAGCCAGTGTTACTCCCTGGATCAAGGGGGATACCCCTACCAAATTTAATTGCAATCAGTTCAGTGGTGTTTTCGTGAAAAGCGGGCACATCCCCACACACAGACAGACAGACAGTGTGTTTTATTATACAATAAGACTGAATATGTTTTCTAGTTCCGGTTTCAGGAGAAACTTTGTAAGAGTTCCGGCCAGTTCAAGTTCCGGCCGGAACGTGATATACTGGTTCCAGTGTATCCCTATAGTCTGATCATTTTTAACTAAGCGTTTAGGCGGTGTCCTTTCCGAGAATTTCCCAGCCTGTGGCGCTGCCACACTTATACCAAGACACTCCTCCTGTCAGGTACTTCCCACCTCAAAATTAAATTGTGTTGTAGTATATATACACTGTGATGCTCTAAAAAAAAGACATGTTAATGTAATGTATTTTTTTTTAATGATACTTGCATTTTTTTTTTTTTTTTTTTAAACACCACATAACTTAGCAACGTTTCCTAAAAGCGTTGTCACGTCTCCATGGGTGACCGAGTGAGATCACATGGTCAAAGTGACCGTGTTAAGGGATTGTAAAATCGCGAATCCCACGTTAAATTGCTTGTATTTAACTTGTATCTCCTCCCTTATTTATGGGTTAATTTCTTTAACTTAAAAAAAGAAAAAAATCAGGAAGGATAGAGGAATAATAAATCCTAGTGTCTAGATTTTTTTTATATAATAGTAAAAAAATATTTTTTAAAGTTCGGTGAAAATAATAATAATAATAAAAAAAATATTTTTAATATTTGACAAAAATCAAAATGAACTTCAATCAATATTTCAGAGAGTAGGAATTCTTGCTTTCATATAGTTTCATAAGCTACAATAGCCCATATTTGTGTAACATGAAGAGCAACAGAGGAGATATTTTTATATGGCAAAATCCGCCATTTTGAGATATCGCCAAGTAAATTTTGAAAATTTAGTGTAATTTACTTAATGCAGCTAAGGAAATTAAATTCACAGGATATATATTTCAGGATATATGGAAAAAGGGGACAGTTTCTTTTAGTTACTCTGATTGGTTTTGCACATAGGCCGATCTCGATTAATGAGGTCATGTTTAATTAGCGGTCTCGGGGGGGGGAACAAAAATATTATTATATTTTGCTATATTTTGCCATATTTCTAAGTAAAACCCAGTGTTCTACTGCTTAAGATAAATAAAATATTAATTAAAAACATATCTGATGCAGATACATTGATTATTTGTTGGATTTACGAAAAAAAGTAATAATATTTTTCATAAATAAATTCTGTAAAAAAAAAATGTCATAACTAAAAATTTCTCCTTTTCTAGCTGTGCGTAGAGAGAGAACCGTAGATTTTCAGAGACAAGAAAACCGGGTACCTCAGAAAAAAAAAAAAAGAAAAAAAAATGGGAAAGAAAGGGAAAAAAAGTTATCATACCTGTACCGCGGCGTGCAAAATCGCAATATTCATGATGGAACGCAAAATTACATAACAAAAAAAGAAAAAAAAAATCATCACAATGTTGCATATACCAAAAAAAAAAAAAAAAAGCGGAAAAAATGTAGAAAAAATGAGAAAAAAAAAAAAAATTAAGTTGCCCTTTAATCCATGGTCACATCCTCTCGCGCCGTCAGCCGGGATGGAAGCTACCTCTCCTGCTCGCTCTCGTCACCTCCACAGCCGAGAAAAGAGCTTATTTTCTCAGTAAATAAGTATTTTTTTTGAAAGAAAAGGTTAATAGGGGATGCTTACTTGACCCCTCAAGAGTTGTTGCCCGGACAGTGAAAGTCATGAATGTGCCTTGACTTTTACCTCGATGGTGGAGTGGAAAAAAAGTCGTAACTAAAGAATAAAAATATAACGTCATAGTTTAAGGGAAATATCATATCTAGAAGGAAACCTATCACATTTGAACGAAATTCACAATGGACAGAGAGAGAGAGAGAGAGAGAGAGAGAGAGAGAGAGAGAGAGAGAGAGAGAGAGAGAGAGAGAGAGAGAGAGAGAAAGAGAGAGGCAGTCTGACTGACAGGCAGATTTTTTTTCTCAAATTCTAATGATTCATAGGCAAGTATAGATCTCTGATAGAAATAAATTTGTATGAAATGTAGATTGTATATGTAAAGAGAGAGAGAGAGAGAGAGAGAGAGAGAGAGAGAGAGAGAGAGAGAGAGAGAGAGAGAGAGAGAGAGAGAGAGAGAGAGAGAGAGAGAGAGAGAGAGAGAGAGAGAGAGATGTGTGGGGAGCGAGGTTATCAGTGACACATAGGGTCTAATTTGATAATTGCCAAGTTCTAGGTTTGGCAGCATTGCAGGCCGGGGAATCCCCAGAAAGGACAACGCCTAAATGCTCAATTCAAAATGGTCAGACCATAGTAAATATCATTGAGGTTTGCTGTTGGGGAGGGGTAGTTGTTCACACCAATATTTTCAGTACGATTTCTTGGAGTTTGATAGACTTAACCTGAAACGTGGAGCTGAAACAGGGTTTAAAGAATCCAAAACGGCTACATTATTATTAAATATAAACACCACGTTTAAAGTATGGGAAGTTTTCTTCCAAAACGACATGTTTTTAAAAAGGTAGATTATAAGTAAACCAACAATTAGGGCATGTGAGTTGAAAGAAAATCTGCTGTCTACAGTGTCTGTTCGTAGTGTTTTGCGATAGATAAAGGAAAAACTTGACCTTTTCTCTCTCCACACGGCCTGAAAGCCAGTGCTAAAACCTCAGCAAAATATCAAACGAAAGGCGTTTTCTTGGAAATACGGTGCCTGGCTCACTGACAAAATAAGATCAATTATCTGGTCAGATGAAAACACATTTACAGTGACTGGTACACTTCTTGGACGTATTTGAGGGCCACGTAACTCGAACCGCTACGATCCATGCTACACCGTAGCCACTGAAACACCCCCAAATGTTTTATGGGAGGGGGGCATTTTCGTATTATGGTGTCAGCTAGTTATATTTCCTTGAAAAAAGGGGAATCAATGAACAGCTCTACCTATCCTAACCCCTTAGTGAACAACCTCTCTTAAGTGTTTTGTTAAGTGCAATGCTGAGGTGTTCATGCAAGACGGTGCATCGTGCCATATCAATGAAATTGTTGTAGACTGGCTGAAGGAATATGGTGTTCACTACATTGACGGCTGGCCAGAAACAAACCAGACCTTCATAGAATAGAAAATCTGTGGAAAATTGTGAAAAAATCACTGTGAGAAGAGGATACAAGTTCCTTGCCCAATCTGAAGGTATGGAATAATCCATTTTTCTCCTGACATTTTCCACAACCTGGTTGACTCTGTGCCCGAAAGACTGAAGGAAGTCATCAAGAAGACGGGACATGTTACCAAGTATTAGCGGTGGTAAGTGCTAAGAAACTTATTGTTGGATGTAAAATAGATTTTCATGATGCTACTATAAATGTTGGTCCGTGCGACCAACGAGCGCCTAACACCGTTGTTAGGTGATAATGTCTGGCATGGAGGCGTACATTCCTCACTCTTTTTCTCGACCTAAACCTTCCAAACCTTGGTTTAACACAGCTTGTTCTCGTGCTATACATGATAGAGAGGTGGCCCACAAAAGGTATTTAAGCCTTCCATCACCAGAATCTCATGCACTTTATATTTCTGCCCGGAACCATGCCAAGTCTGTTCTCCAACTAGCCAAAAACTCCTTCACATTAACAAAAAGTGTCAAAATCTTTCAAGATCTAACTCCCCTCATGACTTCTCGCATCTAGCCAAAAATATCTCCAATAACTTTGCTTCTTCTTCTTTCCCTCTTTTATTTCAACCAGATGGCACCACTGCTATCACATATATTTCTAAAGCTTAACTCTTCGCTCAAACCTTTGTTAAAAACTCTACCTTGGACGATTCTGGGCTTGTTCCTCCCTCTCTTCCACCCTCTGACTACTTCATGCTACCTATTAAAATTCTTCGAAATGATGTTTTCCATGCCCTTGCTGGCCTAAACCCTCGGAAGGCTTATGGACCTGATGGGGTCCCTCCTATTGTTCTCCGAAACTGTGCCTCCGTGCTTGCGCCTTGCCTAGTCAAACTCTTTCAGCTCTGTCTGTCAACATCTACTTTTCCTTCTTGCTGGAAGTTTGCCTACATTCACTCTGTTCTTAAAAAGGGTGACTGTTCTAATCCCTCAAACTACCGTCCTATTGCTTTAATTTTCTGCCTATCTAAAGTTTTTGAATCTATCCTCAACAGGAAGATTCTTAAACATTTATCACTTCACAACCTTCTATCTGATCGCCAGTATGGGTTCCGTCAAGGCCGCTCTACTGGTGATCTTCTGGCTTTTTTTACTGAGTCTTGGTCATCCTCTTTTACAGATTTTGGTGAAACTTTTGCTGTTGCCTTGGACATATCAAAAGCTTTTGATAGAGTCTGGCACAAAGCTTTGATTTCCAAACTATCCTCCTACGGCTTCTATCCTTCTCTCTGTAACTTCATCTCAAGTTTCCTTTCTGACCGTTCTATTGGCGCTGTGGTAAACGGTCACTGTTCTTCTCCTATTAACAGTGGCGTTCCTCTGGGTTCTGTCCTGTCACCCACTCTCTTCTTATTATTCATTAATGACTTTCTAAACCAAACTTCATGTCCTATCCACTCCTACGCTGATGATACCACCCTGTATTTTTCCACGTCTTTTCATAGACGTCCAACCCTTCAGAAGGTAAACATTTCACGTAGGGAAGCCACAGAACGCTTGACTTCTGATCTTTCTAAAATTTCTGATTGGAGCAGAGGAAACTTGGTATTGTTCAATGCCACAAAAACTCAATTCCTCCATCTATCAACTCGACACAACCTTCCCGACAACTATCCCCTCTTCTTCAATGACACTCAACTGTCCCCCTCTTCTACACTGAACATCCTTGGTCTGTCCTTTACTTATAATCTGAACTGGAAACTTCACATCTCATCTCTTGCTAAAACAGCTTCTATGAAGTTAGGTGTTCTGAGACGTCTCCGCCAGTTTTTCTCACCCCCCCAGCTGATAACTCTGTACAAGGGCCTTATCCGTCCATATATGGAGTATGCTTCACATGTCTGGGGGGGGTTCCACTCATACTACTCTTCTAGACAAAGTGGAATCAAAAGCTTTTCGTCTCATTAACTCCTCTCATCTAATTGAGTGTCTGTCCTCAGCCTCTCTCTCACCGCCGCAATGTTGCATCTCTAGCTGTCTTTTACCGCTATTTTCATGCTAACTGCTCTTCTGATCTTGCTAACTGCATGCCTCCCGTCCTCCCGCGGCCACGCTGCACAACTTTCTTCTTTCTCTCACCCCTATTCTGTCCACCTCTCTAACGCAAGAGTTAACCAGTATTCTCAATCATTCATCCCTTTCTCTGGTAAATTCTGGAACTCC
>NC_087192.1:9177500-9180000 GCF_035594125.1 Scylla paramamosain
TGAGGCTAAGATGAGGCCGGCCTTATCGCCGTCGCTAATGGATAACGATGGACAGGGTAGGAACCCAGGCAGTAACTGAGGACGATAGGGACACTTTGCTGAGGACACTCGTGCAGGGAGGACGTGTGTCGGTGCAGAGACAGAAGTAGACAGAGTACCTGCCAGAAAGGGCGTGCGCGTTACTTAACGATAATCCCAAGACCCAAACACGTAAGTATAACAACTGTCTGTGTAAGAATACATTATCCTATAAGTAACGTGCAGAATCATACCTGTATTACATAAATTATTCATATAGAATATTGTCTATAATCATTAATGTATGTCTTCAGGTTTTGACCGAATTCAAGCGGATCCAACCGGATTCAGTCGGATTCAATAGATGATTCTTGTCATCGTGTGGGTCTGAATCAACCTGCTGGCGGTAATAACTATTATCTGCCGCCTCGTATACCATAAAAGCTCGACAAGTTTTTCAGGCATGATTTGCCCTTCGTAAGCCATGCTGTGATTGATTTACAACTTATGCTTATCTAAATGTTCCGTCACGGTGGCAGGGCTACTCTCTGTAGGTGTGGCTTTTCCCCTTTCCCCTTCTGTCAACTGAGTAGTGCATTTACTTATACTTAATTGTACCTTGTCATTTGTTAACTGCTTCTTGTACTTTGTCACTTGTTAATTACTACTTGCACTATGTAATTTGTTAATTCGTCATTCTTTTGTCAATTCAGATAATTGTGATGTCTTTCAGTATTGATTTTTATTATATCAAAATGGCATCCATGTGTTTTATCAACCAAGATCCTACAACGTCACGTGCAATTCCTCTATAAGAGATATTGCACATGACGTCACGGCTGCATCGTCTGCCTCGCGTTGGCCATATTGGGCTCCACGTTCCCCGCTACATTTTTGCGTTCGCACTACGTTCGCACTCAGCCCCTTGCTTTCTCAGAGAAAATGTTAGGTAGTTCATTTCCCCGTGCTTTGAGTGATTACGCCAGAGCATTAGACAGTGTAGCAAAGCGCCGGTATATTAAAAAAAATAAAAAAAAAAAAAAAATCAATAAATAAAACGTTTGGAGGCACGTATCCTTATTTAAAACGGAAACATCAGTCCATATCCCTCCTCTCGCTGCCTGCCTCTGAACCTTCTAGCATTGCGTACCCCGACATCTACAGCCACCTGGTGAACAATAAATGCCAGCTGTATACTGGGCAGTCCCTCAAGGCATACAAGAGCCTTGAGACTTGCAAGTACTTTATTGCTGGGTACGTGAACCATATGACGGGGACGCAGAGTGTTACTCATGGTACCAAGCTCATCACGGCATAGGTCGGAACATTTGTTTTGTATGGAATATACTTGTCTTTTGATTCGCTTGGAATTACTAGTACTAGGTTTGTTGGTTATTAGAAACTACACTCTTGTAATAATAAGCGAGAGTTGGTAGGCTGGTTTTTACTCGACGAAGAACGGACAAATAGCAGGTCCATCAAAGGCATCTGATGGAGAGTTTGTTCAGAGGAAGAGATGTGTAAAATCTTGAGAGAGTATTTTTAACAGTTTTCACCCAGGAAAAAATGCAGGAAATGCCGAGTAGTGAACAGATTTTTAGAACAGGAGAAAATGAGAAGCTGACAGGTATTTCGGTAACTATAGAGATAGTGGAGAAAGGAGATAAATTGGCTGAAAAGTCATAGTCAGCAGGACCAGACAAGATAATTATATTTCAGGGTACTTAGGGAACGCAAAGAGGTTATTAGTGAAACGCTAGTTACTGTTTTTAGAAAATCCCTACATTTTTTTTTTCAGGAGAGGTACCGGTAATGTGGAAGCAAATGAAGGTAGTACCCATCTTAATAAAGGAGATGAAAAATGTCTAATTATAGACCTGTCAGCTTAACTTTAATTGTAGGTAAAATAATGGAATCAGCAACAGCGAAGAACATTACGCATTAACATATGTAATGTGCTCAGCGTAGTCAGAAGAATCCCATACAGTATGTACACAATAAATAACGAAGCCCTGAGAAGTTCAGAGAACGAAAAAGATTTAAGAGTTAGCTCTCATCTCAGGCTGAGAAAACAATTCTGAGGCCAGAAATAAACCAAGTCGGGTATTGCAATTAATTATTTGGAATGTTAAAAGTAATATGACTGAAAGGATACAGGTAATGAGGGGTATTCCTTACGAAAGGACACTGAATCCTTTAAATTTACATTCCTTAGAGAGGCATAGGTTAAGAGGCGACTAGACAGAGGTCTTAAAATAGTAGAGGGATATAACAAGGGTGACGTAAGCATAATTCTCAGGATCAGTAATCAGGATAGAACAATAAGTAATGGGTTCAAGCTTGAAAAAGTTAGATGAAAAAAAAAAAAGAGAGAGAGAAAGGAAGGAATTGGTTCTCAAGAAGAGTGATGGATGAATTGAATGCACTCAGTAATCAAGTTTTTACTGCTGAGTCATTAGGAAGTTTAAAAGATTAGACAAAT
>NC_087192.1:9185000-9205000 GCF_035594125.1 Scylla paramamosain
TGCCCTTCGGCCGATTCCATAAGCATTATTAGCTATCATGTGGTGGGAGAGGACAGCTGCTTTTGGAACCCCTGTTGTTCCCTGCAGTAAAAGACATTTTGTTCTTATCTCAAATATGTAAGTCTATCCCCATGAATTATATATGGAGACTGTATGTGTTGCAATTCATTCCTATAACAGCGTATATGCTCGAAAAAATGATCCTGTTCATCAGCGGATACACAGTTACAGATAAGAATAGTTAAATGCCAACGTCTTTTCCTAGTGCCATAAAATACATATCTTAAAAGCTATAAACTTTTATGAGTGTACGACGTTGGGGAGAGCGCGACGCTTTGTTACCAAATCCAAATAAAAGGCGTCCAAAATAAAGGCGTCTTCTTTTTTACCGTGATCCGTTTCAGATTACCGATCTGGCCAGGTGGCCCGTGCTCTATTTACATCTTGATCTGGATTTATCCTGATTTGAGTGATCCGAATCATGATCTGGGTGATTTGGGTCCGGAGGTGGATTACAGCAGATGACATGCTGAAGCCATAATAGCGGCTGAACAGCCTCTACTGGGGGACTGAAGGAACAAAGTGAATGGTAATGAATCGTTGCGGAATGTTGCTGTGGGCACAGAATGTGACAAGTGGTGGTGACAGATGCCAGAAACAAGGGAGATATTAGAAGCTTCACCAAGTTTTGGTTTAAAGGCTTCCGATTATAATTACGTGGCCATTACCGCCTCCACCAACGACTACATGATGAGGCAAAGGAAGATGATACTTGTTCGGTCGAAAATAATACATCTCTAATTCGGAAGTGCCTCAGTAATGGTGTCAACAGTGTCAGCACGCGGGCCAGGCTAGCCTCACCTTACGTCCAAATATTTTATCATTTTACCATTCTGTACTTCACCTGAGCGAGTACTTTCAGCATGCTGTGTGTGAAAAAGACTTTGTGTGAAACTTTATTATACAACGATCAGGGCCATGCATGGAACCCAGTCTCGTGCTGCCTGGGTAGGCATGTGGCTGGAACTCATTGGTGGCCTTCTCGGTCCAGCTTTCTCAGGAAAGGTACAGTACGTAGGCTGTACGCACGTAGGTGTAGGCGTTGACACTTCCTTAGAGCACAGCGGTGAACAGTCTGTCGTTTGTGACAGCTGGGCAGCAGCATGCTTGTGTTATTATTGTTTTGATCAGTAATGGCCGCGAGCGTTCATTTTACCCCGAGCAAATCCAGATCAGATCCAGATCCAGATCAATGATCTAGAGCTGATCTGTGTTGTAAATAGAAGACGCCTCAAATCCAGAAACTGAACAATGAACACGGTGTGTGCAGCGCTGTTGTTCTGGGATTTTCCAAGTCACTTTCCTGTTTTCCTTCATTCCAAAAGTATTGTCTGTCCACTTTTTATATGGGTATAGTTGGCAACGAAGCCATATTTACTTACGTTATGGAAATCAGAAGACGAATAAATCATTCAAAAACACAATGTATACAGAAATAAAAAAAAAAAAAACAAGTATTTGCTAACACTTGTAGAAAGCTTTGTTGGTCTGTTAATAATTTATGGATTGATTGTTACGATATAATTCCTGGCACCGGAGCAAAGAGGTCATATTGGTGCCATGGAAGCCAAAATTTAAAGTTATAGGCTTTAGCAAAAGACAAAATTAACGAAACAAGAAATTATGCAAATATGGAATAGAAAATAAATCAAGGAAAAGATTATTTTGATCACATATAATCGATCATGTACATCAAACGAATCAGGCAACAACTCAGCTCAGAAAAGAATAAAAAAAAAAAATCTTAAGAACTCTATATCTCCTCATAAAGGAAACATTTGTTGCAATCAGGAATTATGTGTGATTCATTGAGGCGAATTCAAATTAATCGCCATAAGTCGAATGGAAATACAGAGTAAGAAAAAGTTTCATTTCGCATCACTGAATAAACATTTGTAAATGGAATAATTGTGTGTATATATATATATATATATATATATATATATATATATATATATATATATATATATATATATATATATATATATATATATATATATATATATATATATATATACTTGTTGTGTTACAAGTCAACCCACAGGATGCCTTGATAGCGAGATTAACATCCTGAGTTACGCAGCTGCCGAGTCGTGAGACCGAACTAACTTAATGTTTTTACAAGTAGCACACATCGCTACCGTTTGTAGAGTTGAAGCAGTAGCTGTCAGAGTTATGCCTCGTCCTATAGTGTGTGTGTGTGTGTGTGTGTGTGTGTGTGTGTGTGTGTGCTGCCACTACTTCGGGTCAGCTTTCCTAGTCTACTATCCCTTGCAGTGAGGGCGCAAACAACAAGAATCCAGGCACCCGCTGGTCGCAAACAGCTATGAGGACTCTAAAGGTCGCCACCCTATTTCATTTAACCAAAGGGAAGAAAATATAAAAAACGCCAAAATATCATAATAGCTGTGAAAGGACTTGCCAAGCCACGTGGCAGACTGAGACAGACAGAACAGATGCCATCAAGATGAGAGTATAATACCGTGAGGGCTATCTCCCACAAAAACTACCACACACCGCCCAACGAGATATTATACCAGACAATTTACCAGTTGCATTTGACGAATACAAAAATACTCAAAACTCAAAGGGACTACACAGACTAGAAAAAAGATGCGCGAGTGACCTCTCACCTTCCCCAGGCACAAAACTTAAGGACATGCAATAAGTGGTGCCGAAACGAGGGAAAACACCTACAGCCTCCAGTGGGGCTACACAGACTATTATGGTGGGGCCTACCACCTATAAAAAAAAAAAAAAAAAGAAAAAAAATCCCACAGAAATCACCAATACAAGCAAGCCCTTCTGTTATACTCCAGCTCGCCAGCTCCCCAAGTATGTGCGTCTTGTGCGAATGTCTAACTCCAATTGAGACGTGAAAATGCCGTGACGTGAAAATCTCTGTGGAGCCAAACGAGCTGGCCACATGACCTGGGTCAGGGAGGAGGGGATGGAGAACAGGGGAAAGCAAGGGCTCGCTCGCTCTCCAGATTTATTTCACTCTGAGTAGAGCGTTTGGTTACAGAAATCATTATGTGCTTATTAGAGGGCTGGGTGGGATTCAATACTTTCATAAGGAAGGGCAACTCTTCCACTCTTACTCATCAAACACAGCTCTCGAGAATATGGGAAAAAGGGAGGAAAATTTAAGACAAAGTGAGAGCCATGCGGTTTAATATGGTAAAACTCACGTGGAGCAGACATGAATCATCGCACTTTCTCTCTCTCTCTCTCTCTCTCTCTCTCTCTCTCTCTCTCTCTCTCTCTCTCTCTCTCTCTCTCTCTCTCTTCGTTCTTGCTACTTTTCCCCTCAATCTTCCAGCTAATAAAGCTATTCATAGCAATATATATATATATATATATATATATATATATATATATATATATATATATATATATATATATATATATATATATATATATATATATATATATATATATATATATATATATATATATATATATATATATATATATATATATATATATATATATATATATATATATATATATATATATATATATATATATATATATATATATATAGATGAGACGAAAAGCTTTTCATTCCACCCTGTCTAGAAGAGGAGTATGAGTGGAACCAACCCAGACATGTGAAGCATACTCCATACATGAACGAATAAGGCCCTTGTACAGAGTTAGCAGCTGGGGAGGTGAGAAAACTGCCGGAAACGTCTCAGATCACCTAACTTCATAGAAGCTGTTTTAGCTAGAGATGAGATGTGAAGTTTCCAGTTCAGATTATTAGAACAGACCGAGGATGTTCAGTGCAGAAGAGGGGAACAGTTGAGTGTCATTGAAGAAGAGGGGATAGTTGTCTGGAAGGTTATGTCGAGTTAATTCATGGAGGAATTGAGTTTTTGAGGCATTGAACAATACCAAGTTTGCTCTGCTCCAGTCAGAAATTTTAGAAAGATCAGAAGTCAAGCGTTCTGTGGCTTCCCTGCGTGAAATGTTTACCTCATGAAGGGTTGGACGTCTATAAAAAGACGTGGAAAAGTGCAGGGTGGTATCATCAGCGTAAGAGTGGATAGGACAAGAAGTTTGATTAGAAGATCATTAATGAATAATAAGAGAGTGGGTGACAAGACAGAACCCTGAAGAACACCACTGTTAATAGATTTAAGAGAAGAACAGTGACCGTCTACCACAGCAGCAATACAACGGTCAGAAAGGAAACTTGGGATGAAGTTACAGAGAAAAGGATAGAAGCCGTAGGAGGGTAGTTTGGAAATCAAAGCTTTGCGCCAGAATCTATGAAAAGCTTTTGATATGTCTAAGGCAACAGCAAAAGTTTCACCAAAATCTCTAAAAGACTAAGTAAGGAAAGCCAGAAGATCACCAGTAGAGCGGCCTTGACGGAACCCATACTGGCGATCGGATAGAAGGTTGTGAAGTGATAGATGTTTAAGAATCTTCCTGTTGAGGAAAGATTCAAAAACTTTAGATAGGCAGGAAATTAAAGCAATAGGACGGTAGTTTGAGGGATTAGAACGGTCATACTTTTTAGGAACAGGCTGAATGTAGGCAAACTTCCAGCAAGAAGGAAAGGTAGTTGTTGACAGATAGAGCTGAAAGAGTTTGACTAGGCAAGGTGCAAGCACGGAGGCACAGGTTCGGAGAACAATAGGAGGGACCCCATCAGGTCCATAAGCCTTCCGAGGGTTTAGGCCAGCAAGAGCATGGAAAAACATCATTGCAAAGAATTTTAATAGGTAGCATGAAGTAGTCAGAGGGTGGAGGAGAGGGAGAAACAAGCCCAGAATCGTCCAAGGTAGTGTTTTTAGCAAAGGTCTGAGCGAAGAGTTCAGCTTTAGAAATAGATGTGATAGCAGTGGTGCCATTTGGTTGAAATAAGGGAGGGAAAGAAGAAGCAAAGTTATTGGAGATATTTTTGGGTAGATGCCAGAAGTCACGAGGGGAGTTAGATCTTGAAAGGTTTTGACACTATATGTTAATGAAGGAGTTTTTGGCTAGTTGGAGAACAGACTTGGCATGGTTCCGGACAGAAATATAAAGTGTATGAGATTCTGGTGATGGAAGGCTTAAGTACCTTTTGTGGGCCACATCTCTATCATGTATAGCACGAGAAAAGGCTGTGTTAAACCAAGTTTTGGAAGGTTTAGGTCGAGAAAAAGAGTGAGGAATGTACGCCTCCATGCCAGACACTATCGACTCTGTTATGCGCTCAGCACACAAAGACAGGTCTCTGACACGGAAGCAATAGTCATTCCAAGAAAAATCAGCAAAATACCTCCTCAGGTCCCCCCAACTAGCAGAGGCAAAACGCCAGAGGCACCTTCGCTTAGGGGGATCCTGAGGAGGGATTGGAGCGATAGGAAATGATACAGATATGAGATTGTGCTCGGAGGAGCCCAACGGAGAAGAAAGGGTGACAGCATAAGCAGAAGGATTAGAGGTCAGGAAAAGGTTAAGAATGTTGGGTGTATCTCCAAGACGGTCAGGAATACGAGTAGGGTGTTGCACCAGTTGCTCTAGGTCGTGAAGTATAGCAAAGTTGAAGGCTAGTTTACCAGGATGGTCAGTGTAGGGAGAGGAAAGCCAAAGCGAGTGGTGAACGTTGAAGTCTCCAAGAATGGAGATCTCTCGAAAAGGGAAGAGGGTCAGAATGTGCTCCACTTTGGAAGTTAAGTAGTCAAAGAATTTCTTATAGTCAGAGGAGTTAGGTGAGAGGTATACAGCACGATAAATTTAGTTTGAGAGTGATCTGTAGTCGTAGCCAGATGGTGGAAAACTCGGAAGATTCAAGAGCGTGGGCACGAGAGCAGGTTAAGTCATTGCGCACATAAACGCAACATCCACCTTTGGATCGAAAATGAGGATAGAGAAAGTAGGAGGGAACAGAAAAGGGGCTACTGTCAGTTGCCTCAGACACCCGAGTCTCAGTGAGGAAAAGAAGATGAGGTTTAGAAGAGGAGAGGTGGTGTTCTACAGATTGAAAATTAGATCTTAGACCGCGAATGTTGCAGAAGTTAATGAAGAAAAAGTTGAGTGGGGTGTCAAGACACTTAGGGTCGTCGACAGAAAGGCAGTCCGACCTGGGGACATTTATGGTCCCCTCCCAGATGGGGACTCCGAGGCTGGTGTAGGAGCCGTCATGATAATTTTGAAATTTTTGAGTGAAGGGTGTGTGTGTTATTAGGTGCTTGTAGTTTTGTGCTGGGGAAGAGAGTTGTCTTTAGAGGGCAGGCTGTGACTGCCCCCTTGTGTTGTGAGACACAAAGGGAAACGTTCAGTGAGGTCACAGCTGGGTTTAATGGTAAGTTCACAGCACCCCCTGATCCAGTGGTTTAGACCTCACTGGGAGTAATTATGGTTTCGGCAGGTGTCTACTGCCTACTACACACACACATATGTGTGTGTGTGTGTGTGTGTGTGTGCGCGCATGTATCTGAAGTAAGATGCACAGCAATGGCCATTGATTAATGTGATGACACCAGTGAAGTACTCCATAACAAACGCATGCCTCTTAGGCTCATGCTTGTTGAAGTATGCAGTGTAATGCCACCTTTATGTACATAAGTTTATGCAACTCAGGCATGCATAGATTTGAATTAATATTAAGTTTTGTTTTGAAAGGTGTATTACAAATATGTAGGTATTAAATGTGTCTAGCGTAGTGTGAAGATCACTGAATTAGTTAGGCCTCAGATATTTAATGTTGTAAAGATAAGAATAAATACTCTAAATATCTGGCAACACATATAAGAGCAATGTCAAAATAAACACTGGCGGCGCCTCGGTTAGTACGCCACAGCAATGGCGAAGCATCTTCGTAGGTATGACAAAGAAATAAGATGTAATTATAAACCAGTCTTATGAGAATAGATAATGTAAAATAATTGGGACTGTACGAACGTTTTTAATTAAATGTAAACAAAACTGCCAAAGAATTTATCAGATTTGCTTGAAATACGTATCAATGCTTAATATCAACTTATTTGTCAAATAAACACAAAAAAGGGAGAAAGGGATTAGTATGATGAAAGTAATAAATGCATATGAAATATGAAATTCAAGTAATATATATATATATATATATATATATATATATATATATATATATATATATATATATATATATATATATATATATATATATATATATATATATATATATATATATATACGAGTATATATATATATAATTATGAGCGGCGCGGAAGAGAGGAGAAAGAGTAAGAGAGAGATATAAGATGCCTGATGTGTAATATATTCCTGCCCGTACTCCAGTTTATTAAAAAAAAAACTCACACTCACACAGTCTTCCTTCCATTTAATTTTGCCAACTTCCCTTTGTCCCCTCAAGTTGAGTTCAGTACATAATATAGTAGAAGAGTTGACCTCTCTTATAAAGTGATCAGATCCGGCCCAGCCCCTGTATTTAGCTCATAAAAAGTTTTGCAATGTTGTAGTTTCTTTGGGGTAGGCTTGTGTCTGCATGGGGAAAGCATGTTGGTTGCCTGCCACCTCGCCGTTCCTTCCTCATTCCTCCACTCCCCTCAACCGCAGCGCTTCTGAGCGCAGGTGTCGCTGCTTACTTTGTCAGTCGGGCTCATTTTTTCGCAAAAGAAGGACGTGCCAATCTTGTGGAGTGACGCAGAACTGGCACGGTGACTTTTTGGTATATTTTAAACGGTTAAACATAGTAGTTACCGTTGGAGCAATAACAGCAGTACGCCCCTGCTGTATTAGGTAGGATAAGCATCAGGATAAGCACCAGTGACGAACTTGGCTGAGTGCTGTGCAATAAATCTTCGGGAACTCTCAGTAAGCCTTTGAATATGGCTTAGCAAACTATGCCTTCCAACGATTGGAGCGACTGCCTGATCCAGCCCCGTGTTGATGCTCTCACCGTCACCTACTAACAAATGGTGTCTTGTCAGAGACGTCATCTACTCTGTACAAAGATGATCGCAGTATCTCTGAAATCAGCAACTATTCTGTTACTTTACACTCGTGCATTCTATACTGCTTCTCTGTCTATACATGTTCAATTAAAAGCAATTTCTGCAAAAAATCCGATAAGTTTTCTTGTTAACTAAACGTGTGATGAGAAATGACAAAATAAATAAAATGAAAAAACGAAGGCAAAAATTCACTCTCCTGTTCCTCTGAAACACACACACACACACACACACACACACACACACACACACACACACACTTTTTTTTTCCAAAATAAATGACAGCATCTACACGAAGTTTGCCTCATTTCCTTAAGTACGAATATTGAGTAATTTGGAGTTATGAGGAACCATATACCTTACTAGTCTTTCACTTGTCTTATATGATGTTATTTATACTTAATTACAAACCTGGATGGTCTCACTGCAACACACAGACAATATAACCAAAATCACCATTAACTATTTTGACTCAGCTGCTTGTATATTGTATCTTTGAAATATGTTATTTTTGTTTTTATTCTTTACCAGAAATGACAGGAAGCGTTTGACAAAAAAAAAAAAAAAAAAAAAGTGAAGCAATGATGGACGCGACCCTTTTCAGAATATTAATTAAATGTACTGGATATACAGTTCAGAATTCGTAGTTCAGTGGCTAGTGCGCCTGGCTACCAATCTGCGGACCCTGATACGAATCTGGGCTTGAGTAGTCGTCGTATAGTTATAATCCACCCTGGTGTTTATTCTTCCTTCGATTGATCAATAAATGAACACCTTGACAAACTGTGGAAACCAGTACATCACAATAGCCATGTATCCAGGGATGATGGTCGTCATCTACCACAAGCTCAAAGGTCAATGAGGCGGAGGTGAGAGCCCCACACCTGCACTATGCACTTCTAATCAACAGATTGCATATTGTCATACTGGAATGTGTGATTAATGGCAAAATTATCGTAAATATGTGAGCGATATAAATTAAGTCAGTACTGTTATACTGTAATAGTGAATATATATTCGGAAAAACACAAAGAAATTATAACAATTAAGAAAATGATTTATGGACCAAGTTGAGCAGGAAGGTCAATAATATTGATTTCAACATATATTTCATATTTTCAACATACATTTCAACGTAACACTTACCGATGTGAACTGTATGCTGCAAGGGTCGTCAAATCTTACTCTTGTTTTCTTGACTTGCTCCAAATTATTCATATGGGAACTGTCTGCTGCCACAAACAAGTCGGTGAATTTGATTGTTCCACTGAAAATATTCAAAATAAAAAAAAAAAAAATAAAAAAATAAAAATAAATAAATAAATAAATAAAAAGATAAAGAAAAAGAAAAGAAAAAAAAACATTAGGAATTGTGGAGGGTCACATAATATTCTATTCTGCAATTTTAAATTTGAGAGTTTATTGTTTAGTGAAACCTGACTAGCATAAAATTCTGTGCATTGTTTGTTTCATGTAGTATAATGTACCAGGCTACAAGCGGTCTCATATTATCTTAGATGTGATCAATGGAATCTGCTGTCCTTCTTACAAGACAACTGTCTTGTAAGCTGTCAAGTTATTTGATATGAAATATTTATTGTCGGTTCCCTCATGAAGATAATTAATTACATAGAATTGTTTAAGTAGATGATAATATAACCTTGAATAAATTGGAATGGGGAACGTCTTTTCGTGGAAGATCAACGCAAACGGTGTAGAGGTGTTGCGGTCTTGCGGAAACAGTCTTGTATCGGCCACTGTGGCAGTCGTATTGTGAGGGTACAATCTGTCTCTTGAATTCTGCTGACTCCTTTGGTGACTGATGGACTCACTTACTGTCTGCTGAGGTGTGTGAGCGGGCAAGATGAACAATATAATGCTGCAAGAAGTTTGCTAATTTTGCGAGCCTTTTATTCTTGTTATTCAATTGCTTTTGCAGGAGTTGCTTGTGTACCAGGTAGGCAGATTTGGTGGTATGAGATTTCAGAATACGTTTGATATTTTTGTTTCTAGGTTAGACTTTAAAACCGAAGGCTCCTTTCCTTGGCATTTTAATTTTTCGTGTGTTGTGTTCTTAGTTTGCGATGCTATGTTTTGTGGTCTCCGACAGAACGTGTTAGCAATCCTCTACAGATTAAATAAATGTGTCACGGGTCACCAGTATTTCTTAAGTGCTCGGGACAAAGGAAAACTGCGGTCAATACACGTTTTTCCCCTCTCATGCTACAAAAGCATTATTGAATTCTAGTTTGATGATTAAGACTTTTGCCAATTTGTTGTTGAATGTTAGAATCACAAGTGTTGCTAAGTACTTGATTTCACTATAAATAACTATTAATAAGGCAAGGATATGATAAAATGTCATAGATCAAAATTAACAAAGAGTAAAATGAAGAAATTATTAGTTTCAGATTGAATGCATTGTAGATATTGAAAGGAGTGAGCTGTAAACGGATATTCATAATATTACATTACAAGAAACCACCCATAATGCACTATAGGTAACCAATATTTCATGATCGCGGTCTCACCACCACCACAAATATCGTTTTGAATTAGAAAATAAAAGGAAAGTAAGAAGCACTTACCTTATCTCCTCCTCTGACATCACTATAACTCTCTGCAGATGAGGTAATCTGGGGCTCTTTAAGATCCCTGAAGGTGAAGATGGCAGCTCAGGTGCCAGCTCACAGAGCATTTTATAATAACTGTGGGGAAGCAACAGTAACTAAGTTACACTAAATATTTCACCTGAAGAAAAATAAAACACAACTGAGAAGTCTTCAATATGTAATTGCTGAGTGGATGTCATGCTTAAATTGTGTAATGGATCCTATATAAATATGTTATTATAACTGTAACTAGGTAACCAAATTGTTGCATAAAATTTCCAGAAGGAAGAAAACGAAGGCTGCGTTCCTTAAGAAAAAAACGCATAGTTTTGTTGTTTTAGTTTTAGTGCAGGATGGGATTGACACAGACTAGGAATGAATTTGAATTTGCATGCTTATTAGTTTATTAGTTCATGAGTTGTTGTGAGGTGTTTGTGCAAGTACAGTGCAAATCCAAGTTTGACATGCTCAATTAAGTACGTTAGTACACATGAAGGCTAGTTGACAAAATAATTGGCTGCGTAGTTAATGAAAAACCATACGAGACACCCTTTCAAATATTACAAGCTACCCACCAACTTCACTCAACAGAAGTGATAATAAAACTCTCTCTCTCTCTCTCTCTCTCTCTCTCTCTCTCTCTCTCTCTCTCTCTCTCTCTCTCTCTCTCTCTCTCTCTCTCTCTCTCTCTCTCTCTCTCTCTCTCTCTCTCTCTCTCTCTCTCTCTCTCTCTCTCTCTATATATATATATATATATATATATATATATATATATATATATATATATATATATATATATATATATATATATATATATATATATATATATATATATATATATATATATATATATATTGTTGTGTGCAGCGAAATAACGCGATGTAAAACGGAGAAAGTAGGAAGAACGAATGAGAAAAGAATAATGAAGGAAGGAGAGAGAGAGACAGAGAGAGAGAGAGAGAGAGAGAGAGAGAGAGAGAGAGAGAGAGAGAGAGAGAGGTTGGGGAGAGGCTTGAACATGTCCTGGACATGTAGCTACCGAGCCTGAAGCTTCTAGAATATTATTTATCCGTACAGTCATTCATATTCCCCACATAAATTTCCTTACTTCCCCTTGTCCATTCAATCTGAGTATCATCCAGTATTTAGTAGAATAGTTACTCTTGACAATGAATTAATAATCAGTATTCATCTAGCCCCCCTAGTTTGATCATTAGAATTTTCATAAGTCAAGTGTTTTGTTCATATAACTAGCATGGGAAGCACAGTGGTGGGCGGGTGTGTCGCTACCCCCACACCTTCCTTGTACACCACCTCCTTGGTGGTGTACAAGGGAGTGTGTTTGGGAGTGTGTTTGGCGTGCTTTCCACAGTTGGTTACTACCCAGCGCTTAGACGGAGCGTACGTACTGAGATGGGCACTAATATCTTGCGGAAACTGAGGTGGGATACGAGTTAGTCGGGTCAGTTGCTTTAAGGGGTTAAGTAAGTCATTACTGGCCGTACGCCCCGGCCTATTTATATAGTATAGGAGTCTTCTTACTAGCCCCATCTGGGGATGGGTCAACAAATGTCCCCAGATCGGACTGCTCTTCTGATAACGACCCTTCTAAGTGTCTTGACATCCCCCCCCTCAACTTTTTTCTTCATTAACTTCTGCAACATTCGCGCTCTAAAATCTAATTTTCAATCTGTGGAACACCACTTCTCCTCTTCTAAACCTCATCTTCTTTTCCTCACTGAAACTGAGGTGTTTGAGGCAACTGACAGCAGCCGCTTTTCTGTTCCTTCCAACTTTCTCTATCCTCATTTCAATCCAAAGCTGGATAGTCAGAAGAGTTAGGTGAGAGGTATACAGCACAGATAAATTTAGTATGAGAGTGACTCTGTAGTTGTAGCCAGATGGTGGAAAACTCAGAGGATTAAAGAGCGTGGGCATGAGAACAGGTTAAGTTGTTGCGCACATAAACGCAACATCCAGCTTTGGATTGAAAGTGAGGATAGAGAAAGTAGGAAGGAACAGAAAAGGGGGTACTGTCAGTTCCCTTAGACACCTGAGTTTCAATGAGGAAAAGAAGATGAGCTTTAGAAGAGGAGAGAATATATATATATATATATATATATATATATATATATATATATATATATATATATATATATATATATATATATATATATATATATATATATATATATATATATAGTTACAACTAGGTTATAGCCCTCTCACAGCTGCCACTGACCCGTTTTAGCTCATTCCTGGGCTACTTCCCACGTAGTCTAGTCAGAGCACGAATATAATAAAATCAGGCACCAACCTCTGTGAAGTCTCTCAGGTCGCCACTGTTTAACCTATCTACAGAGGAGTATAACAGGTATAACAAATGCCAACTTAATCCCCCACGCTGGAAAGAGGTCATGTGCAAGGGAGCACAGACAGTATAGACAACACTCTCTTAGGGTAAGGGCCCACGTTGGACAAATGGCTACAATAGCAAAAGCACCCACTGCCCAACAGAAATATTACATGCTCTGGCCAGGTAACAATATATTTAAAGTATTTCAGAAGACAGATTCTCTCCTCCCATAAAATTGTTGGAAATCCGGAAAGAAAGTAGATATCTGTAGCCTAGATAAAATATTATAGAATCTTTTAATGCCGGACAAGCACAGATGCGATTGCGGACATTAGTAGCATTTGAAAAACACATGACACACAACAGTATTTAGGTAAAAAGGGGGAGAGGGCAGAAACCTGATCCTGTCAGTATTCTATACAAAGACATAGTGGTCACCAAAAAAGCTGAGGACTGCATGAGGAGTCACAGCTCACATGATGCAGTAGTGACAGACATGGCTCTGTCATGCCCTTCACAACAATATATTCACATTGATACAAGCCTTCTGTAGGACCCAGAGACTACCCAATATTATAAGGTGTCACACAGTAAACCCACCCGTAGGTATAAATTCAATAAGCCCTCCGTATGTATACTTAAACAAGCATCTCTCTGTCATGCGTCTGCTCGCTCTGATATCAAGTTTGCTACTGACTGGGAGCTGTGAGAAAGACGGCTAACCCGCCTTAGCGACACCGGACACATGACGGGGGGGACTGAGACGGAAAGAGGGAAGGGAAAGTGGAAAGCTTGGGGGATAAAGATCCGTTCCCGCCTCGTGATAAGCTCTCCCTACTCAGTGCATCTCTCCCTCAAAACTGAACACTCTTACAAGAATCATAGGAATTTTGTTTGAAGGGCTGGGTAAAACCTAATAATTTCTTGAGAGAGAGCAACTTTTCAGGTATCTATCAACTATAACTCTCGGTAAGGAAGGAGAGTTGCGTAGATTAAGGGGTAAAAGACAACTTCTATTTTATGTAAAATTTAATAAAATGTAAATTTAATATATAGTGCACCTCGGATTTTTTTCTTCATATAGGAGGGACACCAGCCAAACAAAACAAAAATGCAATAAAAAACAAAAAATAGGCCCACTGAGATGCCGGTCCCTGAATAAGCTCCAAAACAGCAGTAAAAAATTGAAGGGTAAATGTTTTCAAAGCTCTCTCTTGAAGGAATTAAAGTCATAGGAAGGTGGAAATATAGAAGCAGGCAGGGAGCTCGAGAGTTTACCAGAGAAAAAGGTGAATGATTGAGAATACTGGTTAATTCTTGCATTAGAGAGGTGGACAGAATAGGGGTGAGAGATAGAAGAAAGTCCTGTGCAGCGAGGCCGCGGAAGGAGGGGAGGTACGCAGTTAGCAAGATCGGAAGAGCAGTTATCATGAAAATAGCTGTAAAAGATAGCAAGAGATGCAACATTGCGGCGTTGAAAAAGAAGCTGAAGACAGTCAGTTAGAGGAGAGGAGTTGAATAGACGAAAAAGCTTTTGATTTCATCCTGTCTAGAAGAGTGGTATGAGTGGAATCCCCCCAGACATGTGAAGCATAGTCCATACACGGACGGATAAGCCGTCTGTACAGAGTTAGCAGCTGAGTTATTAGAAAAAATGGTGGAGACAACACATAACGCTTAACTTCGCAGGAACTATTTTAGCAAGAGATGAGATGTAGAGTTTCCAGTTTAGATTATAAGTAAAGGGCAAACCGAGGATGTTGAATGTAGAAGAGGGGGACAGTTGAGTGTCATTTAAGAAAAGAGGATAGTTGTCTGGAAGGTTGTGTCGAATTGATAGATGGAGGTATTGAGTTTTTGAGGCATTAAAGAATACTAAGTTTGCAAGCATGGAGGTACAATTTCAGAAAACATTAGGAGGGACTCCATCAGGTCCGTAAGCCTTCCGAGGGTTTAGGTCAGCGAGGGCATGGAAAACATCATTGCGAAGAATTTTAATAGGTAGCATAAAGTAGTCACAGGGTAGAGGAGAGGGAGGAACATGCCCTAAGTCATCCAAGGTAGAATTTCTAGCAAAAGGTTTGAGTGAAGAGTTCAGCTTCAGAGATAGAAATAAATTGTTGAAATAAAGGAGTTGAAATAAAGGAGGGAAAGAAGAAGCAAAGTTATTGGAGATATTTTTGACTAGATGCCAGAACTCACGAGGGGAGTTAGATCTTGAAAGGTTTTGACACTCTGTTAATGAAGGAGTTTTTGGCTAGTTGGAGAACAGACTTGGCATGGTTCCGGGCAGAAATATAAAGTGCATGAGATTCTGGTGATGAGGGCTCAAGTACGTTTTGTGGCCCACCTCTCTATCAGGTATATCACGAGAACCAAGGTTTGGAAGGTTTAGATCGAGAAAATGAGTAAGGAATGTACGCCGCCATGCCAGACACTATCACCTCTGTTATGCGCTCCGTGCAGAGACGGGTCTCTGACAAAGAAGCAGTAGTCATTCCAAGGAAAATCAGCAAAATAACTCCTCAGATCCCCCCAAGTAGCAAAGGCAAAATGCTAGAGGCAGCTCCAGTTAGAGGGATCCTGAAGAGGGATTGGAGTGATAGGGCAATTTTTTTTTTTTTTTTTAGAGGAAAGCCAAAGCTCGTGGTAAACATTGAAGTCTCCAAGAATTCAGATCTCTGCATAAGGGAAGAGAGTCAGAATGTGCTACACTTTTGAAGTTAAGAAGTAGTCAAAGAATTTCTTATAGTCAGGTTAAGTCGTTCTTCACATAAACGCAACATCCAGCTTTGCATTGAAAATGAGGATAGAGGAAATAAGAGGGAACAGAAAAGGGGCTACTGTCATTTGCCTCAGACACCTCAGAGTTTCAGTGAGGAAAAGAAGATGAGGTTTAGAAGAGGAGAGATGGTGTTCTACAGATTGAAAATTAGATCTTAGACTGCGAATGTTCCAGAAGTTAATGAAGAAAAGTTAAGCAGGGTGTCAAGACAATTAGGGTTGTTGTCAGAAGGGCAGTCCGACCTGGGGACATGGTCCCCTCTCCAGATGGGGACTCCAAGGCTGGTGTAGGAGTTGCCATGATAATTTTGAAATTTTGAGTGAAGGGTGTGTTCGTTATTAGGTGCTTATAGTTATGTATGGAGGAAGAGAGTTGTCTTTAGATGGAGCAGTTTATTAATATGGTTGAGAAGGAACTGGTACCGCTGCTTCGTGAGAAAAGATCTAAAAGCCTGAAGAAGGCAGCGACGTGGGCAGATGACCACGTGTTGGCACACCAGCCGGTGCCACGTTGGATTGATGGTATATCTGGCGGGCCAAGTGATGCTTCTGGTGGGGCGGCCGGCGCCAGTTTGTCTGGAAGCCCACGCTATAATAGTGGCTTCGGTAATACGTCTGGGCGAATAAGCCCTCGACGGAGACAGACGACGGAGACGCACGGAGAGCATGCAACACAACACTCCCAGGTATAGCGTGCAACCCACGTGTTATTATTGTAGAAGTACTGGAAACTTCAGATATAATTGTCCCAAATTAATAACAGCCCTTGCTTCAAAGATGCCTCCGAAGCAGGTGGCTTTGATTGTGTCCCAGGGTCGGGACCGGGACGGTGAGGAGATCTGGGATGTGTTCCGTTGTGAGGTGGAAAGGCCGTTGTGGCCGTCCCCTCGTCTGCTGACGTCCTCTCTGAAGTCTGAATTAGACTGGTGGCGCTCTTTCTAGTGTCAGGGTACAGTTGAGATTGATGGGATTGAGTACCCCATTACAGTACTAAAAGACAGCCGCACAATAGTCGCTGTGCAGGAATGTGACTGAAGAGCAAGTTGCCTCCAATAAGCCTGTGTGGTGCCAGGGAATTGGCGCCATAGAGAGCTTCGCTACGGCGGAGATTAGGCTGTGATGCCCGCTAGTGACCGCGGAGGCGCAGGTGGCATTAGCGGAGGACCAGCGGAGGACCTGCCAGTGCTGGGAATCGAATTCCTTCTAGGGAATAATCTGGCAAAGGGGGAGGTCTGGGTTCAGCTCCCATCCGCGGATCCCGTTCCAGATGAGGTGACTGGCGAAGTTTGTGACTCAGTTGTTCCTGTTGTTATTCGGCGAGATGAGCACCCCGGCGTCCGGTGCCTGCGAGATCTGTGACTCCTGGGGTCGACTGCAATAAGGCAGGGCCACCACAAGAGTAGTGCAAAGCTTGTCTTGATGATGTAATGGAGACAGACTGCTCTGAGGCCTGTCCCGCTGCTGGGAAGGGTTTTTATGAGTCAGAGTCAGATTCGTCTTTGAGTGAGTGTGCTGGAGCTGACTGCAGAAGCATAGAGCTGCCACAAAAAGCACCTGACTTTGTAGAGAGTGTTGCCAAGGGTGAGGCTGGAATGATAGATTTGGGTTGTTTATTTTGATGGCTTGCCTCACCCTGTGGAGCCTTTCGGAGGTGGCACTTTGGCGGAGTTGTCACCTGGAGTTGAGGCTGTGGGAGCTGGAGCTCAGTCCGGGCCCCAGATGGTTGTGTCTGTTGTGTCAGGGGTCGCTGCCGAGGGCAGGGAGGCTCCTGACTCTGTTGGAGGGGGTGAGAACTTCATCCCCTGCGGGGTGCACCGGAGGCGGGGAGTAATCCGCTCCCCTGCCGGGACCAGACACGGTGGATCTTTGCTCACCTGTTGGTAGCTGCGTCTACAGCTGTCAGTGTAGTTAAGGAGAGTTCTGCTCCTCGTGTATGTGCTGCCCCACTGCTTACCAAGGCGGGAGTGGATGGCAATGGAAGCTGAGGGTCGGACAGCGCGTGTTGAGAGTTACAATATTGTGAATAGCCGGCGGAGAGAAGAGGACGGAGGTTTGATGCTCCATTTTGATGTGCCATCCGCAGTTAAGGAGGCATGGGTGCTAGAAGCACGTAACGGCCGGGGGTTTTGCCGTTTTGGAGTCAGGATGACTCCGGAGCGTTTGACGCGGTTTTGTTAGTCAGAAGTGGCCACGTTTGTTGGGCATAACCACGTTTCAGGCTGGCAAGCCTGATGACCTTTTGTCAGTGGCTCCTCTCCCCCGTGCTATGGTTAGTGCTTTTTCCTTCTGTGGGGATGATTCAAAAAGTTGCTCGCTCGATTTCCTTTTCCAGTGTGGGTTACGATGATCCAGTTGGCACAAGCGTTACGACGTGGTGTCGGGAGGCAGCGCTAAGTGAGGCTGCCTGTGATGTTTGTTGTTTGTCGCTAGGGAGGCACCCTCAGTGTTGTTGGGGGCTGCCTGTGGCCGAGTTGCTGTTACTTGTCAGGTGGTAGGTCCGAGATGTGTGGTCTGTGTTGGTGAATGCCGGCTTCCTCGAAGTGACAAGGTATCATGGATGATGAAAGAGGCTTGCACAAGGGAGCCGTTGCTGGGACCAGTGGGGCTGGTCCAAAGGCACGTTGGCCGGGCTCATGTTGGTGCCGGAGTTTGTTGTTTTGTGATGACCACGTGCGGGAGTTTGGCTCCGTGTGCAGGAATGAGTGTGCTGCATCCTGGAAAGGAGCAGCAGTTACCTCGCTGCGGCGAAATCTGTGTCATCAAGGGGTTGGAGTCTTGGAGGGAGAAGTGCAGAATGATAGTAGTGATGTACCCGACAGTGAGACGCAGGCTTGATTGTGACACACCCGGGAAGGAATATACTATTTAGTTGAGAGTGGCACAAGGGCACCTCTTAGTTTTGCCAAGAAAGTGGCATTTTTGTTTTATCAGTTTTATGGGTGTGGCATAGAGGCTCCACGGAGCCGTGAGCGGGCAATCGTGAGTGGTGTGGGCAGTGCAGGTCTGAGCGAGAGTTGTGTTTGGCTGGGAAGTATTTTGCCTAGCCCCGCCGTGATGATGATGCATCAGGAGATTATGGTCCCTGGTGGGGACATTGTGTGTTGCAGGGATATAGGGATGTTGCGTGGTGACTCTGAAGTTTGTGCGGTGTGGAGAAGACACAGATGGAGTAGAGCGTGTAGTGAAGAGAGGAGGAGAGGTGAGAGTGAGTGGAGAAGTAGAGAAGGCAGAGAACCGAGAAAACGACGGAGGCGGAGAAGTGACCAGAGTCACAGGAGACGTTGAAGCAGCCGTAGCTGCTGAAGAAAACAGATGACTAAGATATCCTGCAGAAGAAAGCTTGCACATCAGTGCAGTAGAGACCACAGGTCCTGGCGTACAACCAGATACGGGTCTCGGAGGAGGAGTAGGAGGAGGAGGAAGAAGAAGAAACGGGAGACTGAGTTGGAGGACCAACTGGGAGCCCTATTATTTCTAGTGTGTAGTAATTATTCATGTAAGTGCTATAGTAGTCTTTGATATTTTATAATGAGTATACGCCCCTTGTTTTAATATGATGATGTAATGGATTAGTTGTGAGTTGATTTTGAATTTTTATATTTTCCTAAAATTTTCGTAAGCTTTTGTATATCTTACCGAAAATTTTTGTTTATGAAGGAGTGTTGTGTGCAGCGAGATAAAGTGAGGTAAAACGAAGAGAAGAAGTAAGAATGAATAAAAGAAGTGAAAGAGAATAAGAATGAACGAAGGAGAGAGATAAGAAGACAGAGGCTGGGGATGAGGCTTGGACACATCCCTAACATGTAGCCTGCCCAGCCTGAAGCTTCTAACATCGTATTTATCTGCGCAGTCACTCCTATTCCCCACGTACATTTCCTTACTTCCCCTTGTTCATTTAATATAAGTCTAACCCAGTATTTAGTAGAAGCGTCTCTCTTGACAATAAAATAATAAGTGTTAGTCTAGCCCCCATATTTTAATCATTAGAATTTTCAGCGTGAAGTGTATTATTCATATACGTCAGCGTGGGGTGCAGAACAGCAGGTGGGTGCGTGTATGTATGTATGTCACCACCCCACACCCCCCTTTCTTGTACCCATCCCCCCTCCCCCCGTTGCAGCAGAGCGGGGGAAATTTTAGCGCACTTTCCCAGTCACCACCCAATGTTTTGACGCAACGGACGTATTGAGGTAGGCAGTAATATCTGGCGAAAACTGGGGCGGAAATACAGTTAGTTGG
>NC_087192.1:9212500-9227500 GCF_035594125.1 Scylla paramamosain
TATATATATATATATATATATATATATATATATATATATATATATATATATATATATATATATATATATATATATATATATATATATATATATATATATATATATATATATATATATAGAAAAGGCTTGTCTGCATGGAATCTTATGTTGAGGACACCTTAGAGCCACACCAATAGACTAAATTTCTTTGTTCTTTGTTATACTTCAGGACGTACGAGAATCCCATCTTCAGCCACTAGAAAACAAATAAAGTCTCATAGACAACTAAAACCAACTTCTCTTGGGAAGTGGAAGGAAGTTCTCTAAGCAAACCGTTGGGAACCAGCAAGAAAAACAGAAGAAATGTACAATAAACAAGGAAGAAAATTTGTTTATTGTTGTGCTTTCATATTTCTTATTATTTATTTTTATTTTTTTCTATGTGCTATGCCTTCTAGTTGCGGCGCCTTAAAGTTAAATTAGTTTGGTTCAGTACTTTTGAGTTAAGGGAAATGCTTATATATATATATATATATATATATATATATATATATATATATATATATATATATATATATATATATATATATATATATATATATATATATATATATATATATATATATATATATATATATATATATATCGTACTGTAAATACTTTGTTAAAGTTGATGTATATATTTAACAAGCAACTGACCAGTACGAGTCCTGCTTTGGCTGCTGCAAACTGTGTGAGGACCCATTCGTAGCTATTAGGTCCCCATATCCCCAGACGGTCCCCAGGCTGCAGACCCAAGGCTAGGAGACCAGCGGCAACATGGTCGCTCTGGTGAAATGATAAACAGAATGCACTTCAAGTAAAAATTCAATTACGGCAGAGAATGCAACAGCTACTGGAGGAATACTGAGTTGGGGAATGAGCGAAATAAGGTACACTGAGTGTGTTTACGTTATAAAAGATGAGAGTAACAGTTAAGGGAGTTAACATTGAGGACAAGCGGCATGTAATAGTAATAATAGTGATAATAATAATAATAATAATAATAATAATAATAATAATAATAATAATAATAATAATAACTAATAATAATAATAATAATAATGATGATGATAATGATGATTATAACTTATCAGGGCATCAGGGGAAAATCATCAACCTAATTTAGACCCAATCGGGGTCCTCTCAATGAGTAAACATGGATGTGAAAGATTAAAGAAGGAAAAGGTACAATAAAAGACAAATACTTAGTAAGTTAACAGGAAGGTGCTAAATTTTGTTTTAAATTTATCTATGGCAGCTTCAGAAACAATTTCATCAGGAGGTGGATCCCACATTAGTCAGATTGGGGATAAAAGTACGAGAAAATTGGTTGGTTGAACAAAAAAAAATAAAAAATAAAATAAAATAAAATAAATAAATAAATAAAATAAATCACCACCATTAAAACGTAAATTATGAAGTGTTCGGTGAGCAAGAATAAACTGAGACGGTAATGCTCTGTCAGGAGGATTCGTCTTGGTTTCTCCAATATATCGAGTCTTGCAACTCGATCAAGTAAATTCATAAATGATGTTACAGATAATTCCAACAGGAATACTGTCTTTGAATAAAGTAAATAAATAAATAAATAAATAAATAAGAAAAAAGAGGCAATAATATGTGTTGGTAAAAATAAATATGAATTTGGTGTCACAATATCCTAACACAAAGTTCACACTTATTTTTGCAAACACGTTTATTATTGTTTTATTTATTTATTTTTTTTTATTCAAAGACAGTATTCCTATTGGACTTACCTCTAACATCATTTACGAATTTACTCTTTGGTCTGCTAACTTGATGAGAGCAAGTTCGGGAAAAGAAAATATAATGTTGGCAGACCTATTGAGGGACAACGGGTGTTTGGTGGAATCTGCAGAGAAACGCGTGCCTGCTTCATGGTTCCGGTAGACAAGCGAGACAGTGAAACTCTTTTAGCTGTAATCAAGGAGAGGATCGAGCCCGGGACCACTATAATATCGGACTGCTGGAAAGCATACAACTGTCTTGAGGAGAAGGGGTATAAGCATATGACAGTAAATCATAGTGTTAATTTTGTGGACCCCGCAACTCTCGCACACACCAACAATATAGAACGTTTATGGAGAGAAGCCAAGAGGAAAGTTCCTTTGTACGGCAGGAGGAAGAAACACTTCGCGGGATATCTTGCTCGTTCGATGTTCCTCATGGCAGAGAAGAACCAAAACAAGAGGTTCCATCGCTTTTTGGAGGAAGTGGCAGCTTTGTACAATCCTTATACAGCCACCGTGTAGATAAAGGTATGAATTTAACATTATTTTTATGCACTCGGTCTTACAATGCGCTTCTAGTTGTTACCTTAAGGAAATTTTAGAACTCCACACGTATCTTATTTGAGTGGTATATGGAATGAAAATCTAGAAATTTCCCTAGATGGAAAATATTAGAGGGAAATTTCCCTAAAATGCAAAAAAAAAAAAAAAAAAATTCCCTTAATAAGCTTAGGTTAGGTTAGTAACCTTAGGGGGGGTCCAGGGGGGTGCAGCCCACCTGGATAGCAGGGGGAGTTAGGTTAGGTTAGGTATATAATTATTCTGGCGTATTGGTTAAAACTTAAATTTTACCCCAAATTTTTTTTATTCTAGGGAAATTTCTCTAGATTTTCAAAGTCCATTTATCGGTCTTTTATGTCCACCCCCCAAAAAAAAACCGATTCCCCACGTGCCCCCAAGCTTGTTGGGGGAGAGGAGAAAAGATTAATAAGATATGTGTGGAGGTGTATTTCTTAAGAATTACCTGGGTTTTCTTTCCAAACTAAAGTTCTCCATTACTTAGAAAAAAAAAAAAAACTCAAACATGCCCCTATATGAGGAGCAAGTTGGCACACCACATATAAATAGTAGATTGCATGTATGTAATTGTAAGTTTAGATACAGGATATCTCTAAAGCTAAATTTCATTAAGATTTAGTTCAAACTACTGATTTTTTAAAATTTTTTTATTGAGGAAAGTAAGTTAATTTAATTTGGATATTCGAACCTTCTCTGAAAATATAAGAGAAAAAATTGTTCACGAAGCTAATTAATATATGAATGAACATACATATATCACAAAAAATAAATAAAATATAATATGAAAATAGATAGGTAATAAACAGGCCAATGTTATTCATATATAGTTGGTTCTGTGCCAATTTGCCCCATTTTCTTTGTTCCAACTTGTCCCATCCATACCACTAATCGAAACAAAAGATATGATCTGTTTCAAGAGGAAACAATCCTTGATTCTTAAGCCAAATTATGGCTAAAATGAATATTAATGGTGTATAACTAGATGCATGTTACAACAAACGATATAAATGAGCGAAAATTTACTTATCAGCATCAAAATTCAACTTTTCCTCACTCCATTTAGATCATGCGACCTTCTAACGTGGCTGCATAATGGTGAGTGAGGCCCAGCGAGGTGATTAGATGGTGTTGAGTAGCAGCGCTAGCAAGCGGTAAATAGTGGGATTATTTAAAACGTGCCAACTTACTCCCGTTGCCAACTTACTTCAGTCTCCCCTATCTCTCTATCTCTATCTATCTGTCTCCCCTATCTCTCTATCTCTATCTATCTATCTATCTATCTATCTATCTGTCTCCCCTATCTCTCTATCTCTATCTATCTATCTATCTATCTATCTATCTATCTATCTATCTATCTATATATATATATATATATATATATATATATATATATATATATATATATATATATATATATATATATATATATATATATATATATATATATATATATATATATATAGTTGAATATCTTTCAAGTCTTGTTTTGAGGTAAAGTAATCTGCTAATAAGCTGGCTTGCTCAAGAAGGCAGTGACACTACCACTCAGAGTAGACAAGGAACAGAGGTCTCAATACTGAACAAAGATGATGTGAGGGAAGACGCTGAGAAGCATCCCACACAACTTCTTTAAATGTGCATTACATTGAGCCTTAGCCTTTCTATTAACATTATTTGTTGTTTCTCAATGCAACAAGATTTTTTCAACAAAGACGATTTGGGTTAGCAGACCAAAGAGTATAGAGCAGAGAAACTTTAACATTGTATTGTAACCTTAATATCAACGAGCGATCAGTAAAACCTTTACAGACATGTAGCTATGCTACTTACACTTCTTGAAAGCACACCTTATTGAAAATAATCTTGGGTGCGTTGTTCTTAAGATTTTCCGAAAACCATATATATATATATATATATATATATATATATATATATATATATATATATATATATATATATATATATATATATATATATATATATATATATATTATTTATGAAAAGTAAGATGAATGTTTGTATTTTTCAATGAAAGCATTAACAAACAAAAATTCTTTGTAGTTTTTGTTCCATCACCGAAAACGTAAAAAAGTGTGCCAACTAGCCCCAGTCTCCCCTATAGGGTGTAACACAACTTTCTGAGGATATTGCCATTGTCATGGGATACTGTAAAGCAACAAACCTTGGTAGAAAACATGACAATTATTCACAATTTCACCAGCTGACATTCAGGTCTACACATCGCGCCATGAATACCCGACCTGCCCGGCCTTTGCATGTCGCCAGGCCACACTTGAATTTTATATCACGGCTAAACAATGTTTCAAAATGCATATGTGCATAGAAATTTTTTGTCTTAGAATATCTTATACTTTCACCTGTGGCAATATTCCTTTTTTTTTTTTTTTATGTAGGAAGGACACTGGCCAAGGGTAACAAAAATTCAATAAAAAAAATATGCCCACTGAAATGCCAGTCCCATAAAAGGGTCAAAGCAGTGGTCAAAAATTGATAAGTGTCTTGAAACCTCCCTCTTGAAGGAATTCAAGTCATAGGAAGGTGGAAATACAGAAGCAGGCAGGGAGTTCCAGAGTTTACCAGAGAAAGGGATGAATGATTGAGAATACTGGTTAACTCTAGCGTTAGAAAGGTGGACAGAATAGGGGTGAGAGAAAGAAGAAAGTCTTGTGCAACGAGGCAGCGGAAGGAGGGGAGGCATGCAGTTAGCAAGATCAGAAGAGCAGTTAGCATGAAAATAGCGGTAGAAGACAGCTAGATATGCAACATTGCGGCGGTGAGAGAGAGGCTGAAGACAGTCAGTTAGAGGGGAGGAGTTGATGAGACGAAAAGCTTTTGATTCCACCCTGTCTAGAAGAGCAGTATGAGTGGAAACCCCCCCAGACATGTGAAGCATACTCCATACATGGACGAATAAGGCCCTTGTACAGAGCAGCTGGGGGGGGTGAGAAAAACTGGCGGAGACGTCTCAGAACGCCTAACTTCATAGAAGCTGTTTTAGCTAGAGATGAGATATGAAGTTTCCAGTTCAGATTATAAATAAAAGACAGACCAAGGATGTTCAGTGTAGAAGAGGGGGACAGTTGAGTGTCATTGAAGAAGAGCGGAGAGTTGTCTGGAAGGTTGTGTCGAGTTGATAGATGGAGGAATTGAGTTTTTGAGGCATTGAACAATACCAAGTTTGCTCTGCCCCAATCAGAAATTTTAGAAAGATCAGAAGTCAAGCGTTCTGTGGCTTCCCTGCGTGATATGTTTACCTCCTGAAGGGTTGGACGTCTATGAAAAAACGTGGAAAAGTGCAGGGTGGTATCATCAGCGTAGGAGTTGATAGGACAAGAAGTTTGGTTTAGAAGATCATTAATGAATAATAAGAAGAGAGTGGGTGACAGGACAGAACCCTGAGGAACACCACTGTTAATAGATTTAGGAGAACAGTGACCGTCTACCACAACAGCAATAGAACGGTCAGAAAGGAAACTTGAAATGAAGTTACAAAGAGAAGGATAGAAACCGTAGGAGGGTAGTTTGGAAATCAAAGCTTTGTGCCAGACTCTATCAAAGCTTTTGATATGTCCAAGGCAACAGCAAAAGTTTCACAAAAATCTCTAAAAGAGACACATCATTCAGTACCAAGGCAGCCTTCGAGGAATATGGACGTATTGGGTGTTGAAGAAATAGCAGTATTACTGTGGCTGAGGAAGCGTAGGCGTAGGGATCGGCAGCAAATATCGGTGCATGCAATTAATTCTAGAAGTGAAATTGGGAGCTTTGGACATTTCCCAGATTTGGTCAATAATCCGGAGAAAATTCATGATTTCTTTAGGATAACCACAGAACAATTTAAGATGTTGGTGGAGTTGATTGGATCCTCCATTAGGAAGCAGAACACCAACTACCGACTAACCATATCCTACAGTTGCCAAATGAAGATATGTAACCATATCCATAACGCTTTTTTGTTGTCTTTTTTTTTTTTTAAATATGCAGAATAATATTGTCTAGTAATTCGTAGGGTACAGCAATTCCTTCTATAGTTCAGTACAATAGATGTAACTTTTACTGTAGTATAGGGATAATAAATAAATAAAAACTAACTCACCTTTGCATTTCATTTCTGTAGCAAAATCCTTCCATAAAGCAGCAATGGCATCACGATCTCGGTGCACAGGATCACTAGATCATAGATAGCACGTCGTTCTCGTACTAAATTGATGAGGACGTCCACTAGCATGGTGCTTACTCCTTGGCTGACTCGTCTTGAGTGATGAAAAAATGGGTCCAAACCAATCATTGACTCTGAATCGCCATGAATCGGCGTGTTTTGAATTGACTCGATTCACCTGGTGTAAACGGTTACAATAAAACTAGTGTGGCGAATTAATACGATTCATGAATCGTGTTGATTCTTCATGAATTGAATCGATTTGATTCGCTTGATGTAAACGCAGCCTCATAGTTATAAACGTAATGAATACTCTTTAGTCCTCTAACCATGTTTTTTTTTTTTTTTTTTTTTAGTTATTCTCCTCTTCAATGATTGTATTAGATCTAGACCTATACCATTCTTGTAATATGGGGATCAGAACTGCATAGCATAATCTAGCGCCAAATATAACTTTAAAATCACTTTGGGATTTCTGCCTTTAATACTCCTAATGATTAATCCTAATGCCCAATTTGCTTCATTTCTGGCCTTTATGACAAAGATCAGCTAGCTATAGCTCTAAATCTTTTTTTTTATTTTTTTTTATTCTACTAAAGGATCATCACGATTGCATAAATAATCAGCAAATTTAAATGCTTTTAACACATCTGGCAAGTCCCGCTGACCAACCGGGCACCAGAAAATGATATTTCGTCACTCAAGGTCAAAGATAAATTTGTAATACAGTGACCTTCGCCAATAACTTTTCTTTTAGGAAAGGTACCTCAATGGGCGGTTTTATTTTTCGTTGTTTTTGTTGCCGTAGGCCAGTGCCCCTCTTACATAAAAAAGTGGCATACATCGATTTATTTATTTTATTTATCTATTTATTTATTTATCTTTTAATGGAACCGCTTCGATAAAACATAACCTAATAGAACCGCGCCTCCTCCAGGTATGATTACTACAATCATCACCATCATACGATGCATCCTGCAGGATGGAAAAGAATTTTGTTCTTTTCAAAAACTCATGATCATACTAACACAAGCTACGCATGGTGTGTTGTCTGTGCTGATAAATGTGATGACTCCTGGGAGCATATAATGCTCGTATCTACGGTGTTGTAGCCACTCAAGTAATTGAGGTTTACTTTTTGTGTAACTTTGGTGCTCCCCAACCAGAGACGAGACATTGGCACGTTTATTTATTTATCACTTTGTTTACTGATTTTGATTTAACAGAGATTTTCCCCAAGAGCAACTCAAAGAGAGAGAGAGAGAGAGAGAGAGAGAGAGAGAGAGAGAGAGAGAGAGAGAGAGAGAGAGAGAGAGAGAGAGAGAGAGATTCACTCAAGATGCCTTCCCAAAAAGGAGAATGCAAAAGAATATCCCAAATCAGACATTATCACGAGTTCGTCTCAAATTTTATTGATGTAGTTGTTCCTCTTACTGATCTGTCAAAAAGGGGAGTCAATGCATTACTGGAGCGTGTACTGCGGGAATGCATTCATTAAGCTAAAACCTATTCTCTCTCATTCTCCTGTCATAATTGCCCGTGATTTCAATGCCCTATTTAAAGGAGCGTCTGACGCTAGTGACGGTGATATTAGGTGGTGTATTTACGCAACCTGATGACTTCACTGTGGACTATCTGGTGTTCAATAACAGCAAAACATTATCTCCCGCGCTGAGAAATTATTCTACTGCTTTGCGTTATTTGGACTAAGCTATTTTTCAGCGTATTTGAGTAGAGGGTACCATTCTATTATAAATTTATTTACAGACCAGTATCTTCTAAAGTATCTCATTAACTTAAAACATGAAAGAAAAATCATCGACTGACCTGTTGGACTCTATATATAAATATACAGCCTGAACATAAAACACATTAAAAGAAAAGACAATGCTGTAGAGGATTTATGTACCAAGAGATTGATGTGGTGTACGTTTAGACCACGTTTAATATTATTTATTATAATGTATGTTTCTAAAGCGTCTAGCAGATACAATTATGATAACTTTACCTCCAGTAAACTTTCTTTTGTTAATTGGAAGGAAAATTGAATAAACCGATAAATATCTAACATCTCATTAAAAAAAGAAAAAAAAAGATGAAGAAGGTTCATCTGCAGTATCATGGCATAAAGAAGCAATAATGAAAAGTGATACATTACTGATCAGGCTCAGGAGGCGCAGTGGAAACACAGCATATGTCAACTACAAGAATACAAGAAGTACAAGAAATGAGAAAATGTCCAAGAAGGAGTAAAAATGATATCATTAATGAATAGGCTTACCCTAATCATTCGACAACTATATTAGAAGCAAATCCAAAGTGAAAGATTCCATATAACATACTTAAGATAAGTAAGAGAGTTCTATAAATGAAAACGATTCTGTAAAAAAGTGAAAATAATATATTTGAAGCAGAACAAAAAAGTGATGAAGGTACAAACTTAATGATTTCACAAGCAGAAAAAGTTTGAGTAAAACTTTTTTCATTCGCTTGTATGTAAGAACAAAAGTATTTCAGGTGGGAAGGAAGTATGATGAAATACATGATATACAAGATATATAAATATACAAGATATATAAATGGACAATGCATGTAAAACAGCATTATAATAACAATTACGACGTAGTGCAAGCAAGGCAGGTACGGAACGACAGTCATGGGTATATGTAATATAAAGTTTAGAGACGAGTACGTGTTGCCAACTAAAATATGTAATATACAGTCGAAGACCATAAAAAGCCTTCCACCTCCGCTGACCCTGCGACGAGCTGGGGTCTTTCTGGACGACGGCTCAGCCAAACTATCATGGGCTACACATGCACGGGCACACACCGCGAACCCGCTGAGCTGAGAATTCGGAATCAGCGGGTCATGTCACATTTATAACGATTTTATCGAGATGGGTCAAATCCTTGGCATTATAGACGTTAATATACTCCACTACTACATACTGCTCTTCGGTGTCCTCAATAAGTAATAAATACCTTTAACCAGTAAAAACCTGGTTTTGAAACACAGAGGATTCGTCAAAGTATGTTCGTGCGTGTATTTTCCGAGATCCAGAAAGATCCCAGGCCTCGTGGCAGGATCAGCGTGGGTGAGAGACTTTTTATAGTCTTCGACTGTACATGTGCCTCATTTTTGTTACTCGTTGAGAGATGCAAATCTGTACTACGTTTTATATTTTCGGTAGTCAAGTGAAAATGTTACACATGGCACGGCACGGCAGCCAAGTGAAGTCAGCCCGAGGGGGCCGTTGAAGTAACTATTATTAATTGATTATTATTATTATTAAATAATAACGTTACTCACTTCCTCTTTCAGCTGTGCGTAATTCTTCCTGATGCCCTGGAACACTGACACCACAGCCTCCCGCTCCCCGTACAGCCGCTCTGCCCTGTCCACCACCTGGCCCAGAGTGATTCCCATGAGGGGCCACTTGCCAGGGTTGGACAGATAGCTCTGGGTAAGTGTGTTGCTTTTGTTGTTGCTTGTGTTGCTGTAAGATCTGGAATGTTTAGAGAACGCCAGATGAATGCAAGCAGAGAAAGCCTAAAACTACGAACATGTGTTACTTTAAGTATCAAGTGTTTTCTTCTTTGTAATAATAATCATTTCAGCAAATTTAAACTTCTCCAATTGTAACGATGTATTCACTAACAAAGATAAAAACATTACATTAAAAAAGAAAAAAAGGAAAATAAACAATCGGAATATGATCATGAGGATCATATTCTACGTGTGACGAAGGAATCACAACAATTGAAGGAGTAGAGGAGGCTCTGTAATACCCAGATGAGGCTTAAATAAACATGCATACACTACACTCAGTATAGTCAAGTAACTGCAATCTACATTTATGAATACCCAAGTACATGTTCGTACGCACGTATCTCATCGCTGTAAATCTAAGTACACTTTAGTTATTACCTAAGACAACTATAAAATAGTTTAACAGGTTCTGACAGATCTTGAAGCAGGAACGAATTTTCCAGTGGAATTTGTTAGAAGAAAGTGTGTAAATATCAGGTTAGAGAAAAAGCATCACCAGCATTTTTCAAGCCTTTTTACCTGTCAAGATGAGCTTTGTTTTTCCCACAATGTGACCGGTCTGTTTGAGGCAATTAGAATCGCCTGTAACCCCACCGAGTGGCGCTTCTTCATCGACAGCTCGCGCAGGAGCCTCAAAGCAGTGCTGCTTCATAACGGGAACATGTATCTGTCTCATCTTCTCGCTCATTCTGTCCAGTTCAAAGAGGACTTCAACAGTGTCAAGATCTTGCTAGATTCCTTGAAATATAAAGAGTACGATTGGGAGGTTATCGGAGACTTGGAAATAATAGCCTTCTTGATTAGTCTCCAAGCTGCCTTTACCAAGTTTCCTTGTTATCTTTGCCTTTTGGACAGCAGGGACACCGTTGCACACTAGCACAAGGACAGGCCACAGCAGACCGAATTTAGTGTCGGGAAAAAATGTCAAATGGGGGCCATTGTTAGACCCCAGAAATGTACGATTACCTCCACAGTACTTAAAATTGGGCCTTATGAAACGATTCGTCACAGCTCTAGATAAGGAGTCTGCAGCTTTCAAGTATCTACAAGATTTCTTCCCTAAGCTGTCTGCGGCAAAAGTGGATGCCAGTGTCTTCGTCGATCCACAAATAAAGGTCATGGAGTGCAAGGACTTCCCCAAGAAGCTAACTAGAACGGAGAAAGCAGCGTGGAACAGTGGTTCTTGGCTTCTTAGGGAATCACAAAGCCGAAAACTATGTGGAGCTCGTTGAGACCTTGGTGAGAAACTACGGCAAGATGGGTTACAGGATGTCTCTCAAAATCCATATCCTTGACGGTCATTTTGATAAATTTAAAGAGAACATGGCGGCGTACTCCGAGGAACAAGGCGAGCGCTTCCAGCAGGATACACTGAACGCCTCTACCAAGGGTCATATAATAAAAACATGACGGGAGTCTATATCTGGGAGCTCATTCGTGAAAGTAATTTACAGTATAAGCGTAAATCTCGGAAAACTACTCATTTCTAATGTTTTATTGTCTCATTTGTGTGTCATATGTCGTTTTGTTTCTACTTTGTGCAAATAAGAGTTCAAATTCGCCACTTTCTCCCACTGGAAATCGGTCAGTTTTATAAATGTCATTATCCTGGTCACAAAAGCAAAGTTAGAAATAAATGTGTTTTTTTTCATGTTTTCTAGGCATAAGTAAATAGAAAATAACATTTGTTACCCAAGGACAAAAATCGAGTTACTCTGTGTTATTTGTCTGAAACATCCGCATATCTCCGACTCGCACAGTTCTGCACGATATGGACATATCCTTTACTTTCACTTTTTATTATGAGTAAATACTACAAATTCCACGTTTCTTTTGGTAGTGTAGAGAAAGGAATGACTCACACTGTCGCAGGTAATTTTTCAGTGAGAAATTTTCGTTATCAACTAATTTATTAATCAAAATAGGTCGGCCCTTCACCTCCAGTGCCACGACGCTAATGCCCGCTCCGAAAATCTTAATACAATGTCGTGTTCTGTTTGATAACACATAGTGATTGTGGTAACGCATACTAAGGTCTCCTACAGTTTTTAGCTAGAAGGAAAACATAGACTTACCGGAGGTTTCAAATATTCGATAAATAATAAATTATGAGACTACTGATGATGCTTTATATAAACTCATAACTCATAATGAGAATTGATGATCGTGCTTGCTCTGGTTGGGATACCAGCCCCATAGACTCTTTCACACATGAGTTTGAGCAAAGATAACAGCTGGGTGTGGAGCACAAGGTACACTTTTGCACAGACGGACACTTTTCTCCACGACAGCGGCCTCATTCACACAGCCGGATACTCCAGAACACCTGCTGCTACACTGCCCTCGCCACCACTCCCACATGAATACATTTCATGCCGACAAAGTAAAATCAATAGCCTAAACAGAGAAATAAAAAAAAAAAATAGATAAATAAAAGCCTGAGAAATCACTTCGCATAGCAAAATGCCTGCACAGTGCAATACTGAATATACAGGGCTACAGTATATTCCTGTTAACATGGAAGAATTGTTCTTTTCATAGAAGTAAAAACAAGTCACACCTGTGTTTGAATTATTATAATTATTAATGAGAACTAACATTAAGTCCTAAGGATAGTTATTTGGAACTAAAAAAAAAAAAAGTAGGAAAGAAGTGTAATGACGTAAGAAGAAAAGTTATTGTGTGTGTGTGTGTGTGTGTGTGTGTGTGTGTGTGTGTGTGTGTCCAATACAATGAGCTCCTCTGTGGTCGAACTCAATATACAGCGTGCTTATGCGGATGAATATGAACCATCGTGTAGTATATACGTGACTCAGAGGTTAGAGTCTGTTAAATAAGAACATTCAGAGAGAGAGAGAGAGAGAGAGAGAGAGAGAGAGAGAGAGAGAGAGAGAGAGAGAGAGAGAGAGAGAGAGAGAGCTCATCTCCATTAAGGTCATTCAGCCAACTGCACTACTCTATAGTGCCACCATCAACACCACCACTACATTTTAAGTCGCGCGCGCGCGTGCTTGCGTGTGTGTGTGTGTGTGTGTGTGTGTGTGTCTGTGTGTGTGTGTACATAGAACGAAGAGAAGTGCATTAAATATCTCCAAGGCTTGACTAGAACATTAATAAATCTACGTACTGGTGAGTTTTGACCTTTCCTTCAACACATGCTGAAAGGTCATGGCATTCTCCTGGGCGATGATGGTAACTTTGCTCACATAATGGTTGTTCATGTCTATGGACCTAAACAAAATACATAATCTATCCAAGAGAATTAACAATAAAAATTGCTTTGTAGTCTCTCTCTCACCTGATTAGCCTGTTGCACTGTCTTGTCACACACAAATGGTTAGAATTTCGAAAAATCCACTTATGTGTACATCCTTTTAATATGTGGATATTCATGCCTCTAAGTAGCATCTCAAACGCTAACCAGTCAAGTCCTCTCCTTAAGACAAATCGCGTAGACACTACAGTGGCTAAAGACGTACTAGTCTGATAAGTAGTCTCGGAACTGGTAGGAGGGACTTACTCCGGAACAGTTTCCAATGGCTGTATTACGCATTTTTCTCACAGGAACGGGTGGTGCTCCAGCATACTTCTCCATACTATTGGAGCTGCTCCGTACCAAAGTGGAAAACTTCAAACACCTCATCAATGAGTTTAAAGCTTGCACAAAATGGTATCAATACACCAGTTACTGCATTATTGAAGCAGTGCAGTGGTGACTGAAGCAGGGGTGACATCACGCGCCATACAGGTGCTGGCCAGTCTTCTTTCCTCATTCGCATTTGCACTCCTTTACAAGCTTGGAGGATGATTATATGTATGTATCTCTGCATCTCTACCCTCATAACTCATCCTTACCATAGGTATTATGTTGCCATACAAAACGTGAGTATGTGTATTCTATTAATTTGAAAATATTAATATGTCAAGGCCGTACACACATGCAAGCAGAACACCTTATCGTAATTGGGACGCGTTGCGCGACGAAGGCACGCGCAACAATGTGGGGGAATGTTAACAACCGTACCTCGTCACGTTTGGAATTTTCGTGCGTCTCGCCTCGCACACAATGCCTCATGACGCGCAACACGCGGTTGTGTTTTACCCATGGAAGTCGGAGAGGAGTCGGCATGACGTCATGAATGTGAAGCCAGCGCCTTATTGGTCCGCTGTCGCCCCTACCCCCTTACACCCAAAACATTACCAAACGAGCATTGGAAGCATAGGGAAACGCCGGTGTACCGCTCCTTATTTCCTGTTTTTTGCTGTTGCTTCCAGGCCTCCCACCATATTTGTGATCACAAAAGACTGCAATAGTGGTGTTGTGCTGTGTCACCAGGATTTAGACGGTAAATCATAAATACAAAGCAGATCATAGTGTTTTTCAACTTGGGTGGACTTGGATGAGAGGTGGGAAGCTCTCTTTGAGGCGGACATATGGGTGGACGAGATCATGCCCATATATATATATATATATATATATATATATATATATATATATATATATATATATATATATATATATATATATATATATATATATATATATTACTCACATATACACGTACATACATATGAAGAACAAATAAACTGTGTATCTTGTGCAAAAGTGGCCTGAAGGTTGATTTTTCTTGATATACTGTCCCTTAACCCAGATTGATCTCAAATAGAATATATATTTGCATATTGGTTATTGACCATATATGAAATTATATGAAATATAGTTATCTCTTTCTCTCTCTTGCGATATTATACAATAATATACATTTGTATTTTAAATGAATGATATATACTGCTTATTGTAATTGAAGGCATCAGGACCATAGGGGCTTAAGCGCCACCGCCCAAAATATGGAGTTACACATATAAAAAGAACTGGCAACTCTTCCTCTGTCTAGCTATGACGCTTGTAACACTGTT
>NC_087192.1:9232500-9270000 GCF_035594125.1 Scylla paramamosain
TTATCAATAACTGTATATATATATATATATATATATATATATATATATATATATATATATATATATATATATATATATATATATATATATATATATATATATATATATATATATATATATATATATATATATGCTTTGTGTTCGAAGCATTTTTCTCTGGAACAATATCTTCTGTCCCCGCCAGCCCGTCAAAGTTTGAAAAAAGCGTGTAAAATTAGTAAACTTCACATAATAAACCATTTCAGCAATTCATTATGAAATGTTTGTGGCTAGTGTGCAATATTTTCTTTTAGTTGTATATATATATATATATATATATATATATATATATATATATATATATATATATATATATATATATATATATATATATATATATATATATATATATATATATATATATATATATATATATATATATATATATATATATATATATATTCTGTCCCAGCAATATGTTTGAAATATTGAAAAATTCGATTTTTTCGAGACAAATTTTTAAAACAAAAAAATAAAATACGAACAAACTTTCATATAGCTAGTCCTTAAGTTGTTTTATGTCACTTATACTCTGTATGTGTAAAGTTTGAAAGAGATTACTAAATAACTTCTGTTCCCGCCACGTTACATTTACATATAAGTAATTATATTCATTAATTATATACCGAAATTGCAAGTGATGTCCATTGGAAGAATACTACAATGAATATTTCACTAAACCACTAAAATCTAATGAGTTCAGTACAGAAGATCACACACACACACACACACACACACACACACACACACACACACACACACACACACACACACACACACACACACACACACACAGACACACAGTCACTAGCCTAGTCTCCTTCATAGCTTCGCCCCATGGTTAAGGGGAGGGGTCGTACACCGTTGCGGGTCACATGATCTCAGCAAGTCTGCAATCTGTAGCCATTATGTTAGATTCTCAGTAAAGCTCAGAGAGGAGGGACGTATAACCGTTTATGAAGTCATGAGCTCTTTACAGAATACGAGACAAGCATTTACTTGTCCCATTTTCTGGATTACTTGCCAGCTCAGTAAGAGATTCCTCCCAACGTACGAAGATGTCATGAAAGCGTGTTTTATGGGAGATAGTACATTTGAAAACAACAACAAAAAAAAAAAAAAAAAAAAAAAAAAACATCCACTTTGTGATGAAATTGCCAAGTCTGTCAACGAACAGTTACAAGAAATATGGAAGTCAGCTCCTGTACCAGCTCTTTCTTCAAGGCGCATTCCTGCAATGTTAGATAACTACCACAACAAGTACAACAGTTTGAAGAAGGATAACTCCTCTAAGAGGAAAGACAAACCAAGTTTCATAAATAAAGCAACATTTTTCAAAGAAGGGAACTTAAAACTTTTTGACATTGTAGCTTGTAAATGTGCCATAAACAACTGCTCCTGTGAGGCAGCTAGAAAGGTCCCGCAGCGGGAAACGAAATTTCTAAATGATCAAAGGAGCAACAGAAAAAAATGGCTATTGGAGCTATTGACAAAACAACTAAAAAGCTGACGAAGACATTACACAGGAAAGAAAAAAAAAAAAAAAAAAAAAGAAAACACAAAGCAGAACCATCTCACTCTGAACCATCGACGAGCAGTACTGCAACTCCAGCTTCGTTTTCAGAATTAGATTCTATATCAACAACAGATGATAACTCTGATTCTGAAGATAAAACAGACAAAAATCCATGTCGAACTAATCTTTTGAGATTACCATCAGTTGCATTAGCTTGTGACAGGTCACGAGTTTCAGACGACTGCAACAAGTATAGTTAGTGCTACTTTGCAAGATACTGGAATAATATCTTCCAAAGATGCCTCTGAAATTGTTGACCGAAGTAAAATTCGTCGAGGTCGACGAAAAAAGAGACTTGAGACAAGAAAACATGAGACTGAAATGAAAAAAAAAGCCCCTCAGCATATTCTTCGATGGAAGAAAATATGGAACTCTATCTCAGGTAAAAAAAAAAAAAAAAAAAAAAAGGCATAAGACTGCCAAACAAGTAATGACCGAAGAACATATAACTTGTGTCCAGTAGCCTGGCTCTGAATACCTTAGTCATATAGCTGTGTCGTCTGGAAATTCGCAGACAATTGCTTCAGGAATTATTGATTTTTTTTGAATGACAAAAACATTATTCCTGAAGTTCTGGCAGGTAGGTTGTGATGGCACTGTTGTAAATACTGGCAGAAAGAATGGAGTAATTTCTCTTTACAACAACAACTTGAAAGACCATTACAGTGGTTTGTGTGTCAACTGCATGCTAACGAATTGCCATTGAGGCATCTGATGCTAAAGTTAGATGGGCATATATAAGGACCAAGAGGATTTACTGGCATAATTGAAAAACAATTGTCTAAATGTGAAAATTTACTAATTATTGACTTTGAACCCATTTAAGCAGAAGTTATCAACACTGAAGTCAACTTTTCAGATTTAAGCTCTGATCAGAAGTATTTGCTTGAAGCATTTAGAGCTGTTTCCTCTTGGGTTTGTGGAGTATCCTTAATGCATCGCAGTCCTGGTAAAATGGCGCATTCTCGCCATTTTACCCTACAGCGAATAGAATTCTTCGCTTGTACATGGCAACAGAAAATCCCACAGAAAATTGGTAGCAATAGTAAGATACATAATGGAGGTTTATGTGCCATTAAAAAATTAAATGCGAACCATCAGTTATTTTTGGAGCCAAACACCTTCATGACACTACTAGAAGAGCTGCAAAGATGGATGCAGATATTCAAGCAATAATAAATCCAGTAATTAAGAGGAATGCGTACTTTGGCGATCCAGAAAACATCTTAATTTCAGTGATAAATGACGACATAAGGTTATCAGAGTTGTAGTGGCGAAGAATTTTGAAGGCTCGAACATCAGTCAGATCAGGAATTAGAAGCTTTCAAATTCCTGGGTTAGATTTTAAGTCCAGTACACTCACAGAAATGATCAACTGGCAAAATTCGAAAATAACAGAACTTATTGAAACAGGAAGCATGGCATCACCACACTATAGAGATATCCCCGTCACACTCAAGCTGTTGCAATATTGATTAAATTAGTAACAGAAGCTTCAGAACATGCTTGCGGAGAATCAGAAAGAGAGGGATTCATTATGAACACACTGAAGTCAAGGAAGAATATTCTTAAGTTTGACACCAAAAAACAATACAAAATATAAATAAATCCAGTAATGGTAAGGTGGCTGGGCTGGAGAACGGGTGGAACTCGATACACATCTATCTCCTTGTGGTGAGTTCTGGGATATTTTTTTTTAGTTACAATATTTAAATATTAGATAAAAAAAATAGGCGAAGAGGTGTGTTTTATATTTATTCTAGATATGCTTCAACTAGCAAAAAAAAAAAAAAAAAAAAAAAAAAAAAGGAATGGTTGTAATTCTACATTGCTTGCATTATATATATATATATATATATATATATATATATATATATATATATATATATATATATATATATATATATATATATATATATATATATATATATATATATATATATATATATATATATATATAATAAATACTTCATATTTAAAAGTGGCGTGGCAGGAACAAAGGATATTAACCAATCTCGCCGAAATTTTACACAGTTGAGGTAAGTGATATAAAACAACTTAGGAACTAGCCATGCAAAAAATTCAATTAATTTCATTTTGGGAAATAAAAAAAAAAAAAACCTGTCTTGAAAAAACTTTTTTATTTATTTATTTATTTTTTTTTTTTTATTACTTGAAGCACATTGCAGGGACTGAAGATGTATCTATACAGCTTCCAGATTTGGTATGTTATTATCATACATATAGAAGACAATATTGCACACTAGCCACAAACAGTACACAATAAATTGTAGAAATGAGGTATTATGTGAAATTTACTAATTTAAGTCGTTTTTTTTTTTCAGACTTTGATGAGCTGGTTGTGACAGAAAATGTGGTCCTAGAGAAAAATGCTTTAAACACAGTTATTTTTCTCACCAGTTGGCACCTTTTCCGCACTAACCACAAAAGAATAAAAAAAAAAGTTAAAAAGCACTCCAGCCTAATATATATATATATATATATATATATATATATATATATATATATATATATATATATATATATATATATATATATATATATATATATATATATATATATATATATATATTGATATATAGGGCGTAATTAAAGAGAGAGAGAGAGAGAGAGAGAGAGAGAGAGAGAGAGAGAGAGAGAGAGAGAGAGAGAGAGAGCAGGAGGTTGACAAGTTCCTGACGTGTTGGTACATCCACTCCAGGTTTAGTATAAAATTTCGTAGCGCGTAGTCTCTCTTCTCTCCCACATCATTTTCCCTACTTCTAATTGTCCTTTCGTTTTGAATCTCACCCAGTAGTTATCTAAAAAGTTTCCCTTGCTCATACCATAATCAGTATTCACCCAGCCCACATTGTTTAGTCACCAAAATTTCCAGAAGAAAAGTGTTTTATTGTACCAAGTTAGCAGCTACTGTGAGTAGAAGTGCGAGGCGGTGGGATGGGGCGGGGTGCAACCTCCGTACATCTGCTTTCCTCCCACATGAGTCTTGCCCTTGTGACCACTGAAAGTTCAGCATAGCAAGTTTTCCACGCTTTCCGAATCAGTTACAGTATCGTATCGTGGTAGATAGCGTTTTCTGAGGAGACTGGGTGGGATACAGATAGAAGGGCCAGTTGCTTTAATAGGTATTTGAGTAACTTACTGCAGTACTCACCTTCTTATTATGTGTGTAGTGTTAGGTGTCTCCATCAGTCTTACTTTGAGTGCATTTCCTTGTAAGCCACTTTGTGTATATTACAATTAACTCCTCGTCTCCTCATGAGTCGAGTACCTAGTGACAGTGAGCGGTCAGGGATCCTCCTGTTTGTTTTGTGGGCCATTTGTTTGTGTATATTGTATTTTGTCACAAGCTACTGTGATGCATGGTTCCGTTATAGTGTCAGCACGTAGAGGATCATTGTACACTGCTTTGCAGTAAATGATCTTTGTTCCCTGAGCTATTTCATTCCTGAGAGGGGCAAAGTTTGTCGTCATGGAATTAAATATGATAATGCACAGTAGGGGGGGATAGTGTTAAACAGAAGTGGGAAGATATTGTCTTGTAGTTCGAGAGGGCAGTATTCCATAGAATATTATAATCCTTATATATGTTTGTTGCTTGTCGTATCTGTGCTTCCCGGAACATGGCTAAGGATTCTTTCTCAGTGAGTGGAGAGTGATTCTGTGGGTGTTATAATATTCCCTTGCCTGTAGGTGAGTGAAACAGGCTAGCGACCTCATTTGTATAAGCTGGGCCCGTATACATAAAATTCCCTGAAAGGCTTTTAAGTTTACTCCCAGTTAAAAGTAAATGCTAAAAATGTATACAAGAAACTACAAGTTTTCTTAAATCAAATTTCGCTAGGAGCAAAAGTATAATCTAAACCCGCTATACGTGCTATGTTTAGCGTTTAAGAAAGACCCTAACCATTACGTTTTTGCACTTGAATATCAGAACAATACATAAAAGTATCCAATGTTTATATTTCACTTTTCGAAAAAAAAAAAAAAAAACGGAGTAATGACATATTTTATGAGTTTAATTATGCACATGAGAGAAGCTTAGACTCTAGGAACCCGCCCTGGGGATGTCAACAACAACAATGGAGGGAACAGCTTGGCTAAGCCAAGGAAAGAGAGAGGCAGCTCTGGCAGGCTAACTGGATGACACACTAGTTTCTGCATATTCCAGAATGATTTTCAAAATTCTGCTTATCCTTGAAAGCACCTGTGGGATTGGTTGGGTTAGACTGAATGTAATTAACTTTATTAAATTCCACTAACTCCCTACAAGTAGCTGTGAGATGACTTAGTTAAGTTGGATTGAATTCAGAAGGATTTGTTAAATTGTACTCTCAGCAAGGGACTATGGGGTGTGTGGGTGAGGTTATTAACTTGAATGCAGAAAGATAAGTTAAATTCCAGATACTTAGACTGTGTGGTGACGGGTTAAGTTAGTTTGACACACACACACACACACACACACACACACACACACACACACACACACACACACACACACACACACACACACACACACTTACCAAAATACAATTTGAAATGGATTTCGGTGTCATGAGTTACAACTGCATTTCAGAGTTAGCTTTATTTCATGTCTTATTTTATATGTTCTGCCTCTTAATCTCTGGATGCAGTAATTCTTATGTGTGACAGTGGTGAATCTTGCAGCTTACATAACGTGTTTGTCGCATCATAATATCCATCAGAGAGAGAGAGAGAGAGAGAGAGAGAGAGAGAGAGAGAGAGAGAGAGAGAGAGAGAGAGAGAGAGAGAGAGAGTAAATCTGAAGATGCCGTGTAGTGCGTGAGCCTCAAGGGTTTTGGCTTCCGGTTGGCTTCGTTGTACCGAAGTTATGGCCTTTAATTTTACTCTCTGCAATGCGACTCCCTAGTGCATTCCTCACAAGTTCTATCACATATAGAATGTCACCAAGGGCAGACAGAACTCTCTCAATCACTATATTCCCGTAGGAACGCCTCTACCTTGCCGAAAATTGAGATGTTATGCTGTCATCCTGCCGCCTAAAAGTAATTTTAGGCGCTTAGGAATATCGGTCACCACTTCTATCCGCTAAAAGTTTTTTTTAGTTCTTAAAAGTGATTTTGTATTACTTTTAACCAGTAAAAGTAAAGCTGGTCATTAAAAGTACTTTTAGCCTGTTAAAAAATTTTATGTATATGGCCCCTGGTGTTATGACCGTCTGTGTAAAGGGTGCAAGAATCAAAAGAGGACCTTGTAACCCATATTAAGCCCAAAAGAGGACCTTGTAACCCATATTAAGCCCTCAATCAAGTCACGTAGGTGGTGACTGGGAAAGCTAGCCCAGTTTGAAGCAGCTGTAAAAGGGACAGGAATATGTGGTCTTAACAGAAATTGGCGACCTCGCCAGGATAGCTGGAAGCGTCGTTGCCACGTGGAGGGAGACTATTGCTTGTTTATTTGTTGTTCTTTGTCTGACCGTACTCAGTTTACGCCATGGAGGGCAAGGCTGATAACCGAGGTGACTCCCGATCCGAGTCTCCTGCTTCTGCCGTAAGTGGCTGTGCAGATCTGATATAATTTGGTGCAAAGACACAATCCCACAACTAACATGCACGGACGTGTTAGCCCTGCCCACGGTGTTGATGGATTTTTCCAGACAGAAGAAATGTCTGATGAATTGAGATTCAAGTTGGAAATGAGGAGAATGGAACTGGAAGCAGAAGCTGAAGAGAGGAGATTGAAGACTGAAGAAGTCAGGAGGCTTGAGGCCGAGAGGAAAGCCAAGCGATTTTAGTTCGAGAAGGCAAAATTACTTGAGCAAGAGAAAGAGATGAGGCTACTTGAAGATGAGAAGGCAAGTCTATCGGAGGCTCAGAGGGAGAAGAAGGCGAGAGTGTACGAGAGGGAAGAGGCTGAAAAAAAAAAAAAAGAATATCTGAGTTTGAGAAGACTCGAATAGAAGTTAAATCATCTCATGGCTCAAGGAGAGACGAAGGAGTAAGGGAATATACGGTACAGAGCTAGATTGTGAGTTTAAAGTTGATTCCATGAGTTTGATGAGAAGGTGATAGAGTGGTTTTGGAGATTTAAGAAGGTCTCAGGCCGCTTTCACACCAAAGTGGCACGTCGCACGTGGCATGGCACGTAACACGCCACTTGAAAACGAACACAAGGAAATCTATGAAACCTTTCTCATCGAGGTGGCGTGACTCGTCGCATGTGCCACGTGCGACTTGCATGCCACTCCGACATTGAAAAACATTGTCCGTTGTTTTTTTTTTAAGTGAACGACTTGCCACCCCGGGCTGTGATGCCAAATTTTAATGGAACTTTCACTTCCAAACTTATTATTAGATGATGTAGTATTACATTTTTTTTTATTTTAATAACAAAACATACAATAAAATGAAAGCTTTTGGATGTATGGCTCATGTTGATTAGTTTTCAAGAGACTAGACAGATTTGCGCCAGCACATGTGACAACACTGCGTGATGAGAGGGACACGCAGCCTTGTAGGAAACCGTTGTCTTTTTTGTTGTCAGTTGTCTCTTGTGCTTGCTCTCGTGCACAACTCCGAGTATGCCTCTTCCAGTCAACGAACTATTTAACATAAAATTTGTAGAAGCTGTGGAGAAATACAAATGTTTGTATGACACAACATCACCTCAGTACATCTCGAAGGATGAACAAGACAAGGCATGGAACTGCATAGCAGAGACGTTTTTTTTTTTTTTTTTCTTCTGTGGCCGACTACAGCACCAATCAAAGCAACAATAACCTGCTCATCCGATGATGCCATCTTGTGCACTGTGGACTGCCACCCCGCTTGGCGACGTGCTACCTTGGTCTGAAATCACCGTGCCACTCGTCACTTGCCACATGCCACTTGCCACGTGCGACGTGCCACCTTGGTGTGAAAGCGGCCTCAAAATATGATCGGCCTCGGGAGAGATGGGTTGGCTTTGTTGCCAGTATGTTGAAGGGCAAGGCTCTGTAGGTTTATGACAGGATGTCTGTAGAGGATTTGAAGGATTATACGGTGTTTAGAGCTGAAATCCTGAGAGCTTATGAGTTGTGGCCAGGGGTGTATAGGCTGCAGTTCCATAGAGGATGCTAAAGGCCTAGTGATTCCTACCTCGAGTGTGCTCGCTATCTCAAGGAGACGTTCGAGAAGTGGATTGCTAACGAGCAGGCAACCTCCTACAGTGAGTTAAAGGTGATGGAACGATTCATGAATGTGGCCGCGAAGGAGTTGGCAACACTGCTCCGAGAGAAGAAGTTTAAAAACTTGAAGGTGTCAGGTACTTAAGCTGATGATCATGTGCTGGCCTATCGCCATGTATTCCTCCAGTGGGGTGCGGGAGTTAAGGGGTCTAGAGAGAAATGGTTGGGAGATAATGGTAATGTTGGCTCCACTGGAAATTCCCGTCACAGTTTTGGATCTGGTGACAAGCCTCTGCCAAGGACTTCATACACAAGCAGGCCTCCTTTCGATCCAATTAGGAGGACAACGGGGAACATGGTGCATAGCATCCTTAAATACAACAACCAGCCTACTTGTTACCACTGCAGAGCTATGGGGCACTTCCGATTCAATTGCGCCAAGCTGATTACGGCTTCAACTAACATCCCACATAAACCTGTGGCTTTGCTGGTCAGGCCTGATCAGGATAAGGAGGTAGAAACCTTTGGATTCAAGCATGGTCCGGCCGGAGAAAAGATCAAGGAGGTTGCTCTCGTGTCGACTGTCGGTATTTCACCCGAGTGTTTGGGGTCTGGGTTGGGACTGGTGTCGCCCCTTTTTGTGTCAAGGTACTGTAGAGATTACTGGGGTGGTGTATCCTGTCGCCTTGCTGTGCGACACGGCAGTCCAACGATCTCTGTGTCGGAATATCACGGGGAGAAAGGTAGCCTCTGTGAAGACAATGTTATGTTGAGGCATCAGTGCTGTCGAAAAGTTTGCCACAACTAAGATGAGGTTGACATGCCTGCTATTGGTTGCAGAGGCGCGAGTGACACTAGCAGAAGACTTGCAAGTGGCTGGTGTTGATTTTCCTCTTGGGGGAATGATCTGGCAGGTGGAAGAGTTTAGGTGCAGTCCCCAGCTGACCCGGATGTCGGGGCTGCTGAGATTTCAGACTCAGTTAATGTTATCACTCGCTCTGTGGCAAGGCGGATGAAATCCTCTGCAGCTCCTGGGGTCAACTGTAATAAGGCAGGACGAGAGCAGTGCAGAGAGGATGTACATACCACAGTTAGGGTAGAGTGACCAGAGGCCTGTCTCACTGCTGGCGAGGGTTTTGGGCGAGCTAAAGTCGGGCTCATCCTTGAGTCATGGTGCTGGGATTGACTCCGATACAGCAGAACCACCCCTGGAACCACATGACTCAGTTGGGGGTGTTACTGAGGGTGAGGTTGAAGAGTTGGATTTGAAAGTATATTTGCTGGTTGACCTCGCTCAGCAGAGCACTCCGGAGATGGCGCTCAGGCAGAGTTGCCACCTGGCTTGGAGGCTGTGGGTGGCGGTACTTAGTCTGGACCCCAGCCTGGTCCCAGATGATAACCAAGTCAATCACAACTGGTCTATTATTTTTCTAAGAAGTTCACCCCAGCTCAGAAGAACTATTCAATGATTAAACAAGAATGCTTACCTATAATTTTGGCCCTGCAGTATTTTGAGGTTTATGTGCCTGCCTATGGTCCCAAAGTGACTATCTAATGCTGCAAGAATATAACCTTGATGTCAGGCACATTAAAGGAAATGATAACGTAGTAGCAGATTGCTTGTTGCAGGCCGGGACCTGAATTCGGTCAGTAGTATGTTCCCAAAATTTTCGTAATCTTCGTATATCTCCCAAAAGTTTAGTATAAATTTTTTTCAGTGTGTAATCACTCTTCTTCCCCATGTAATTTTCTGTGCTTCTAATTGTCCCTTCGTTTTGAATCCCACCCATTACTTATTTAAAAAGTTTCCCTTGCTTATACCGTAATCAGTATTCACCCAGCCCCTATAGTTATATCACCAAAATTTTCAGAAGAAAAGTGTTTTATTTACCGAGTTAGCAGCTACTGTGAATGGGAGTGTAATGCAGCGGGATGGTGGGGTGCACCCTCCGTCCCCCTCCTATGATTCCAGCCGGGACTAGGTTGACGGTCTGCTGCCCCTCCTTATGCGATGTGAAAAACTCTATTTGAGACTTAGTTACAGGGGTTGCCTGACTCTATGTGGCACCCGCTGGTAACAGGGGATTAAATCTTGGGCCCGGTATTAATCCCTCAGCTAAAGACTTCTTCACAAGATGGCCGAGAGGCAGAGAGTGGGACACACATTCCCTCCTCCATAAAGCAATGGGGTTCCGCTAGGTTTCGGTTCCTTTAATGGCTTCATTGATCCGGAGTCCTCGTGTCTGGTTGGGTTCTCTATCCTGGCAGGGTGGGGGACGTCTGCAGGATTTGCGGAGTCCCAGTTCTGGGGCGTTCTAATTTTTAGACACGTTGGAAAGCTGGTTATAGGGAGCACACCTGCACACGCCATGCCAAGTGTCGCGCCTCCATGATGGTTCCTATAAATTACTCGATTTTTTCAATATGTAGAGCTTTATCTGTATTTTGGTCGCGCCTCCGTGATGGTTCCTATAAATGACTCGGTTTTTTTTTAATATGTGGAGCTTTATCTGTATTTTGATCACACTATCATGTTCATGAGAGTTTTTGCTACTTAATGTAATAATATATATTTCAGCATTCAATAATTAACTGTTGATGCAGCAGCAGCAGCAGCATCAGCAGCAGCAGCAACATCATCAACAACAACAACAGTAACAACAACAATAACAACAAAAACAACAACATTAATAGTAGCAGTAGTAGTAATAGCAGCAGTAGCAGTAGCAGCAGCAGCAGCAGCAGCAGCAGCAGCAGCAGCAGCAGCAGCAGCAGCAACAGTAGTAGTAGTAGCAGCAGCAACAACAATAACAATAACAACAACAAAAACAGCAACAATAACAACTGCAGTAGTATTAGTAGCAGCAGAAGCAGCAGCAACAACAACAACAACAACAACAACAACAACAACAACAACAACAACAGTAGCAGCAGTAGTAGTAGTAGTAGTAGTAGTAGTAGTAGTAGTAGTAGTAGTAGTAGTAGTAGTAGTAGTAACAACAGCAGCAGCAGCAGCAGCAGCAGCAATAGCAGCAGCAGCAATAGCAGCAGCACCAGCAGCAGCAGTACCAGCAGCAGCAGCACCAGCAGCAGCAGCAACAACAACAACAACAACAACAACAACACTAGCAGCAACAGCAACAACAACAACAACAACAACAACAACAACAACACTAGCAACAACAACAACAACAACAACAACAACAACAACAACAACAACAGCATTTGCAGCAACAACAACAAGGACAGTACCAGCAGCAAAAACAATGGTAAAAGTAGAAGTAGTAGTAGCAGTAGTGGTCGTGGTGGTGATGGTACTATAGAGTAGTGCTCACTGACAGTGGTGGGGATGACAGCCAATATATATATATATATATATATATATATATATATATATATATATATATATATATATATATATATATATATATATATATATATATATATATATATATATATATATATATATATCTTTAAATGTTCTTATTTAACCCCCTGAGTCACGTATATACTATACTATGGTTCATATTCATCCGTGTAAGCACGCGTTTAGCCTGGTGTATATTGAGTTCGACCGTAGAGGAGCTCATTGCATTGGACACAAACACACACACACACACACACACACACACACACACACACACACCTACATATTCATCTGTTCCTAAAAAGGGTGGCCGTTCTAATCCCTCAAACTACCGTCCTATTGCTTTAATTTCCTGCCTATCTAAAGTTTTTGAATCTTTCCTCAACAGGAAGATTCTTAAACATCTGTCACTTCACAGCCTTCTGTCTGATCGCCAGTATGGGCTCCGTCAAGGCCGCTCTACTGGTGATCTTCTGGCTTTCCTTACTGAGTCTTGGTCATCCTCTTTTAGAGATTTTGGTGAAACTTTGGTGTTGCCTTGGACATATCAAAAGCTTTTGAATTCTAAACTACCCTCCTACGGCTTCTTTTCTTCTCCCTGTAACTTCATCTCAAGTTTCCTTTCTGACCGGTCTATTGCTGCTGTGGTAGACGGTCACAGTTCTTCTCCTAAATTTATTAACAGTGGTGTTCTTCAGGGTTCTGTCCTGTCACCCACTCTCTTCTTATTCATCAATGACCTTCTAAACCAAACTTGTCCTAACTACTCCTACGCTGATGGTACCACCCTGCAGTTTTCCACGTCTTTTCATAGACGCCCAAATGCTTCAGGAAGTAAACATTTCACGCAGGGAAGCCACAGAACGCCTGACTTATGATCTTTCTAAAATTTCTGATTGGGGCAGAGCAAACTTGGTATTGTTCAATACCTCAAAAACTCAATTCCTCCATCTATCAACTCGACACAACCTTCAAGACAGCTATTTCCTCTTCTTCAATGACACTCAACTGTCCCCCTCTTCTACACTGAACATCCTCGATCTGTCCTTTACTGAACTGAACTGGAAACTTCACATCTCATCTCTAACTAAAACAGCTTCTATGAAATTAGGCGTTCTGAGACGTCTCCGCTAGTTTTTCTAACCCCCCCCAACTGCTAACTCTGTACTAGGGCCTTATCCGTCCATGTCTGGAGTATGCTTCACATGTCTGTGGGGATTCCATTCAACCGCTCTTCTAGACTTGGTGGAATCAAAAGGTTTTCGTCTCATCAAATCCTCAAATCAAATCAAATCGTCTCATCAAATCAAATCTAACTGACTGTCTTCAGCCTCCCTCTCATCGCCGCAATGTTGCATCTCTAACTGTCTTTTACCGCTATTTTCATGCTAACTGCTCTTCTGATCTTGCTAATTGCATGCCTCCTGTCCTCCCGCTGCACAAGACTTTCTTCTTTCTCTCATTACCTATTCTGCCCTCCTCTCTAATGCAAGAGTTAACCAGTATTCTCAGTCATTCATCCCTTTCTCTGGTAGAGTCTGGAACTCCCTGCCTACTTCTGTATTTCTACCTTCCTATGACTTGAACGCTTTTGGACCCCTTTTCTGGGACTGGCATCTCAGTGTTTTTTTTTTTTTCATTTAATTTTTGTTGCCCTTGGCCAGTGTCCCTCCTACATAAAAAAAAAAAAAAAAAAAAAAAAATATATATATATATATATATATATATATATATATATATATATATATATATATATATATATATATATATATATATATATATATAGACTCTCTCTCTCTCTCTCTCTCTCTCTCTCTCTCTCTCTCTCTCTCTCTCTCTCTCTCTCTCTCTCTCTCTCTCTCTCTCTCTCTCTCTATATATATAATTTAGAATTTTAGGCCATCACGCTTTCTTATATTTTAAGATATATGCATATAAAAACATAAAAGGGAAAGAATTCTCCTCATCAGTAACACGGTAAAACAGTTTGTCCTCGACCATTGAAGCTAAAGACTTAAAAAGAATCTGTGAACCTTTAACTAAGGCTCCGTTTCACCAGCAACGCTATCTTCTGACTGCCAGCCGAACTTTCAGATGATATGTAGAGGAAAAGTGAAGAAATGTAATGTTCTTCGTAAGTTGAGCAGCAGATGGGCTGAAGAGATTGGTGTACGTAGAACAGGTAGGAGAGAAGACTGAGTTGGCCTTAGTCATGTAGAATAAGAGTTGAGCTACTGGGAATGAATAAGTCCTATTGAACAAGATCAGTCATATTATGGAGATAAGCAAGACAGAGATATGAGCAGGAATGTTCTTTAATCAAGTGATCAAAAAAGGAAGAGTAATCGGTGAAAGAAGATTAAAAGTCACTTTCGAGACATGTGTTGGTTTTACAATTCCTACACTATCTCAAATATGACCAGACAAGGCCTCAGAGGGAGGCAGAAGATTTTACATCATTGACACGGTGGATAAAAGTAAAGACAGAATAATAAGGATCATTGCCAGTACAGAGAGGTGTAACAGTGTCTAACATACATTGTACAGTAATTAGATATATAATTATTCTTTCAGGCAGCAGCATGACTGTATGCATGTAAGTAGGTAATGCGTGTTGACGTATATGATACAGCTTGCATTATCACGCCATGCCGCGTCTCACACCATGGAAGTTTCAATTGTCAATTTATTGCCAGTGATAAATAATCAGCATCCCTTGCATCTCACTGCATTGCTGTTTTTAACAACTTCCCTTTCTGTAATGTATTTTGGCACGTGTTATTACTTCCTATATGTAGGATGAGTAGTACAGATACTTAATGTTTCAAAAACTCAATTCCTCCCTCTGTCAATTTGACACAACTTTCCAGATAACTATCCCCTCTTCTTCAATGACAACTATCTATCCCTGTCTTTTACAATGAACACCCTCGGTCTATCCTTTCCTAATAATCTAAACTGGAAACTTCACATCTCATCTCTGGCTAAAACCAAAGATGAGAAACATAGGATAGTTCGGTGAAACGTTATCAACTCAGCCATGACGTCACGCCATGACGTCAAGATGGTGAGGCACGCTGGAGACCCTCGCCAGCAAGAATCTCCTTCAAATCCAAAAATTTTCTCCCCATTCTTGTTTTTTTTTTTTTTCTCTACGATTTACAGATCATACGAAGTGTTATATTCTCTTAAAGAGTTAATAGGTGTACTGTACATGTAGTTTTAATTTCATGTGGTATTAATATTAGGTAAGAATATAAAATATTGTACTACCAGAGGCTAGTACACGCTGGCCCTAGACCCTAGCCATTATTGATATAGTCACAAACCTAGAAACATTAGATAATTGACTAACTTTCTTTGTGAATCTCCAACATTCTACCTATATGCATTTCACGTCTCACCCATCCTTTGCCTCACATCTATCATTTCTCCATAGGTCTACCTAACTTTTCTTCTTACGTCATTACACTTCTTCCGTAACTTTTGTTTTTTAGTTCCAAATAACTATCCTTAGGACTTGGCGTTAGTTCTCATTAATAAACATAATAATAATTCAAACACAGGTGTGACCTGTCTTTACTTCTATGAAAAGAACAATTCTTCCAGGTTAAGAGGAATATACTTTAGCCCTGTATATTCAGTATTGTACTATGCAGGCATTTTGCTATACAGAGAAACGATTTCTCAGGTTTAAATTTTTTTTTTTTTTTTATCTATTTAGGCTATTGTTTTTACTTTGTCGGCACGAAATGTATTCATATGGGAGTGGTGGCGAGGGCAGTGTAGCAGCAGGTGTTCTGGAGTATCCGGCTGTGTGAATGAGGCCGCTGTCGTGCAGAAAAGTGTCCGTCTGTGCAAAAGTGTACCTTGTGCTCCACACCCAGTTGTTATCTTTGCACAAACTCATGTGTGAAAGAGACTATGGGGCTGGTATCCCAACCAGAGCAAGCACGATCATCAATTCTCATTATGAGTTTATATAACGCATCATCAGTAGTCTTATAATCTATTATTTATCGAATATTTGAAACCTCCAGTGAGTCTGTTTTCCTTCTAGCTAAAATTGTAGGAGACCTTATTTTACTGATATGAATTACCACAGTCACTGTTTTATCAAAATAGAACAAGACATTTTAATAAGATTTTCGGAGCGGACATCAGCATCGTCGCATCGAAGGTGAAGGGCCGATTTATTTTGACTAATAAATTAGTTGATAGTGAACATTTCTCACTGAAATATTACCTGTGACAGCGTGAATCATAACTTACTCTACATTATAAAAATAAACGTGGAATTCGCAGTATTTACTTATATAAGAAAAAAAAAAAAAAAGCGAAAGTACAGGATGATATGTCCATATTGTGCGGAACTGTGCGAGTCGGAGATGCCCGGAGGTTTCAGATTGTAAGACAACTGATGATAAGTTGTATACACTCATAATGACAGTTGATGATCGTGCTTTTTTCTGGTTGGAATATCAGCCTCATAGACCTTTTCATTTACAAGTTTGAGAAGAGATGACAGAGGGGTGTGGAGCACAAGGTACACGTCCTCACAGATGGACACATGCTTACGACACCATCCAGGGTCTCCAGTTGTTGTTGTTCTTGTTGGGGATTTGATGGTGCAGTGCAGGCTGTGGTGCTACAGCCTCTTGGGCCCTGTGGCGGTTCTTACCGCGGGATTACACTTGTGTCAAATTATTAGTGCTGGATCAATCAACAGACACTATCTTGTATCACAAGGGTTTTTATTAGGTCCTCTGTACCACGTTTGCCTCTTGCATGGGCGTGAAAGCTGCAAGTTATACATTAAAATTAATACCTAACCACACAATTACTGCTTACATATATGTGGTTCAGCAATCTTCTTTGAAGGTGCCTCATTATCTTACTGCGTAGGTATTAAGAAATTGCGCACACACATCTAAGATGTTTCTTGCCTATACACGCTATAATTCATTCATTTCACTGTTTATATATATGCATATTCTAGACACAGTATAAAAATACAAAACATGCTAAATACCTTTTTGGCTTCAATGGGGATGCTTAAACCTAAGAATAATCACTAGCTGCATCTTGTTATGGCTCGTATCTTGCTGTGTAATATTAAGTACAATGAAAACTACAAGCTTACATTCAAATCCTTTGTAGTAAGCATGATGCTACTCGATCCTTTTATAATAGGATTCAATGGTTTTTTCCTGTATACATAAATAAAATAAGTCATTATAGAAAATAGATCCCTTTAAAGGTACACTTGCTTATATCTACTTAATGACTTTTACAGGCCCCGAAGGTGCTGGCAGCAATTAGGGTAGCTGGTTGGATTCTGGTGAGTTGTAACTTGTCCAGTCTCCTGGACGGAGACCTGGTGGTGTGCTTGAGTGTCTTGAAGGCCAAGCCGGTGGAGTGTGACGTTTTTGCGCGATGCATTGTGAAAAAAAAAGACAAGTGCTTGGTGGACTATCTTTATAGTCTCTCATCCTTAGCTAAATCAGCATAAGAAAATGTTTAATAAATTGCTTCTATTAAGTTAAGCGTTCTGAGTCGTCTGTGCCAGTTTTTCTCACCCACTAGGCTGCTAATTCTGTACAGAGGCCTTATACCGTCCCTGTATGGAGTAGAGATGTATCAGATGTCCGCATCCGCATCCTCATCCTTGGAAGACCCGCATAGTTTTAACACTCAGATACGTGGAACATCCGCATTGATTTAACATCCGTATCCGCATCTGCATCCGCAGTTCTGATGATTTAAATATCTGCATCCGCATTTGTGCTGAAATAAATATCCGCATCCGCATCCACATCACACACATAGAGAATAAGGCGGGTACAACAAAAATCCAATAAACAAAAAAATGCCCACTGAAATGCCAGTCCCATAAAAGGGCAGTAGTCAAAAATTGATGAATAAGTGTCTTGAAACCTCCCTCTTGAAGAAATTCAAGTCACAGGAAGGTGGAAATACAGAAGCAGGCAGGGGGTTCCAGAGTTTACCAGAGAAAGGCATGAATGATTGAGAATACTGGTTAACTCTTGCGTTAGAGAGGTGGACAGAATAGGGGTGAGAGAAAGAAGACCACGGAAGAAGGGGAGGCATGCAGTTAGCAAGATCAGAAGAGCATTTAGCTTGAAAATAGCGGTAGAAGACAGCTAGAGATGCAACATGGCGGCGGTGAGAGAGAGGCTGAAGACAGTTAGAGGAGAGGAGTTGATGAGACGAAAAGCTTTTGATTCCACCCTGTCTAGAAAGAGCAGTATGAGTGGAACCGCCCCCCCAGACATGTAAAGCATACTCCATACATGGACGGATAAGGCCCTTGTACAGAGTTAGCAGCTGGGGGGGTGAGAAAAACTGGCGGAGACATCTCAGAATGCCTAACTTCATAGAAGCTGTTTTAGCTAGAGATGAGATGTAGCGAAGGTGAGGTGCTACTTGGCCGCCCGGAAGTTGCTCAAGCGAGAAGTGTAGGCTCCCAACTATGACTCTTGGTCATAGCAGTGTTTAGTCCTTGAAGGGTAACAGTTTCCAGTGTCATAACTGTGTAGCTCTGGCAAAGGAAACTTAGCCTGGGTATTCTCTGCTATGACCAAGAGTCATAGTTGGGAGCCTACACTTCTCGCTTGAGCAACTTCCGGGCGGCCAAGTAGCACCTCACCTTCGCTACAATTGGTGACCCCGGAGTGACCAATTGTAGTGGTCACTCCAGGGTCACCATTACAATGTGAAGTTTCCAGTTCAGATTATAAGTAAAGGACAGACCGAGGATGTTCAGTGTAGAAGAGGGGGACAGTTGAGTGTCATTGAAGAATAGGGGTTAGTTGTCTGGAAGGTCGACATGGAGGAATTGAGTTTTTGAGGCATTGAACAATACCAAGTTTGCTCTGCCCCAATCAGAAATTTTAGAAAGATCAGAAGTCAAGCGTTCTGTGGCTTCCCTGCGTGAAATGTTTACCTCCTTAAGGGTTGGACGTCTATGAAAAGACGTGGAAAAGTGCAGGGTGGTATCACCAGCGTAGGAGTGGATAGGACAAGAAGTTTGGATTAGAAGATCATTAATAAATAATAAGAAAAAATTAGGTGACAGGACAGAACCCACTGTTAATAGATTTAGGAGAAGAGCAGTGACCGTCTACCACAGCAGCAGTAGAACGGCCAGAAAGGAAACTTGAGATGAAGTTACAGAGAGAAGGATAGAAGCCGTAGGAGGGTAGTTTGGAAATCAAAGCTTTGTGCCAGACTCTATCAAAAGCTTTTGATAAGCCCAAGGCAACAGCAAAAGTTTCACCAAAATATCTAAAAGAGGATGACCAGGACTCAGTAAAGAAAGCCAGAAGATCACCAGTACAGCGGCCTTGACGAAACTCATACTGGCGATCAGATAGAAGGTTGTGAAGTGATAGATGTTTAAGAATCTTCCTGTTGAGGATAGATTAAAAAACTTTAGATAGTCAGGAAATTAAAGCAATAGGACGGTAGTTTGAGGGATTAGAATGGTCACCCTTTTTAGGAACATGTTGAATGTAAGCAAACTTCCAGCAAGAAGGAAAGGTAGATGTTGACAGACAGAGCTGAAAGACTGACTAGGCAAGGTGCAAGCACGGAGGCACAGTTTCGGAGAACAATAGGAGGGACCCCATCAGGTCCATAAGCCTTCCGAGGGTTTAGGCCAGCGAGGGCATGGAAAATGTCATTGCGAAGAATTTTAATAGGTGGCATGAAGTAGTCAGAGGGTGGAGGAGAGGGAGGAACAAGCCCAGAATCGTTCAAGGTAGAGTTTTTAGCAAAGGTTTGAGCGAAGAGTTCAGCTTTAGAAATAGATGTGATAGCAGTGGTGCCATCTGGTTGAAATAGAGGAGGGAAAGAAGAAGAAGCAAAGTTATTGGAGATATTTTTGGCTAGATGCCAGAAGTCACGAGGGGAGTTAGATCTTGAAAGGTTTTGACACTTTCTGTAAATGAAGGAGTTTTTGGCTGGTTGGAGAACAGACTTGGCATGGTTCCGGACAGAAATATAAAGTGCATTTGATTCTGGTGATGGAAGGCTTAAGTACATTTTGTGGGCCACCTCTCTATCATGCAGTGGCGGCTCGTCAATAGGGACTGCGAGACTGCAGCCCCAGAAATCCCCCAGTGGATTTCTAGGATTCACGAAAATAATGTTAATTTATTTGTTTGACTATCATTCACATGAAAACACCAATTCTCATGTTTATATGAAAAAAAAAACTGCAAAAACAATGAGGAAGTACGGAAATTATTTACTATTTAATGATACGAAAGCGGGGAGAAATGGGAGGAGGCTTTCCGGGCGGAATGGCGAGTGTGGACTGCATCCAGCGCAGTCTTGTCTCGGCCGTTGTTGGGGTTAGGTGAGTGTTCTTGCGTCGGTCTTATTTTCGATCGTGTTTTTCAATTTGTCAGGGATGATTTTAAAATATTGATCAGTGATGGCTTGTGCTCAATCCTGATTATCATAGATGGTGTAAAATCACAGAAACATCGTATAAAATAGTATTTTTTTTCTTTTCCCAGGTAAGCCTAGCAGTATTTTGCAAAATGGCACAAGAAGCAAAGACGGTTTCTGCATTGAAAGAACTTGCACTTGCCATGATTTCAATAGAGAAGATTTCTATGAATAATATGCCAGGTTTAAATGAAAAAGTTATTGATCTGTTTGCAGAAAACAGGAACAGGAGAATGGACTTCCGTTTCAAATAGCCTAAGCCAGCACTAAGGAAGTCAAGCATTTACTGTTAGGATAAGACCTAAAGAATTAAATAATTATCTATCTATCTTTATAATCTATCAATCAATGGTATGTTAAACAATAACAATAAAAGCATTTAAGATTTTATTTGTCTGAATGTGAGACAGCCCCCCCATCAGTAACAGTCACGAGCCGCCACTGCTATCATGTATAACACGAGAACAAGCTGTGTTAAACCAAGGTTTAGAAGGTTTAGGACGTGAAAAAGAGTGAAGAATGCACGCCTCCATGCCAGACACTATCACCTCTGTTATGCGCTCAGCACACAAAGACGGGTCCCTGATACGGAAGCAGTAGTCATTCCAAGGAAAATCAGCAAAATACCTCCTCAGGTCCCCCCAACTAACAGAAGCAAAACGCCCAAGGCACCTTCGCTTAGGGGGATCCTGAGGAGGGATTGGAGCGATAGGACAAGATACAGATATGAGATTGTGATCGGAGGAGCCCAACGGAGAAGAAAGGGTGACAGCATAAGTAGAAGGATTAGAGGTCAGGAAAAGGTCAAGAATGTTGGGCGTATCTCCAAGATGGTCAGGAATACGAGTAGGGTGTTGCACCAGTTGCTCTAGGTTGTGGAGGATAGCAAGGTTGTAGGCTAGTTCACCAGGATGGTCAGTGAAGGGAGAGGAAAGCCAAAGCTGGTGGTGAACATTAAAGTCTCCAAGAATGGAGATCTCTTCAAAAGGGAAGAGGGTCAGAATGTGCTCCAGTTTGGAAGTTAAGTAGTCAAAGAATTTCTTATAGTCAGAAGAGTTAGGTGAAAGGTATACAGCACAGATAAATTTAGTTTGAGAGCGACTCTGTAGTCGTAGCCAGATGGTGGAAAACTCGGAAGATTTAAGAGCGTGGGCACGAGAGCAGGTTAAGTCATTGCGCACATAAACGCAGCATCCAGCTTTGGATCGAAAATGAGGACAGAGAAAGTAGGAGGGAACAGAAAAGGGGCTACTGTCAGTTGCCTCAGACACCTGAGTTTCAGTGAAGAAAAGAAGATGAGGTTTAGAAGAGGAGAGGTGGTGTTCTACAGATTGAAAATTAGATCTTAGACCACGAATGTTGCAGAAGTTAATGAAGAAAAAGTTGAGGGGGGTGTCAAGACACCTAGAGTCGTCGACAGAAAGGCAGTCCTACCTGGGGACATTTATGGTCCCCTCCCCAGATGGGGACTCCGAGGCTGGTGTAGGAGTCGCCATGATGATTTTAAAATTTTTGAATGAAGGGTGTGTGTGTGTTATTAAGTGCTTGTAGTTTTGTGTGGAGGAAGAGAGTTGTCTTTAGAGGGCAGGCTGTGACTGCCCCCTTGTGTTGTGAGACACAAAGGGAAGCGTTCAGTGAGATCACAGCTGGGTTTAATGATAAGTTCACAGCACCCCCTGAACAGTGCTTTAGACCTCACTGGGAGTAATTATCGTTTCGGCAGGTGTCTACTGCCTCCTCCTCCAAAAAAAAAATCCTGGTTGCTGATCCTAAGAATTTTGCTTACATCCTCCTTGTTATAACCCTTATACCACTTAAAGACTTCTGTCAGGTCCTCTCTTAACCTACGTCTCTCTAAAGAATGTAAATTTAACAGCTTCAATCACGCCTCGTAAGGAATACTCCTCATCCCCTGTATCCTTTTAATCATTCTGCTCTGTACTGATTCTAATAGGCCTATATCTTTACTGTAATGTGGGGACTAGAACTGCACAGTGTAGTCTAGATGAGGTCTGACCAGCGCCAAGTATAACTTTAATATTACTTCAGGCCTTCTACTTTTAACACTCCTAAAGATGAATCCTAATACCCTATTTGCCCGGTTTCTGGCCTCTATGCATTATTTTCCTAGACAGAGTTCAGAGCTAGCTTTCTCGTACCCTGAACCTACCAGAGTTTCGTTGTTTATTGTGTACCCATTGTACATTACACACTAAAGAGTACATAGCTTGCAAAATTGAAGAATATTGATTAATTCATGTTTACTTAATCATCTACTAAAATTACACCTTTTTATCACTTCCTTTCAAATTTACACAACCTAATGTATCAAGAGTTTTGAGGAAAGGCATAAGGAAGGAGAGAATTTTACATAGTGACTATGTACGTAAATATATATATATATATATATATATATATATATATATATATATATATATATATATATATATATATATATATATATATATATATATATATATATATATATATATATATAATATTGCATAAGTAATTAAATATGAAGGAAGCAGCCTGGCCAGCAGAGAGAGAGAGAGAGAGAGAGAGAGAGAGAGAGAGAGAGAGAGAGAGAGAGAGATTGTGAATGGGTGTGTGACCGATAATGTGTGTGACTGATAATGTGTGTGTGTGTGTGTGTGTGTGTGTGTGTGTGTGTGTGTGTGTGTGTGTGTGTGTGTGAATTTAAACAACATATAGGCTACATACATTATGTATGTCTGTGTATGTAGACCCTACTCCATCTTAAAAGTTCACAAGAAAGATCTCAGTGCTTCGTCCTTAATTTTATATTGTATAATTATACAAAAATGTGACTGAAAAGTATGAACTGGCAGCGCTGGGCACTTATCGCAGCAATAGTGATTTCATATCAAAATCCTGAACACATCCACATCTGCATCCGCTTCCGTGAGGATGGCTTAATTTGATATCCGCATCCGCTATTTAGCAGAGACTGATATCCGCATCCGTATCCCATAATATGTACATATGAATTCCGCACACACATCCGCATCTGCGGATCTCTGAATTCTGACATCCGATACATCTGCAGTAAGGAGTATGCTTCACATGTTATGAAGGGATTCCACTCATACCGCTCTTCTAGACATTATGGAATTAGAGGCAATTAGTTTTATTAACTCCTTTCCTTTAAGTGAGTGACTTCACCCTCTCTCTTATCACCGCATTGTTGCATCTCTTGCTATCTTCTATGGCTATTTTCACGCTAACTGCTCTTCTCATCTGCATGCCTCCTCTCCTCCCGCGGCTTCGCTGCACAAGACTTTCTACTTTATCTTACTTTTGTTCTGTCCACCTCTCACATGCAATAAGTAACCAGAATTTCTATTTTTCATCCCTGGAATTCCCTGCCTGCTTCTATATTTCCTCCTTCCTATGACTTAAACTCTTTCAAGAGGGAGGTTTCAAGATATTTCCCTCCAAGTTTGGATGATCCTTTTGACCTTTTAAAACTGACTCTCATTGACTTTTTTTTTTTTTTTTTCGTTCTTTTGTTGCCATTGGCCAATGCCCCTCCTACATAAAAAAAAAAAGAGGGAAAAGGACTGTAATATTATGGAAACAAGGACATTACCAAGGACGATTTTGAAGGTCTAGCAGAGAAGGCGGCAAGGAAAAGAAGGAGCTGAGGGCGACCAGGGCGCTGGCTTAGCGCCACAGGTGGCATTCTGAAAGTTCCACGACAAGGATGAGGATCTAGATTCTAGCTAGAGTCTAGACTCTAGACCTACAAACAGTACCACAGCCAACTGCAAGTGTTCGTTACGCGTCACTCTAGCGTGCTCTAACAGTGTCTAGTAATGCAATGAACGTGATGTTATATGCATAACGTTCGGAAATTTCTTGCAAAAGAGTTAACAAGAAAGCAAAATTCGTTCCTGCCTCAAGATCTGCAAGAACCTGTTAAAATATTTTTATAGCTGTGCAGTTCTGGTCCCCACATTACAGGAAAGATATAGGCCTATTAGAATCAGCACAGAGGAGAATGACTAAAAGGATACAGGGGATGAGGAGTATTCCTTACGAGGCGAGATTGAAGCTGTTAAATTCATATTCTTTACAGAGACGTAGGTTAAGAGGGGACCTGATAGAAGTCTTTAAGTGGTATAAGGGTTATAGCAAGGGGGATGTAAGCAAAATTCTTAGGATCAACAACCAGGATAGAACAAGAAATAATGGGTTAAAGCTTGAAAAATTTAGGTTTAAAAAAGACATGGGAAGAAACTGGTTCTCAATTGGAGTGATAGATGAGTGGACCGGACTCAGTAATCATGTCGTTAGCGCTGAGATATTAGGGAGCTTTAAAAGAAGATTAGACGGGTTTATGGATTGGGATGATAGGTGGAAATAGGTATATTTCATACAGGGACTGCCACGTGTAAGCCTAGTCGCTTCTTGCAGCTTACCTTATATCTTATGTTGTTATGTTCTATAGTTGTCTTAGAGTGTACTTAGATTTACAATGATGAGATACGTACGTACATACATATACTTGGGTATTCACAAATGCATATTGCGATTACTTGACTATACTGAGTCTAGTGTATACGTGTTTATGTGAGCCTCATCTGGGTATTACAGAACCTCCTTGTGTTGTGATTTCTTTGTCACACGTTCTTCATGCTCATACTCTGATAGTTTATTTTTCCTTTTATTCTTATTTATTTCTATTTTTTTTTGTGTGTTTTTATCATTGTTAGTGAAAGCATCGTTACAGTTGGAGGAGTTTAAATTTACTGAAATGATTATTATTACAAAGTAGAAAACACTTGATACTTAAAGTAACACATGTTCGTAGCTTCAGGTTTCTTCTGCTTGTATTCACATGACGTTCTCTAAACATCCCAGATCTTACAGCAACACAAACAACAACAAAAGCAACACACTTACCCAGAGCCATGTGTCCAACCCTGGCAAGTGGCCCCTCATGGGGATCACTCTGGGCCAGGTGGTGGACAGGGCAGAGCGGCTGTACGGGGAGCGGGAGGCTGTGGTGTCAGTGTTCCAGGGCGTCAGGAAGAATTACGCACAGCTGAAAGAGGGAGTGACGTCATATTGATTACCTTAACGGTCCCCTCAGGTTGACTTCACTTGGCGGCCGTGTCATGTCATGTGTAACATTTTCACTTGACTACCAAAAATATAAAACGTAGTACAGATTTGCATATCTCAACGAGTAACAAAAATGAAGCACATGTACAGTCGAAGGCTATAAAAAAGTCTCTCACCCACGCTGACCCTGCCACGAGGCCTGGGATCTTTCTGGACGGCGGCTCAACCAAACTATCTCGGAAAATACACGCACAAACATACTTTGACGAATCCTCTGTATTTCAAAACCAGGTATTTACTGGTTAAAGGTATTTATTACTTATTGAGGACACTGAAGAGCAGTATGTAGTAGTGGAGTATATTATCGTCTATGATGCCAAGGATTTGACCCATCTCGATAAAAACGTTATAAATGTGACATGACCCGCTGATTCCGAATTCTCAGCTCAGCGGGTTCGCGGTGTGTGCCCGTGCATGTGTAGCCCATGATAGTTTGGCTGAGCCGTCGTCCAGAAAGACCCCAGCTCGTCGCAGGGTCGGCGGAGGTGGAAGACTTTTTATGGTCGTCGACTGTATATTACATATTTTAGTTGGCAACACGTACTCGTCTCTGAACTTTTTATTACTTATACCTGGCATCTTGAGTGGGCTTTTTATTTTTTTTCTGTCTGTGTTGCTTTTGGCCAAAATCCCTGTTAAATAAAAATTAATAAATAAATAGATAAATAAATAAACTTTCCAAGATCTCGTCTCTTTCGTTAAGGTTTACCAGAATTAAACAAAAAGTAAACCTCAGTTAACCCTTTAAAGTCGCTTGGGGATTTTCATAATAGAAAACTATTTTTTCTTTTTATCTTATATTTTCGATAATAAGGAACAACTTTCATTTAAATGGTTTTTCATATTATTCATAGGTTTCATACTATGATCCTCAGCAATTTTGTTGATATGCCAAGACATGGTAAAAAATAACTTATGCACTATTTTTTCCTAGGCAGTGACAAAAAATGTACATTCTCGAGAGTAATATACCCTTTTTGTAGTGTAACTTCCAAAATCAGTTATAAGTAAAAGCAGAATTATGTTTTTCCTAAAATAATCACATATAATCATAATTATGTTTCACATAATAGTTGTACCATTTCTGTTTCATTTTTCCAAGAATAGATATGTAATACTGAATTCCTTTTATTACTACAATAATTGATTTCCCAAATTAACAACTACTTTAATGATAACAAATATAATATCACAGCCATTTCATATCATATGCCAGAAAAAAAAATATCCTCACAGCCATTGCACATTATATGAGAGAAAGAAATAGATAAATGTATCCTCACAGCCATTGTACATTATATGTAAAGACAAATTTAAAATAAATATAGCCTCACAACCATCGCACATTATATGGAAAAAAATAAATAAATAAATATATCCTCACAGCCACTGCACATTATATGCAAAAAAAAAAAAAAAAAAAGAAAAAGAAATATATATATCAGAGCTACTGCACATTATATTCAATAAAATAATAATAATAAATATATTAGCCACAAAGAAATAACGAGTTTGCATTCGTAGGCTTCATATCCCTTCTTATTCATCTAGGCCTTTGTGTGATATTCTACAAACACATTTGTTTGTTCTTCAGGCACAAAGAGACATTGTATTTAGTGCATCTGAAACCTGAAACTTCTTTTCGGCACAGGGAGCATCGCCCCCCCTTAACTGATTTTCTGAGCGTGTTGGCAGAGGCCAGTGGTCAATTCCATCATATCGAATTTCCTTTGGATATGGCATGGCATGGCGCAATATAAAGAACGCATGGCGTTCTTTATATTGCCCTTCTTGGGTGTTGGTCCTCTGGATATTGGTCTCCCTACACTGACCTTCTGGTTTATCTTCACTAAAGTGCCAGCTATTTCAGCACGAAAGCATTTCAGTGCCATTGAAGATTTCATAGGTGTCTTATACAAAGAAAAAGGATGTCAATTTTACGTTTATGATGCTTTTCACAGCATTACAAAAAGTATTACAGTCCCATTGCATTACTGTTACACATTTATTGTTATGCCATTTGATAGCGATAACATCCTCAGATGATTTATAATCATAGTGATCTCATTCTTTCTTCTTCATGTCTTTGACTGATAGCATATCTGCTCCGCCACATCTGGATTCTCTCTCTGCTAAGAGATTTTATACCAATCAAGGATTCCAGTTTCTTTACCAGTTTGTAACTGGTGAAAAAGTTATCACAAAAAAACTACACATGAGGAAGTATCAGGGATGGACCTACACAATACTAACATGACTTTTTTCACCAAACAGGAAATCTTTTTCATTCTCATGTAGATCTTCACCACAAAAGGTTGTTGTACCCTGATACAAGAGTAAATCATGCACGATTCCAGATGAACTAGATCTGTAGTAAATCTTGAAGCCTCATTTATGAGGCTTATTCTTCACACACTGTCTTACTGTCCCAGCCTCTGTACCCTTGTAGGACACCGTCACCTTATCTACACTTTGGTGATTACTTCTCTCTAGACGTCTTCTTACACTGTGCGAACCATTTCAGACAGAGGTCTTACTTTGTGAAACTTATCATTTTGGATATCCTTTTCATGGTTGTCAATAAAATATAAACATATTTTTCAGGCATTTTAATCTTTTTGAACTCATTATGTCAGCCACAAATGGATACCTAAAATGTACACTTCAGTAATCATTCATTGATGGTAACGGGCATATCCCCATATAGAGTAACACAGCCAAAAACTTTTGCATTTCCCCTACACTTGTACATATACTACGTGTTGTTTCCTGAACCGAATACAAATTCGTTTCTTGTACAAGATCTACTAATTCAGGAGTAAAAAATCAGAGAAATATTGAAATGGTGTTGAAAGCTCGTCTGGGGCAGTAAAAAGATCTAAAGCACTGGATCAAGGGGTGCTGTGAACTTATCATTAAATCCAGCTGTGACCTCATTAAACGTTTCCCTTTATGTCTCACAACACAAGGAGGCAGTCACAGCTTGCACTCTAAAGACAACTTTCTTCCTTCACACAAAACTACAAGGACCTAATTACACACACACACACCCTTCACTCAAAATTTAAAATTATCAAGGCGACTTCTAAACCAGGCTCGGATTCCCATCTGAGGAAGGGACCACAAATATCCCCAGGTCGTACTGCTCTCCTGGTATCAACCCTAAGTTTTTGACATTACCCTTCAACTTTTTCTTCAATAACTTTTGCAACATTCATTCTGTAGAACACCACCTCTCCTCTATTAAACCTCATCTTCTTTTCCTCACTGAAACACCGGTGTCTGAAGCAACTGACAGTAGCCCCTTTTCTGTTCCCTCCTACTTCTCTATTCTCATTTTCAATCTAAAGCTGGATGTTGCGTCTATGTGCACAATTACTTAACATGCTCTCGTGCACATGATCTTAAATCTCTCGAGTTTTCCACCATCTGGCTATGGCTGGAGAGTCACTCTCAAACTAAATTTATCTGTGCTGTATATCTCACCTAACTCCTCTGACTATAAGAAATACTTTGATTACTTAACTTTCAGAGTGGAACACATTCTGACTTTCTTCCCTTTTGCAGAAATCTTCATTATTGAAGACTTCAATGTTCACCACCACCTTTGGCTTTCCTCTTCCTTCATTAACCATCCCGGTGTACTAGCCTTTAACTTTGCTATCCTCCACGACCTAGAGCAATTGGTGCAACACCCTACTCGTATTCCTGACCGTCTTGGAGATACGCTCAACATTCTTGATCTTTTCCTAACCTCTAAACCTTCTGCTTGTGTTGTTACGCAGTCTTCTCCATTGGGCTCCTCCGATCACAGTCTCATATCTGTGTCTTATCCTATAGCTCCAATCCCTTCTCAGGATCCCCCTAAGTGGAGGTGCCTGTGGCATTTTGCCTCTGGCATTCTGCCTCTGCTAGTTGGGGTGGCCTGAGAAGGTATTTTGCTGATTTTCCTTGGAATGACTACTGCTTCTATTTTAGAGTCCTGTCTTTGTGTGCCGAACGCATAACAGAGGTGATAGTGTCTGGTATGGAAGCGGAAATTCCTTGCTCTTTTTCTCTACCTAAACCTTCTAAACAGCTTGTTCTCATGCTATACATGATAGACAGGTGGCCCACAAAAGGTACTTGAGCCTTCCTGAATCTCATGTACTTTATATTTTTGCCTGGAACCATGTTACCCAAAACCTCCTTCATTAATAGAAAGTGTCAAAATCTTTCAAGATCTAACTCCCCTCATGACTTGTGGTACCTAGTCAAAAATATCTCCAATAACTTTGCTTCTTCTTTTCCTTCTTTATTTCAACCAGATGGCACCACTGCTATCTCATCTATCTCTAAAGCTGAACTCTTCGCTCAAGCCTTTGCTAAAAGCTTTACTTTGGATGATTCAGGGCTTGCTCCTTTCTCTTCTCCACCCTCTCACTACTACATGTTACCCATTAAAATACTTTGCAATGATATTCTCCATTCTCTCGCTGGCGTAAACACTCAGAAGGATTATGGACCTGATGGGGTCTCTCCTATTGTTCTCCGAAACTGATCGTCCTTGGTTTTCCTTGCCTAGTCAACTCTTTCAACTCTGTCTGTCAACATCTACCTTTCCTTCTTGCTGGAAAGATGCATACATTCAGCATATTCTTAAAAAGGGTGACCGTTATAATCCTTCAAACTACCTTTTATTGCTTTATTTTCCTCCATTTATTTATTTATTTTATCTCTCCTCAACAGGAAGATTCTTAAACATATATCACTTCACAACCTCTATCTGATCGCCAGTATTGGTTCCGTCAATGCCGTTTTACTAGTGATCTGGCTTTCTATACTGAGTCTTGGTCATCCTCTTTTAGAGATTTTGTTGAATCTTTTGCTGTTGTCTTGGACATATCAAAAGCTTTTGATAGAGTCTGACACAAAGCTTTGATTTCCAAACTGCCTTTCTACTGCTTCTATCCTTCTCTCTATAATTTCATCTCAAGTTTCTTTTCTGACCGTTCTGACTGGTAGATGGTCACTGTTCTTCTAAATCTATTAACAGTGGTGTTCCTCAGGATTCTGTCCTGTCACCCACTCTCTTTCTATTATTCATCAATGATCTTCTAGACTAAACTTCTTGTCCTATTCACTCCTACGGCGATGATGCCACCCTGCACTTTTCCACGTCTTTTCCTAGACGTCCACCCCTTCAGGAAGTAAACAGTTCAAGCAGGGAAGTCACAGAACGCCTGACTTATTATCTCTCTAAATTGTGGCAGAACAAACTGAGTATTGTTCAATACCTCAAAAACACAACCTTCTAGACAACTATCCTCTCTCTTTCAATGACATTCAACTGCTCCCATCTTCTACACTTAACATCCTTGGTCTGCTCTTTATTTATAACCTAAACTGGAAACTTCACATCTCATCCTTAGATAAAACAGCCTCTATGAAGATAAGCGTTTCGAGACGTCTCTGCCAGTTTTTCTCACCCTTCCACCTGCTAACTCTGTACAGGGGCCTTATCCGTCCTTATACAGAGTATGCTTCACATGTCTAGAGGGAGTTCCACTCATACTTCTCTTTTAGACAGATGGAATATTACCGAGGCCGTGCTTCTTCTGGTACCGTCAACCACTTTAGTGATCTTTCTATCTTCAATTACATCTTGGTCAGCCATGCAATCGACAATCTCGGTTGGTTCCATGTCCACAAAATCGCGGTGGGAGGCGACTCCCCGACACGAGTTCATGGACATTGGAATCGAAGCCTCGATCTCGATGTCATGGATGAACCGGGGCTTTAACAATGACTTGACTTGACTTGACGTTAATCGTTTGAAGAAACAAGACACCACTGGCAAGTTTCTTTACGTTCACAACATTTCCAATGTCACAATCAATGACTTTTTTTTTTTTATTATAAAAGAATTTACCGTGGAGAGGCGGGTGTGGTCTTTGAGTGAAGAATCACCAACGTCGCTTTATTAGGGTCAAAGGACAGTCGGGCAGTCTGGGGTTGTATGTCAGTGTCCTCCCTCCCCCTTGATGGGGGATGGGAGGAGGGTTCGTCAGACATGGAGGAGGGATACACATAGCTATATAGGTAGTTGTTTAAATTACTAGTATGTTGGGGTGGTTATTGCATTGCATGCTTGTAGGCTGCTTGGGTAGTCCCAGTGGAATCTTAAAATATTGTTGTGGTTTTCTTTTAGTTTCCGGTAAGCAGGAGTGTTAAGTTTTTCCAATCTGTTCCATATTTCGTGCTCTATTATGCAGTCTGATGTTCAGCGGTGTAGTGTTGGTGTGTGTATGTATGTATTTGTATTGTGGTCATTGTGTATGGATGTTTTTGGTTTATGGCAAATCTTAGAGCTCTATTTTGAATTTTCTGTAATTTACTGATCTGAGTGTTGCTCATAGTGTATATGGGGATAGGTGGGTAATCAAGAATAGGGAGAATTAGAGCTTTAACTAGATGTATTTTTATGTTTTCAGGCATATTGTATAGCTTGTAGTTTCTTTAGAGCTGCAGATGCTTTATTGCGCCTATCTTCTATACGTTTATAATAACCTGATGATGTAATATTTAAACCCAAACATTTACCATTGTTTTTAAATTCAATTAATTCATCATTTATATTCAGCGGTAATGTTTTCCTTGCTCCTAGATTGATTGGTGTAAATTTGTTCAAATTGGTTTTAATTTTCCATATATTTTCATAGGTGTTAAACAATTGTTTTTCTTACTGTTTGTGAATTCATCATATTTTTTATTTTTATTTCCCTGGGTACCAGATGACTTGTGTGATATCATCTGCGTAGCTGATGTTTAAATTCCTATTTGAGTTCTGTAGATCGTTGGTGTATATAGTACATAGTGTTGGGGATATAACACTGCCCTGAGGCACAGTTAAGACTGAATGGCGGGCCCACATAGTTCTTAATTTTTATTGATGCCGTGCGGTCTGTGAAGAAGTCGCATAGTAGTTTCTCAATGGTGGTTGGTAGTTGATGTATTTTATATTTTAGCCTACAGTGCCACACTTTGTCAAAGGCTTTTGTTACATCTAGTAATATTACCTGGCATTGTCCCGCATCAACTTTTTTTTGTGGTGTTTGTTCTGTTATAAGGGCTAAAACATGTGTTGTGCCTCTCCCAGCTTGGAACCCAAATTGGTTTTCGTTATACTTATTGCTGTTCTCTAAATAGGTCCTTAATTTGGTGTTAATAGTTCGCTCGAATATTTTTTCCTGGAACTTCTAGTAGGGAGATTGGTCTGTAATTTAGGGCGGAGTGTGGTGATTTTCTATTTTTGAGTATTAATTTTATTTTTTTTTTTTTTACTTATCGGGGAAGTATCCGGCGGAAAGTGCACTATTGATGTTAGTGAGTCTTGTAATTGCATAATCTGGAAGTTGATTATACCACTTTTGTTTATACCACTTTTTCCGGGGCTTGTCTTCTTTAGCTTGTTTATAATTTCTTTAACTTTCTTTTAAGATTATAATTTATTATCTGTGATACATGTCCCTAATCTAGACAGATCTGTATATTCATAAGTTCTCACTCACTCCCAGGTCGATTATTCTCGCAATTGGTCTTTGTATATGTATGTATTAATATTGTTTTTCCTTTTCAGGAGTGAAGGAGTAAGGAGGAAGTCGGTTTTATCATTTTGGATTTACAACAGCCTCAGGCAAGTATGGTAAGTATTATTTGTATATCGGGTCAGGTACAGTATTATATAAATTTAGGATACTAGGGAAATTCCGGTTGTATTGAATATTTTCTCTGTTTTCCTTCACTTTAATCGTGGCATGGTGTTCAATGCTTTCTTATCTATCCCATATTCTTTTAGCTCTTTCGAGCAGCCTGATGTTTAGGGGAAGTGTATTTGTAATTTCATGTATTTGAATAGTGTTCAGTGTGTATGTATGGATATCTCTGATTCGTCGCGAATCTTAGGACTTTATTTTGAACTTTCTGTAACTTACTTATTTGGGTTTTGCTGAGAGAATGAGTGGGTATTAGAGGATAATCTAGGATCGGGAGCACAAGAGCTTTCACTAGGTGAATTTTAATTTGTTTGGCATTGTAGAGCTTCTTTAGAGCTGCAAGTGGTTTATTTTTCCTGTCGTGTGTGTTTGTTATACCCATTTGTTGTTATAATTATGTAGTCCTAAACATTTACCCTCAGGTTGGAATTCTATTAGGTCTTCACCTATTTATATTTAATGGGTTAGTTACTCTGGCACCCAAGTGTAGTGCTGTAAATTTCATGAGATTAGTCTGAACCCTCCATAATTTCTCAAATTTGTTCACTTGTAGAATTGCCTGTTCTGTCTGTTTATTCATCATATTCTTAGATTTGCCTGGATACCCTATTATTTATATCGTCAGCATAGCATACGTTGATGTGCCTATTGAATGTTTCAAGATCATTGGTGTATATCATATATAGAGTGGGAGAGAGGACACTCCCTTGTACGACTCCGCATGCTAAATCAAATGTTGGGCCTATGTGGCTCATGGTCTTTATTGCTGCACATCGGTCGTCTAGGAAGTCACAGAAATTTTTCACTAGTAACAGGTAGTTGTAATTGCAGAATCTTATATTTTAGACCAGTGTTTATATTTTAGACCAGTGTGCCATACCTTGTCGAATGCTTTGGTGACGTCTCTAAGAATTACCTGACACTGTCCCGAATCTGCTTTATGTTGTGTGATTTGTTCAGTGATCATTGCGAGGACATGTGTGGTGCCTCTCCCTGTTCTGAATCCGAATTGGTTTTCATTATATATATTATTGATTTCTAAATGTGTTCTAAGCCTTTTATTGATGATAATCCTTTCTAGTATTTTGCCTGATACTTCAAGCAGTGAAATAGGACCGTAGTTCTCGACTTTGTGGGGTGATTTTCCTTGTTGTGGAATAAGCCTTACAATTGCTTTCTTCCATATGTCTGGAAAATGGCTAGCTGACAGGGTGTTATTGAATATATGAGAGAGTCTTATTAAGTGCGTTGTCAGGAAGTTGTTGTAAAATGGTTTTATTGATGCCCGGGCTCTTTTTTTTTTTTTTTTTTTTTTTTTTTTTTAAGTTGCTTGATTATTTGTTTGATATCAGCACTTGTGATCGTTTCGATGCTTGTTCCAAGGCGTGTGGTGTCAATATAGTCGTATGGTGTAATTCTGTGCAGATTGTTTTGCATATAATGTTGAACCTCATTATTGTCCTCCTCTTCCTCTTCATTACTGAATATCTGAGCCCAATGTTGACGATGTAATTGTTCTTTTCCTGTTTTGGTGTATATTTTAGTGTTGGTCTGATCTAGCAAATATTGAGGGTCAGGAGAGGTGTTACCTGTGATTATCTTGATTTTGTTCCTGAAATTTTCTGGGTTTCTGTACGTAGTGGAGGTTTCCTCAATTAAGCGTTGCCAGTTCCTATTGCGCTCTTCCGTCAGCTTTCCTTCGAGTATAGTTTGGAGGTATCTTTGTTCTGAAGTTCCATCCGTATTTATGTGAATGATTCCTTATGGCGTTAAATCTCACTATTGTTTTGTGTCCTCAGTTAGTCTTGGTGCTGGCAACTGACGGTAGCTGATGGTTGGGATATAGTTCTTGATTGCAGAGTCTATGGAATTATGCCAGTTCTCTATTGCAGTGTCTATATTCTCTAGCTCAGTAAGATTCAAGTTGTCGTTATTTAAATTGATATCTATGTACTCTTTAAATTTATCCCACTCTGCCATCTGTGTGTTCAGTCTAGACGATGCAGGAGTCAATATAGGCGAGGATGAAACTGTCATAATTATGGGAATATGATCGCTGGTAGCGAGCGGGCCAGGAGTTATGCGAGTATTATGGTATGTTCTGTAATTAGTGAGTATAATATCTGGTGTGGTACCTCTCCCTTGTGTGTAAAATGTTGGAAAGTTAGGGCCAATGTGCTGTATGGTTCTGTTGTGTATTAGTGTGTGTATCTGTCTGCCTTTTGTGTTAGAATGTTGGTAGCCCAGGCATGGATGATTGGCATTCAGGTCTGCAATCATGTAAACTGGTGTCTGTCGTCTGAAAAGTTTCATGAAGTCAGGAATAGGTTTGAACGTACGTGCAGGTGGCTCATATAAAGTGGCAAATATAATTTTACCTGTTGAGGTTTCAATTTCAGTTGCTAGTATGTCAGAAAGAAAGTCATCAAAGGTCTTGTAGTGTTTTTTTCTTTTGATTGCAATTGCAGAGCCGTCAGGCGGGTGGTTTAAGTTTTTTTTTTTTTCTTTGTTATAAAATGGTATTTTCATGGTTTGGGTATCTGGTATGTAATGACTGTTTAGTAGTATGATGTCAGGATCAATGTCTTTATAAATGTTTGATAGTGTAATTCGTCTGTTGTACCAATGCTGAACATTGTGTTGAATAATTTTCAGTGCATGAGTAGCCATTGTGGTGTATGGTGTCGCAGTTTGTTTTGCTTATTTGTGCCCTGATTTACTTAGTGTTTCTTTTGTCTCCTTAGTATGTCTTTTGGTGGCGGTGTTTTGTCGGCAAAATACCCAGATCTAATTTTCCTAAATACACTGTCATCTACCATATTCCAGCATGAATTGTTAAATTTAATTTCATTGGATTCTATTAAACTAAATCATTCTGTGTCTTCTATTGTATGGTCCGAATAAGTGTACTTTAGTATATTGTCATTCATTCTTGTAATCAGATCCTTTGGTGTCATATTATCAGGCCAGCCTGAGCTTTCTGTGTAGATTTTTAGTTGGATTTTACTGTTGAGTCTGGTTTTGCGAGTAGACTGGTTTGTGGTGGTTGTTCCTATTTCTGATGGTTCCCTGCAGATTTCATTGTCTTGAGCTTTCTTTGATCCTTTGTTGTAGTCTCCCCTAACATCCTCCTGAGTTTGTTTAGAGTTCTCATCTCCTTTCCCTCCATCTTACTCCTTGTGTCAGGATCTCAAGTTTACTAGAGACTGGTGTTATAGGGATCTTGATACAGGGAAGGTTATTGGCAGTTAAAGTGGAGTTCAGTTCTCTCTCGTAGCATCCCGGTTCTGTTATATTCATAATATGGATTATATTCATAATATGCAGCATGCATGTGTAAATCTTCAGGTGTAGTTCCTTGTTGATGGGCACTGGTGGTGATGCAGAGATGTTCCAGGGAGTTGATTGATCCTTTGTCACATTGGCGTATGATTTGATGACCTTTTCCTTTTCCCTTTTCTGCTTGATTGGGGCATTTCATTGACATCGTCCTGTGCTCCCCATCACAGATGATGCATTTTTTGGTTGAGCTGGTACATTCACGCCAAGTGTGTGTTGTATCAGCACATTCTGAGCAAATTTTTAAATCTTTCTGGTGAGGACATGAATTGGTATTATGGTCTTCTAATGCGTAGCATCTAAAGCAGGTTTGAATATTATAGAATTTTTCTTGCTGAATCTGGTGTCCTGGGATGCTCATTTGGAATAGTTTTATGCCTTGATCTGCTGCTTTGATTGCTGTTGCTGCATCTCCGAGGCTCAGAACAGCCCAGGACTCGATCCCCCTCTGACTAGAGTTGATCGCTAGTCGATCAGCCCTAGTCAGAGTTTAGATATGTCAGAGTTTAGTCATAGTTTAGATACGTCAGAAGCCGGCCAACCCAAGACTGAACTAAGCCTGATGCCTAACGACAAGACTGTTCCGAGGAGCAGAACCACAGCTATCTAGGGAAGAGTCTACCTATAA